>NC_134858.1:38308640-38611198 GCF_049852395.1 Peromyscus maniculatus bairdii
GTTCTCTGTCAGGTTGATAAATAGCCCTTTGGCGAAAGAAGAGTTTTAGGGCGATGGGCACTGGGATTCTTGTGCTCTCAAAAAAAAAAAAAAAAAAAAAAGAATATAAGTAAATATGACTTTGGAGCACATCTTGCTGGTTTCTCTTTGAGTAATGATTCTCCATGTGAGGAGAAGAGGGACTATTGGAAGGTGACTGTGGCCTGGTACTGCCCCGAGTTCTTTAGTTACAAAGTGCCTAAAGGAACTCACCAGAAGGCATTGCAACTCACTTCAGATTCTCTACATAATTTGAACTCCATGAAAAAGCGGATACAAAGTTTGGGCCCAGAGGATGAAATTCTTGCAAGATTCTAGGGGAGTCTGTCTACGTTATCAGGTGGCAGTGGTGTCTAGAAGCCCCTTTCTATGTGTTCTTTTGATCTTCCTGGGTTGAGATTTGGCAACTTGCTTCTCCTGTTCCATTTGCTAGTAATCTTTATCTTTCTCTCTCTCCTTCCCTCCCTCCCTTCCCCCCCCCTCCCTCCCTCCTTCCCTCGCTCTCCCTTTTCTCCTTCCCTCTCCCATTTCCCTTGCTCCCTGTCTTTCTTCCTTCCTTATTTTCTCTTTCTTTAAAAAAGATTTATTTATTTATTATGTGTGTATGTGAATGCCTGCATATATGTGTGCACCGCATACATGTCTGATGCCCACAGAAGCCAGAAGAAGGCATTGGGTCCCCTGGAGCTGTAGTTACTGATGAGATCTCAAGAACTGCACAACACTACACAAAAAGGCTACAACTGTTTGAGTGCGGGGTCTGTGCGGCTTCATTTCTTATTCTACCACTACTCCCTTGAGTAGTTCACTTTTGCACCATGGACACACATCATATCGAGATACAGGCATGTAAGAAGCACCATCTGACGCTGTCTGTACTTTATTTGAGAGGAAAACAAGAAAAGAGAGAAAAGGAGGGGAGGGAAAGAAGGGAGGGAGAAAAGAGAGGGAAAAGGGAGGCTTCCTGGGATGAACCCTAAGACTGTCTTTTTGTCTGAATTTCTTTGCACATTTTTATCTCTTTTGCTCCTGGTACCTAAGAGCCTGAAGTGCAAGCACTGTCAGCCTAGGCAGTCATCTTTTCCCTTCCAGAGGTCAGTACACTCCTTCACTGTCTCACTACCACTGCTTTCCTCACAACAGCCCCCTGGAATCAGGAAGTGACCTCGAAGGGTAGCTAGACACTGACTGCCTGGCCCCACCTGGACCTTTTCACTCAGTACACGTGGGAGCGAGACCAGGGCTGGCATTTCTCACAGGTTGCCAAGCGGTGGCTGCAGATCCTGGCAGGACATGCTGGGAACTGCTGCTCCAATCCAAAATCATCAATTCATCCTCTCTGGATTTCTCTTCAGTAGGATACACAAAGGCTGTTCCTCTAACCTTCTTCAATGACACAGATTTCTAGGACGCTTTTGTTTGTTTGTTTTTTGGGTTTTGAGAGAGGTTGGATTCAACTCACTGCAATTCTCAATCCTGCCTCAACCTCTCACATACTGGGATCACAGGCCTGAGCCACCAGTCCCAGATGCATAATCATCAGCCATCAAGAGTTCTATGATTTTTTTCTAAACTATATGTATCTGGATTAGTAGAGCCAAATATGAATCTGTGGCTAATTCTAACACACACACACACACACACACACACACACACACACACACACACACACACAAAGTATTTCCTATGATTGAGTCCCAAAGGTCAGGGTGACCTATTGCCTTGTGTGCACAACACCTGTGAGATACTATCTCATTATGATAAAAGGGATGCTTGAGGAAGGAACAGGCAACATGAAGATGTATGAGATTATGTTAGAATTCTGCTGTTTTGACTCCCAGTTCAAGACTCTAGCAGAGATCTTGGAGAATTTGTTTTTAATTCTTTTGAATCCTAAGTCAAGTGCAGGTCACAGCATTAAGATGAAGTTTCTTGATCTTTTAACACTGCCCCCCAAAAAAGAAAGAAAGAAAGAAAGGAAGAGAGAAAGAAAGAAAGGAAGGAAGGAAGGAAGGAAGGAAGAAAGAAAGAAAGAAAGAAGGAAGGAAGGAAGGAAGGAAAGAAAGAAAGAAAGAAAGAAAGAAAGAAAGAAAGAAAGAAAGAAAGAAAGAAAGAAAGAAAGAAAAGAAAAACAAATATGAGACAATTGGGAGATATCTCAGCGGATAAAATGCTTGCTGAGCAAGCCAAGCCTGAGGGCTGAGGGCTAGCATTCGGATTACCAGTGCAGCATAAAAGCCAGGTGGGCGTGGCAGCCTGCCTGAACTCCAGCGTTCTCTACAGGCGGAGACTGGGGCTCCACAGGGCCAGGAGTTCAGCATGATGAGCAGAAACAGCTAGCTCTGGGTTCAGGGAGAGAACCTGCCTCATGAAATAAAGTGGAGAGTGATCAAGGAAGACATTCAATGTCAACTTCTAGCCTCACATAGAGGAGCGTAGATAGGTATGGCACCTGTACACAGGTGTGCCCGGTAACATACAGACTCAAGTGCTCACAAAACACATGCCTACCATGTGCATACACACAAAACTGGTTGTTATTTTTGTTTGTTTTTTTCTGGGGGTGGGGTGGGGTTTTTAGTTTTATTTTGTTTTGTTTTGGTTCTTCGAGACAGGGTTTCTCTGTGTAGTTTTGGTGCCTGTCCTGGATCTCGCTCTGTAGACCAGGCTGGTCTCGAACTCACAGAGATCCACCTGGCTCTGCCTCTGGGATTAAAGGTGAGCGCCACCACCGCCCGGTCACAAAACTGTTTTAAAGTCATAGAGTTGCTTGATTTTGAATTCAGCTTGCTATTGGTTGTGTGAATAAAACTAAGATGAATTTAGACTTCTGCTGAAACAAGACTAAAGCTGTGAAAGCTTTCCTTTGGCTTCTACCGTATATTTGCAAAGAATTATTTTAATTAGGGCCCTGCCATTGGATTTTAGTTTACTAAAGGTAAAAATCAGGATACAATTTGTCCTCAGATTTGACCTTCTTTAGTAAAACAATTTCTACTTTATCCTACAGTTGATAAGGATGATTTGGAATTGGTGGAGCAGGGATTGAGATTTTAATGCACATTTCCGGAAATGAATACCAGAATTCAAGGGAAAGAAATTCCTCATCACACCAATTTTACTATTTATATACTCTCAACGTGTCTTACTCTTTTGTCCCCACGGTCCTCTCTCTGCTTTGTCGCATCCCATCTTGTCATGCCGTCATGACAAAGCAAAGCAATAGTCTAACAGCTAATGAAACTGCAAAGCTGAATTGGATAATGTTTTATGGGTTCTATTGTTTGGTCCCTAACCACTGCTGTAAAAGTCAAGGGTCTAAGTATGTGACCGACACACAAAGTATTTGAAGGAGTATCATTAACAACATAAATAGCAAAAGCTGGGTGGCGGTGGCGCACACCTTTAATCCCAGCACTCAGGAGGCAGAGCCAGGTGGATCTCTGTGAGTTCGAGGCCAGCCTGATCTAAAGAACGAGATCCAGGACAGGCTCCAAAAACTACACAGAGAAACCCTGTCTCGAAAAAAAAAATAGCACCAATGATCTGAATGTCTTTCATCCAAATTAGTCTAACCTAATCAATTCACATCATTGTAATACATTGCACAGAATTATATATGTCTGCTTTGTAAATAGCTATTTGCCTGCTTGCCCAAAGCAATAGAATAGCTTATGCTAAACTAACAGTTTAAAAAATTATAGAGTCAACTGGCACTATAATATTTCAATTGTTTGTTATGTACTTTGTATTTAACTCATTCAAAAAACATTAATTGAGGACTTACTATATTCTGTGATTATGAATAATACATAACCTAGCCCCCAAAGTGCTCACCCAGTGAGAGGAGGCAGGCATGTAAAGTCATGCAGGTCTTAAGGAACATTCAGTGCCAGGACAATTAGTGGTGTAGGTTTCCACTTGACAGAAAAGAGAAGCGATACCTAGAGAATGGTAAAAGAAGGATTTGAGAGAGTCTACTGAAGGATAGCTGCCCAGTGCTTTCTCTAGTAAGTGAACGTAATGAATGTGGTGAGCCAGCAGAGATGGTGAATTTTGCATTCCAAAGTCAAATGGCTCTGGGATGCTCTACGAGACTGTGTTACCTCTGACTCCATTCCATCTGTTCTTGTACATAATTATGTCAAGTGCATTAAAACACATTTGCAAAAGAGTCACTGGGTGGAGAAAACATGTACAATCTTTGAGCTGTCTTTCTATTCCCAGTAAAATACATTCACTTCAGTAGAATGTTCATTCCTTGATATAGCAGGATGCTTTGCTTAAATCCTCTCACTGAAGAGAAATGCAATGGGAGCCTATGCATGGGACCCTCATTTCTTTTAAACAATGGCATTTCTCGGAAGCTCCTGGTTAGTATCACATTATATAATGGGGACAGACGTGTCTGTGCAGTAGAAATGATTTGACTTATACAGGGATCCAACATGACCTCATGAATACCAAGGTCATATCAGTCAATTGTACAGTCCTATGATGACAGAAAAAGGTGAAGATTTTCTGTCTTTTAAAAAAGACACACGCCTTCATGCTAGTTGTGGTACTCATACCTGTAATCTTAGCTTTTGTGAGGTTGAGGCAGGAGGATTGCCGTGAATTTAAGGCCAGCTTAAGCAACGTAGAGAAATCTGGTCTCAAGAAAACAAAGCAAAACAAACTCACCTAATTGTAAATGAACAAAAGGCATACCACCAACTCAACATATTAAGTTAATTTTGAGATACCCCTCCCAAGGTGGATCACAGAAGCCTTCTGCAGGCCTTTGGGGAAGAGAGTCTGTTTTCATTAACTTCTCTCTTGCTGTGATAAAACACCATGACCAAGAACATTCAGAGAAGAGTTTATTTAGGTGTATGGTTCCAGAGGAATGAGAGTCCATCATGGGGAATGGAGAATCATGACAGACAGAATCAGGTATGACAGCAGGAGCTAAGAGGTCTTTTTAACATAAACAAGAAGCAGAAAGCAATCTGGAAGTGGAGCAAGACCTTAAACCCTCATGCCCACCCCTAATGATGGACCTCCTCCAGGAAAGCCATACCTTTCCAAGCAATGCCACCAATTGGAGGCCAAATGTTCAAGTGCCTGAGCCTGTTGGGAACATTTCCCATTTAAAACACCACAGAATATGTAGCACACAATTTGTTCAGTGTGTCCCCTGAACTCCAGAGGTCAGAGGATAGTCCCCATTGATCCAATGCCATGCAACATTTAAAAGTAGGTTTTGAAGGTGTAAAAGTTATGCGAAAGCAAGTCATTGTAGTCGGTCACCTGTATTTTTGTATGAGAGCCGGTCTCCATTTTCAGCCCTCCTAGAATGCTTTGCAGTGGTGATAGGCTTCTTCTTCACTGAGCAAGCAAGTCCTCATGTCAGCTGAATATTTACTGCTGTTGTGTATACAGTTAAGTCATAAAGAACTTTCAAAGTTTTGTCAGCTTCTGAATCCTAGCAAAAATGTGTGTTTTGTGTGTATCTATGTGTGAAGAGAATGTGTGTGAGAGCAATAAAAGGAGGGAGGATACACACACACACACACACACACACACAGAGAGAGAGAGAGAGAGAGAGAGAGAGAGAGAGAGAGAGAGACAGAGACAGAGACAGAGACAGAGACAGAGACAGAGAGGAGAAGCATGGACTCAAAGCATTACTGACCTGGGATTTACCAGCCTGCGTTTGGTTCCCATGCCAGTCGGCAGCACCCATCCACAGCAGTAAACAGCAGGTGAGGCAGCTATGCGAGCCCTAAGTGACTCTCTCACACCCTCTTCATTCAGCCAGTAGCCTTTTCTTTTCTTGCCTCTGGCTAAATATCCAACCACGTGAAGTGCTATGACTACCAAAGAAAAATGCCCTTAATATGGTATATTTTTATTGTGTAATCGATGCACATGACTCCTTTGTGATAAAACGTTTGTGCACACAGCACCTTAGTGTCAGGTTGGGTTGGGAGCTGTTTTTCAGGAGCCAACACATGCTCTCCCACAACGATGAACTTGGAGAGGATTTCCCACTGTGCCCTCCCACTCCTCACCTTTGTGTCTCTGCCCAACCCGCAGCTCTCCCACATCTCCTCCCTTTAGGGCCTCAGGATTCCTCTCGGTACCTATGAGAATAACTGATGGATTAATCCTTCTCTGAGATATTATTTAATAAGGTGGGTTCCTCCCATGGGTGTTAATGCTTTAATAAAGGAGCCTTATAGACTGTAAAGACTTAACAGCTTAGAGAAGGATTCTCCCAAGACAGATCTTTTGACACGGTGGAAGACACGTGAAGGTGAAAAGGAGGCACCTGGATAAATCACTTTTATTCGTGTTTCCTAACACCACTTAGCTTTGAGACCCTGTTAAGCAGACAATGTTCCTCTTGTGTTCGTGAAACTTCTACCTTCTCTACTCTATGTTCTCATTAGTCTAGATACTCAGCACTCTTCCCTTGATTCTACCAATCTTCAAGTCCAAACCCACTGGAGTCTAAATGCACAGGTCTACCCAAACTGGAATTCTTTCTGCTGTAGGCATCTCCATGTTATTGTGCCAGCAAAGGTGGACAAGTTCATGAGATCACATGGGAAACCCAGTGATTATCCAGGTCGTCTAAGCGTAAACAGTTCCCCATCCATATCAAACCCTTAGTGCATTGTCTCATAAGTCTTGTGCCTTCTCTGGCTTCTTTTTCTATTCTTAAGCTATTAGCCCCTGGCAAAGGACTCCAGAAACCATCACTACAACTCCACCTGCCTTCTCCTTGTCCAGCTGCACACCACCATCCCAGTTATTTCCACAAGTGCAACGACAACTGTGCTTATAAACAGAATCTAGCCTGAGCCCAAGACATCAAGGCACTGGCCTCACCTCTCACCTTTGATCTCGCCTAACCTTATTACTCACTGGACTTCTGTCATTCCATACACCCCACAGGCAATCACTCACACGGGCTCCAGATGTGGATACAGAGGTGCCTCTTCGAATGTAAGGCACAGTAAGATTTTCTTTCAGCTTCAAGTTCAAATGCAGAAAGTTTAACAGCAAATGCAAAGCAGTCACAGTTAAAGGCTTAAAGGATTTGTCATGTCCACAACAGAAACTAACGGCGTCCTCAACATCGCCTCATTTTTACTTGTGATTTTTTTTTTCTCTACACACTCAGGTTTATTATTAATTCATTGAGCTGTTCCCCACCCCCACCCTCGAGTCTTATCTCTCCCCTCCTTTATCACCTTCTTCTCTCAACCATTCCTCTTAGGGCCTGTCTCCCTTTTTTCGACACACACTCAAAATTATTAGCACGGATGGCAGGCCACTGCTCATCCGCACACAGTCTTAGAAACTGATGGCAGGGCAAGATGCCATTAATGGCCACTCTGTTCAGTTCCCTGCCATCAAGCCTCAGCACGGTCCGTGAGCCACTGCTATCATCATTTCAAATCTGAATTGAAACATCAGTTCCCTGAGGAAGCCTTCCATGACCTGCCCCCAATTAGATATTGTCCCTTTGTTTGTGTTCTTGAAACTTACTGTAATGTCTTTCTCTCTATCATTCATGGTTTGCAATTATATATTTGGGCTGGGATTTGACAAATGCCTGTTCCCGTGCACCGGCTATATGGGTGTGTGTGTGTGTGTGTGTGTGTGTGTGTGTGTGTGTGTGTGTGCAGATATGAGTCTTTCATTCACCACTGCTTCACTCTGCTAGGTCTTAGTCCATTCTTGGCTCATAGTATTGATAAGTGCTAGTTCATTCTCACTATTACTAATGCTAACTTTACGGTTAGCTTGGCCTTTATTATAAAAGCAAGCCTGACTCTAGGTAAGGCATTTATAAAATCAACTTTTTTTTTTATTCCTTCACGCATTTTTATTTCACACAGCTGTCAAACTACAACAACAACAACACACACAATGATGATGATTGGAAAATGAAAATAAGAATGAAATGAAACTATGGTCTCATTAAAGAAATGTGTCACTGTGTGGAGGACAAAAGGCAGATAGTACATGATTCTAATTCAAAGCAGCAACTGTCTGCTGCCTAAGAGAAGCAGAGTTGGCTTACTGCCTGGGGAGGAGGGGAGTCTCCACAGAGGAGGCAGCTTGTAGCTGGCATGCAGATTAGAATGAATTTGTCAGGTGGAGGTAGAAGGAACAGTGTCCTCCCTAGAGTGTCACACACACACACACACACACACACACACACACACACACACACACACACACACACACACGACTAGACGGGCAAAGAGGGAAGGATGAAAGCAGAGACGAGGAGGAGGTGGGTGCCGGTTGCAGGAGCTCGGGTGTTCTGTTCTTAGGCCAGCGTGGTCACTGGTGGCCTGTGGGAATAATTAATCTGAAAGGTTAGTTTACAAGATTCATTCAGCTCTCCTGAGTTTCAGTAGGAATCAGCCACTGTGTGGGTCATGTGACCTCCAGCACAGATATTTTCAATGATTCCTGTTTCTGGGGGAATCCAGTGTTTGGGGTGGTATGACTGTAGACTGGGTCCTTGTGTTTATATGACAACTACTTTATGGACTGATATATATATATATATATATATATATATATATATATATATATATATATATATATATATATATATATTTCCATGTTGTTCCCCATTTCCTAGAAGAGGGACCCTAACCTCTGCTGCCCTGGCTTGGCATTAGCTGCTGAGTCTCCTGGATTCTCATTGCCTATGGTTAGAGATTTTGCATTTGCACGCTCACTATTCACACTAAGTCTTGGTCTCTTGAGATGAATGGGTGGTTCATCATCAACTTCCACACCTCACTCTTTTCGGTGGAAGATGGGCCTGGCATTTGCTTCATCATCTCTTTTACTTTTAAAAAGAATGAGTAAGTGCAAAATTTCACTATAGCAATAAAAATCTAATGAGTTCTCACCATGTATATATGCCACACAATTTTTTTTGTGTGTGTTATGTTGTTATATGTGTATGTTTGTATGTAGGTGTGAACACCCATGTTCATGTATGCAGAAGCTAGAGGATGATGTAGGGAGTCTTCCTCTATTATTTTTCCACCTTTATACAAGGATTTTTCTTTTTGCTCCACTAATCAGCTCCCAAATCATGATGCGGAGACTTATTATTAGTTATGAATGCTTGGCCATAGCTTAGGCTTGTTTCTGGTTAGCTTTTTCCTTCAACTTATATTAACCTATTCCTCTTAATCTACATTTTGCCTTGGGGCTTTTTACCTTTTTTCTGTATGTCCTACTCTATTGGCTGGAAGCTGCCTAGCTGGCCCTGGGCATCTCCTCTCTTTCTCCCTTGTTCTCTCCTCTCTTCTTCTTCTCTCACTCCTCTTAAGCCTAGATTTCTCCTCCTATTTATTCTCTCTGCCTATTAGCCCCACCTAACCTTGTCTCTGCCTAGCTATTGGTTATTCAGCTCTTTATTAGACCAATATGGTGCCTTAGGCAGGTGAAACAAGTGCAGCACATCTTTACATAATTAAAGAAATGTGGCATAAACAAATGTAACATACCTTACATAGTTAAAGTAATAATCTGCAGCATAAACAAACATAACACATCTTTACATAGTTCAAATAGTAATTCCGCAACACACCTTAGTTTTTGAGACAGGGCCTATCACTATGCCAGAAGCTGGCTAGCAAGCTCCCCAGATCTGTGTTTCCTCCCCAAATGCTGGAGTGGCAGGGACATGCAGTCATGTGTAGCTTGACATGAATGCTGGGGGTTGAACCCAGGTCCTCCTGCTTTCACATCAAGTGCTCTTAGCCACTGAGTCACCTCCCCAGCCTTCTAAGCATTATTGTATACATGGAACAACTCCATAGCCATAAGAATTTGTGAGGTGTAACTACTACTACCCTCTTGGTTATAGATGAGGAAATAGCCACAAGAAATTTTAAGCAGTATGCCTTTTCATGGAGTTGATAAACAGAAGAAGCTGGGTGGAAACCCCAAACAGTCTCACTAGAGCCTGAGATGTACTGTGTGACAACACTCTAAACTCTCTCTCTCTCTCTCCATATATATATATATATATATATATATATATATATATATATATATATATATATATATATACTCTTTACTCATTGTCCCATGTGTAATAGCTGCTAAATAAATGTCCAAATTCCATTCTTTCTTTGATGTGAGCCCTATACTGTATATCTCAATTTGCCATCTCCAGTTTATTAACCAGATGCTCAAATGTAGGCCATCCCTTGACTGATGTCTATACTACTGTGCATCTATATTTTATCCCTTAGCCCTTGCAATGTTGTGCTCCATTTCTTTTCTGTTTTCCATCATGTCCCACCTTCCCTCTTCTGGATAATTACAGACAGCATTTGCTCTTCTGTGCCTACACTCAGCACTATAGGTCCGTTTGCATTGTGGCACTCTGGGGAACAAGCCTTTCGAGGACTTGTCTTTCCTCTACTCCTAGTGTATGAACTTCCAAAGACTCAGGAAAAACCTTTTGGAATGGGCAAGCCTTGAGTTTAAAAAGCAAACCAGGTAGCTATTGTAGACCTATTCTTGTGTCAGGCACTTCACAATTCACATATGTCCTGTTTAGGAGTCACAACAATCTAGCTAAGACATTTCCTCCTGGGGCTATGGAGACCCAGATATTGCATTTGGTCCCTAGAACCCTAGTGAAAGAATTGGGTGCACTGGCACACTCTTTTAATCCTAGTGCTGGGGCACAGAGATAGGATATTTCCTGAGGTACCCTAGTGAGTGTGTCTTGCTTACTTGGCGAGCTTTGGGTCATAGAGAGACCTTGCCTCAAAACTAAAATAGGTGGATGGTACCTGAGGAATTGAACCTCAGGGTGTCCTCTATAAATGTATGTACATGCACTGACACAGCCGTGTACATGCGCGTGCACACACATAACACACACACACACACACACACACATCTAAGTGGAAGGATGGGGTAGTCTTCTCCACATTTTATGGATGAGAAGTCAAGCTCAGAAAGTGAAGTTTCCCACAATGGGAAGTTTGTGGAAATACTACATTATCGAAGCAGACTCTGTAGGATGACTTCAACGCTCATCTGTTTTATTAACAGATATTTTTAAGTACCTACTGTGAGCCAAGCATTCCGTTAAGACTTAAGGATGTGTCGGTGCAATAAGATAACCATGACCCATCTGTGGAGGGAGAGCTCAGAGCTCTGCAGGAAGACACCTGATTAGTGAGAACACTAAGTGTGATAAATGTCCAGAAAAAAAGATGAGGTAAGTGTGCTCCCATGTGTTCCAAAAGTGGTAATAATAAAAGCCTTCTTTAGAAATATATATCATGCTTAATAAAGCAATTATTCCTTTCCTATCATCTTCATTCCTCGTCTTTTTTTTTTAACTCTTGTTATTAAGGAGTTTATTTGAACAACTAAGGTTTTTAATGGTGTGTAAACCACGTTATTGTTCTGATTGCAAACTCTGAAACTATTGATAGGTGCCATCTTAGGCCTATAGAAGCTTAGAAAGAGCTAGCCATCAATGATATCATGCGATATATGAGCTAGAAACTTCTAGAGGAAGTTTGTGAGGGTCAGTTTCAATCCTACGGGGTTCCCTTTGCATGAGAGACCAGGGAAATCCAGCTCACAAGCTCTAGTGTGGCAGCAGCAGGCTGTGGGCCCTGAGGACTTTGTGCCCTGGTCTTGTTTACAATTTGTCTGAGGCTTCTTGAGCTCAGCCCAGCCAGATGGACTCTTCCTCTCAAATATCAGACCTGATCTTTTCAAATAAAACAGTACAGAGCACGTTAAAAGCTTTGATCCAACTGTTTACTTTGCATTTGTGTGTGTTGGGGAAATGGGGACAAAAGGAGGATTTATTAGGCCTTGCTGTGGGTGGCCAGTGCAACCACTGGGCATGTGAGAGGGAAGTTTGGGAGGACTCTGTACCGGCACATTTTGGCCACTTGTCAGTATCCGGATGCCTGGTGCTTCCACCAACATCTGTCAACTGCTCTGGGGGCCTCTTTCTTTCAGCCTTCTTTCCCTTCAAAGGCAAGTTCCCAAAAGAGAGTGCAGAGTTGAGCAGTCCTTTCTGTATGTTAGGACAGGTGGGAGCACCAGGTCTGGGACTCTCCTATAAAGTTTTGCGACATCTCTTGGTGATTTGCTTGCCTCTTCACAAATGACCTCATATTTTTCAAAGCACCCCGTGTGGGATAACCTATTTTGTCCACACCCTTCTGAAACAGGTGGTTGTGCATGCATAATCTCTTTCTTCATTATCTGCCTTGCACAACAGCATACACACAGACTACACAGGCATTTCTACATTCTGATCATGAGAAGAGAGACTCTCTGACTGACTCTTACCATATGACCTCAGGAATTCTCTTTTTCCTGCAAAGTAGATAAAATTTGCCCAGTTTAGAGATTTTAAATTGCTGTAGGTCAGAGAGGTTAGTAACTGATTCCTTGACACTGAGTGTTGATATGCATTCTGATATCACCAAGGGTTAGAGCTGAGCTAAAACTCATACTAGGCATGTTGGCCCCGAGACATGTTTAATTTGTGCCTCATCTTCCTCGAGTTGCAGGAGTGAGCCCCTGATGGGGCATTTGTCCTCTAAGCACCAGCTGAAAATTCTTTGCCTGTACCAAATATCCAGTGCAAGGACCATCACTCTTCCAGGCACACTCCTGTAGGTCTGCTCTCCAGGTCTGCTCTCTTGTTTATTGGTGTCTGTCTAGCAGAGACTGGAAACGTCTCGGAGAAAAACTGCAATGAAGATTTTTGAGATGGAGCAAATGGTCAGGACCTACAACTGCCTGGAGCCCAGCCACCTTTCCCTGATCAGGAATGGAGATGGATCAGAGGAGCTGCAGATCTGACTAACCCTGACTAACACTCTTAGTCCACACCCAGTTTCCAGAGTCTACAGCATCCACGAGGCTAACAGACAGTTTTCTTATTGCTCAGCTCTAGGTCTCCCTTCTTGCCTGCCCCACCCAGGCCCCAGATAAAACTGTTGCACGTGAACCCTACGGTCTCTGGGGAGTCCAGGCAAGAGACCATGGAGAGGAATTTAGAAATTCCAGAACAAACCAGCACCTGAAGCTTAATGAACTGCCATGTTTGATGGAATTAGCTGCCTTAAAACAAAAACAGAAACAGAGAAAGGAACAACAACAAAAACAAAACAAAACAAAATAGAGATTTCTGGATTTTAAAAAGAAATGAAGCCTTTTGGAGAAAAGAGATAAAACACATTTTTTTCATGTTTATCAAATAGTGTTTAAAATTTCTGATGTGTGAGAGTGAGAGAGTGTGGTTAGGACTAGGTACTGTAATTAAATTGCTTGTAATCTAACTTGGCTTTTTGTTCCCATTTTCTTCCTTTCTTTCTTTTCTTCTTCTTCTTTTTTTGTATCAGTTAATCTGTTGGTTACATTTTCAGCTTTTCTTTGCTTCTGGTTTCATTTTCAGATGAAAAAATGCTAGGCACACAGGGCTGCTGTCTGGTTGCCATGGTGACCACAGCCTATTATCCTGCCTTGTCATTCATCAAGAAAGAATTGCACTTGACAGAGGCAGAGGGAAATGCCTGCAGTCTGCGGCATAGGAAGGGGGGGAAAAGCTTTTCTTGTCTTCTATATACGTAAAGGCCCTTTAATGCCCGTTTAGTTACATGTTTTATTTAGCATTATTTATTACTTGTAACGCTGATAATTGATACCTGTGAAAATACAGCCCCTCCCTTCAACGTATTTAACGTGCAATTTGTCCATTTGCTTTGCTTTGCTTTTCCCATTTCAGACCCATAACTGGTGTTGCACCCCCACTCTCTGCCACCACAAATACTGAGTCCATTCCAGGAATAGAAACTGCCAAAGGATTACATTCTCCACGGAGAATGGTCGCTGGGAAGGTAGCTAACGGAGCCAGCTCTCCCCACTTTCATAATCAACAGTTCCTGCATCTCGCTGTTCCTCAGACTGATGAGTGCAGTGCATGGCCAATGAATAACTGAATCTAACTACTGATTAAATTATTTCTCCAGGTGTGCCATGTCTATGAAAGACAGTGCCAGCAAAAGAATTCCAAACTCTGGCGGTCTTTTCATGAGATAATCACACATAAACTCATGGTTGTTCCTTTTACAAATTTGGATCTACATTGAATCCATTGTTCTTCAAAGGCAGGCAAGGGCTCTTGCTTATTATCTGGCTGGTCCTCATTACAGCCACCTGAATTAATCCAAAATACTTCCAAAAATAGATGGTCTCATGACTTTCATATGTTGAAAAACCTAGTCTTTTGTTTATTTTTTCAACTCTGATATTTTCCACCTCATTATTCAACTCTTAAAATGTCTGTATCCGACTGGGCCATTTTAAAGAAGTTTGCTGACGGCTTGCTTTGCTCTCTGGAACTGTTTGGTTTCCTTGTTAAGGTGAAGCATGTTGTAAAACCGGCAGCATTCTAAGTAGGGACCTTGAAGGGTGGTGTTTGAACATCTCCTCTGTTGTGTCTGTGATCAGGGAGGAGATGGACAATGTCTATACGTCATCTTGAGTTGGTAACACTGCAGCAGTTAGCATAAGCCATGCCGATGGGGATTAAACCACACTGCCTTGGGTGTACATAGGCAAGTGGAGAGAGGAACATGTCTGAAGTTCCAGTGTTGTTCTGTCTGAAGACAATGTCCCTGCTAGAGGTTGAAGGCAGCCAGCACAAGCATGGCGCCAAGCAGAAGTGCTCTTCCATTATAAACAAAGCAGAAACGCACACAATTATTTGGTCAGTTTGGCATTTGAGATGGTTCAGATTCTAACCATCCCACTACTTCCTTTTTGTCTTGATAATTTTGGCAAGAAGAGGTTTGGGGGTGGAGAGGGGTAATTCTAAAAGAATTAAATAATTATAGCTGTCAGGAAATCCATCCAGGACTTTATAAATTCCCACATAACAGTTCAAAATCTCTTGATTTTCATTTCATATGAGCTGAGTCCATCAGAGCATACCTCACAGCATCTGTTGAATACCCAGCCATGTTAAAATGCAGGGCCCGTGCAATGTGTTTTGCTTGTTTCTGTTTCTTTTCTATCTTGACTTTTAGAGACTAAAAAGTAAGAACAAAGAGAGAGAGAGAGAGAAAGAGAGAGAGAGAGAGAGAGAGAGAGAGAGAGAGAGAGAGAGAGAGAGAGAGAACTGATACGTTGGGCTGTTTCTTTCTGGTTCTCAACTTTTCCTTTAGTGCTGCAGTAACACCACTGTTCATTTCTTGTTAAACTTCAAACATACCTTTTGATTTTCAAATGTCCCTTAGGCTAATGTTTTCACTGCAGAATGAAATGAGCAGGCAGAAACAATTAAGTGAGCAGATACAGTGAAAATGAACACCGTCCGGCGCTTTCACACAACTGGAATTGGCGAAGGAATCCTGCTTGGAATCTGATCTTCCAGCCAGAGTTTTCACCTCCCTCGTCATTTTTTTCCCACCCCCTAGTGCACACCACTTCCCCTTTCTGGAAGAAAAAGCTCTAGGCATACAAAGAAAGGCCTAAATACTCGCAGGCATGGGAAATATTTTCTCTGCCTGTTACTAGGACCGGATAATCTCCAAGAAAGAAAATCCACCTAGACATTTTAAACTCTGAATGTCTCCCAAAGCCTGTTAAATGTTCACATGTGTCTTCATGAAATTTGTAATACGAATTGTTTACACAGCCCTGATTGAGGGCACGAGTGCCATTAAAAAGGATCTAGTCAGTTTAGGGATGGAAAATTGTGAAAATCAGGACTGTTATCCACAAGAAGTGTAGGTTTTTGCTTTTGTTTTGTATTTTAAAAATAATAATATATGACTCTTGACATGAAAAGGTATTTCAGCAACCCAGAGTAAGCTGTTTGAGGGTCTTCGGAGTTCTGTGAGGAATTAACAAGGCAGGAGTGAACTGTCCCCAACAGCTGCCCACGCGTGTCAAGGGCATCCCCGTTGTTCTATGAGACCTGTCACTTTTTCTGGAGGCACACTGAGAGATTTTGCATGGCAGGAGCCCAGCGTTCCTAGTATGGTGTTTGCTTTGTTCAGATGTTGGGCTGTGATACTAGAGACTGGCTCCACCTCTGCAAGGTGATGGTGCTGAGGACGGAGTCCCCTTGTGTGCATCTCAGAAGCCTGTTCTTATAGGAGAGGTGGCCTGTGGGACTGGTTCAGTCTGAATTCAAGCTTTTATTTCTTTAGCCCAGATGCAATGGGGAGGTGTTGACGACAGACAGACTCAGAATCCAAGCCCCACAAATCTTAAATCCTCCGGCGGACATCCTCTGTGAAGCAAATGCTGTACCCTCATCCTGAATGGGGAAGATGGAAGGCGTCCAGAGGATTAACTAAGTGGAAAGCATGGCTTCCCTTTCTAAGTTTTTTTTTTTTTTTTTTTTTTTTTTGGTTTTTCGAGACAGGGTTTCTCTGTGTAGCTTTGTGCCTTTCCTGGAGCTCACTTGGTAGCCCAG
Organism: Peromyscus maniculatus bairdii; assembly: GCF_049852395.1. NCBI lineage: Eukaryota > Metazoa > Chordata > Mammalia > Rodentia > Cricetidae > Peromyscus > Peromyscus maniculatus. The sequence continues at coordinate 38,325,193 of NC_134858.1, forward strand.
GCTGGCCTCGAACTCACAGAGATCCGCCTGGCTCTGCCTCCCGAGTGCTGGGATTAAAGGCGTGCGCCACCACCGCCCGGCCCCTTTCTAAGTTTTTAAAAATTAAATCCATCATTCAGAATTTTCTCAATGAAACACTTCTCTTGTAAAACAAGTCTTTGTGTTTTTGCTGTAGTTGTGATGGGGATGTGTTTTTAATGCCATGGAATGGTTTAACTCTAAAATAGCAAAGAGCTGGAGATGGCAGCTAATAAACACAAACACAGCTATACACTGACGTTACAATGGATTGCTTTAACTTGAATTTCCAGGATAGGGTAAATTTCTTACTCCACCAAATGGCTGGTTCCATGGAAATTGACTTCACATGAAAGGAAACCTGCCTGGAAAGAGCAGGCACTTGGTATCACTCAAAAAACCAAACACAGACACACTTCCTCCTCTTGGTTATTTACTTTTTTAAAACCTACAAATAAAGCACCCAAGGACTGTGGAGATCTGAAGCTCTCCAGTAAGGCATTCTTTCAGAGTTTATAAACCAGTTCAGAAGCAGTTAAATAAATGAGTTTTAGGCTGTCTGTGGAGGACTTAAGCAAAATAGGATTTTTCTACCGGGCAGATTGAAATCACTTGATCATCTTTTCGACACACACACACAAAAGAAGAAAATCTAAAATGTCTCTGAATGGATATTTCAACATAACATTAAAAGCCAAAATGGCTAGACAGAAACAAGAGATAGAGCAGTACAGCAGTAGGCAAAGGGTCAGTAAATCTGTGAAAGAACCTCTTGAAGATGCATATAATGTCACAATTATATGTATAAGTGCGCAATTATAATCTATTGGTAAAAAATAAATAAATCTACTGAAGTGATTTCACAGAACCTGTGAGTCCACAGTGGCTCACCTAAAGATCTATGCTGAACTCATGATGAGACCTTGTTGGGGAAGATCTTCATGGATTTAATAATGCTAAGGAACTCTCAAGAGAGGGGCATCATTGATAACAATAGGTCCTAAGTCCAATAACACAATTCCCTATAAGAGGCCACAAAGGGATAGGACACACACAGTGGAGAGGTCATATGAGTACGGAGGCAGGAACTGCCACTAGGCACAAGAGCCTGGGAGAAACACATGGGATGGGTTTACTACTGTGAGCACCTCCGGCAGAAAACACCTTGATTTCAGACTTGGGGCTTTTAGAACTGTGTGACAATGAATTACTCTTATTTTTTTAAGACATACATTTGTGGTAACTGGTTAGAATTTCCCCCAGGAAAGCAATACAGGGCTATCTGACAATGAGGGTTAAAAAGAGGCACACTGACAGAGTTCAAGGAAGGACAGAGTGACTGAACTCTTAGAAGAGGATGCATGGAACTAGATCTCATGAGCAACCAAAATTCAGGGACCCGTTTTAGTTAGAGTACCTTTCCTCTTTTACTTCACCAACTCTGATGGAAAACCAACTGCTTCATTCTGCTAGCCTCTGAGTTTTCCATTTTACAGCTTCTATCACTTCATAAGGGTGTAATCCCCATCCATATTTACAATCCCTGTGGAAGGATTCTATAATGCCAATGGAGTCATGTCTATCTGTAAACTAAACAGCAAAGATTAAACCACCAAGATCTTATTGAATATGACCAATCCTGAGAGGACCTGATGAGTGGTGGATGTAAGGGGTATCAGATGTCCATCACCTGGCTTCTTTTCCATCTGTAAATCCTGAGAAGACCTGATGAGTGGTGGATGTGAGGGATACCAGATGCCCATCACTTGGATTCTTTTCTGTCTGTAAATATAGAGCTGTCATTCTTGAGGACATCAGCACAACATTGCAGAAATAAGATTTGCAAGGCCATCAGAGCTATGCCCTTTATAGGTGGTATGGCACTAGGAAGACATGAGACCTTGCAAAATTTCTTTATCTTATTCTTAAAAAATGAAGATAGAAATGACTGGGAGTATAGATCAGTGCTAGTGTTTGCCAAGATGTGTGAGGTTCTTAGGTTCAGTCCCCAGCACTGAACAAAACAAGAACAATAACAAATAAACACAGAAGTAGATGTGATAGTGTAAACCTAGGTTTCAGAAGGCTAAGGCAGGAGGGTTGTGAATTCAAGGCCAGAAAGGATAACAGAGAATTCTAGGCCAGACTGGGCTATACTGGACTCTGTCTCAAAATGAAGATGGAAGTGGAAATAATATGAAGAAATAAAGATGGAGTTGTTTGGTAACTATCCTGCATCTAGAAGAAGCCCAGTGATGTTAGTTAAGGATGACCATAGATAGAGCTTGAGTGGACACAAGAGACTGACAGGGTCTGTTGCTTTATTTTCACAGATGAAATTTCAAGTTTTAAGCTCCTGAGAAAACCAGGACAGGAATTTAGGTTACTCAGCTACCAGATTAGTGTTTCTTTGTTATTTTACAGGATCTGTCCCCATTTCTGTGGGTATAAAATGAGGTCTAATTTGGAAGGTGTCACTCAAATAAGGAAAAAGCATCACTCTTAGAATGGATAATAATAATAATGTTGGACTTGAGGTTTGATAGTGACACAGGATAAAGATGTTTAAAAAAAAAACAAAGTTCAAAGTAATAGGTTGGGAGTAGAAAGGCAAGGGACCAGTTAGGTGTCTGCATCCTACTGTTTGCTCTGGAACTTATGGGAAGAAATTATTTCGAGACAGCATTTACAACACAAAGAAACCATAGTGACATCAGAGCCCTTTAATTTTTAAGCTGAGTTCTTGTAACCCCACCACCACCACCACTCTGTTTGTTTTCCTTTTGCTTTCTCTCATTATGTAACGATATTTGGAAAGGAACTACTTGGCTCAGTTTTGTAGTGAAGAAAAAGAAAAAAAAAAGGTATACCTTCTGCAAGCCAGAGTCGGTCCAAATAAGATCAACCCCCACCGTGTGTGGCAACTACAATCCAGACCATTTTTTAAACTTTATAATATCAACATGGTGCTCAGTGTTTACATTTTAAAGTCCTGATAAGATCAACTATACTTTCAAATTGCAGTGGACCAGAAAAGATCTTGTTTCTTCGAAATTCCATGATCAGAACTGAGGACACACCACACGCGCGCGCACACACGCGCGCACACACACATTATATGTAAGTTGTGCAAATACCTATCTGTACGCACACATCACTTATAATATGTGGCATTGCTGTAAAGGGAGAATGCCTTTGAAAGGTCCCATTCTCATAGCAGTCCTGCTTTAAAAGACTAGTCTGTGTGCGAGGCTATTCCTGCATTTGTAGGAATAGCTCACCATTAGTTTTCTTTATCAATGGACTTTGTGAATGCAGCCAACAGAGGGAAAGGTTGATATGTACACAATGATATGAGAGGATACTCAAGCAAAAGATGAATTGGGGCCACTGTACTCTAAAAGAAGTCATGACTAATTCCATCTGTGATTCTGATTACCAAATTCCAAATCTTCCCAAGTTTTAACATGACAAGCATCTGCACAGCAGCCTACTACCGCTTGACTAACTCAGAAGTATTTTGCTTTTGTTAAGGATTCTTTTCTGCAATGTCCCTTGCTGATCTTGGTCTGGGACAGTCTGTGCTGGAGTGGCCCTCTGATCAGAGCCTTTTTGAGAAGTTCCAACCTCTGGGTCTGCAATATCTCAATGCAACATCTCAGATTTTATAATACAATGTTATAATGTATGATTTTTAAGAAATTTACTTTTAGAATGGCCTCTGCAAAATGGATATAGTTCTGGTTCTGTTTTTGCTGTAGAGCATCTTCTCTGGTTATGTGTGTAGTAAGGATCATGTTTGCACACCTTAGAGATGTTGCCATATGGTCACTCCTTCATTGGCATGCATCATGTGCCTCCTGACTCGCTACTGCACTCCAGGTAGTATTCTAGGTATTTGGGATATATGGTTGCAGAAAGCAAAGTTGACTAACTCATATAATCTATTGGGATATAAAATAAGATTGACAGATATAATCTTATTAACAGAACTTTTATGCAAAGACTTGAGGTCTGAGAGGAAGTCTGACATTTGAATACACAGAAAGGTTATTCTAGGCAGCTGGAACAGTCATTGCAAAGCACAGAGGAAAGTGAGCATTTTTCTTGGCCTCTACCCTAATTCCTGGGACCCATGAATAGATGACTTTACCGTGTTAGAGGGACATTGAGATAGGATCAGGTTAAAGATGTTACACTGGGGAGGTCACTCTGTATCAACCAGGTCAGTCCAAAGTCATCACAGGCATCCCTATGCTAAGGACTATGGATGGAGCAGAAAAAAAGATAGCTTTCCTTAAGACAACGGAAATGCACCAGCCATTTATTATGGACAGTGGCTGGAGTCTACATAATCCAGACAGGACAATATGGGATTTTCTTCTCACTGCTGAATTCCAGGTCTTCCTACCCAACCCCACCTTCCTCCAGATAAAAGCCACTGGGCATCAGGCCTTTGATGTCCAGAGGAGGAGATGAGGAGAGAGAAACAACTAAGGGAGCTAAAGAGATGTGGCTACTGTCTTTGCAGATGAAAAGGGGATGCAACAAAAACATGGGACTCAAGAAACCAACAAAAGCATGAAGAAGACTTTCCAACCAGCATTTCCACAGGAGCACGGCCCTGAGGATGACTTGACTAAGCCCTCTGAGACCCATGTGTGACTTCTGACTTCTAGAGTGGAAGGCGATAGACATGGATTCTTTTAGGCCACCGTGTTTGTGTTAGACTGTTCATCTACAGTCAGAAGTTAATGAATGAGCTCAATAAATAGTATGTTCACTCTCCTGGTCAGAGAGTTTTCAGATCACATTATGCTGTATAGCTCATACATCCAGGCACTGAGCTTGCAGTGGAGACTATGGACTAAACACACAGTCCTCAACTTGAAAGCTATGATCTCAAAGAATTTAGCTTCTTCAAAATGAGTCAAAAATCTACAATTGAAAGTAAGTAGAAAGGCTGTGAGGGCTGAAGCAAGAGGAAGCAGGCATGAAAAGTCCCAAGGGGAGTGATATTTTAACTAAAATGTAATGACTGTTAATAATTACTCTGACAAAGATGGGAGATGTAATGTTGTAAACACAGGTAATGTCAAGGTCGGAGAGTCACTAACAAGCTTGACATAGCCAGAGAATTGTGAGTAGTTCGGGACTCACTGGGAAGTAAAATGAGATGTGCCAGAAGCTTGATTCCTACATCTGGACGAGGAATGGCCTTTAGAAAATGAAAGTGTTAACGCTGATTTAGTGTTACCACTAACATCTCTTACCTGTCATAAGATGCAGACTTTAGGGATACGGTTTGGAAAGGTTTACTAAATTTGACAGACACATTCATCTAAACAAGGCCCACCAGTTTTGCTTTAAGGTGAATGTGTATTTTGTGGAGAGGATGTTTTAACTAGTTAATTTATTTATTTATTCTGACTCAGAGCTTCATGTAGGCTGGCCTGGGACTTGCTATGTAGCCAAGGGTGCTCTTCAGCTTCTGATCCTCCTATCTCCACCTCCTGAGTGCTGGGGTTACAGACATGTACTCTCATACTTGGTTTTATGTGGTGCTGGGGGTCAAAGCCAGGGCTTCACACACTCCCCCAACTGAGCTACATCTCAGCCTCAAGGTTTATTACTAAAATTCACACTTGCCATGCAAAAGCAAGCAATAAAAACGCCATATCAGGTTTATACAAAGAAGTTGGGGAAAATTACTCTGTGACACAATATTAAGTAGAACCCTGGTTTAAAAAAAAAATGAGTTTCACATGCTGATGATTAAGAATTAAAAAAAAATACTATAAAAAATACTATAATAAGTATCCATGTTGGGGCTGGAAGCATATTTTAGTTGGCAGAGTACTTATTGACTTAGCATGTATGATGCTCTGGTTCCACAAAACTAGGGGTGGTAGTGTACTCCTGTAATCCTAGCATTTGGGAGGTGGTAGCAGAAGGATTTTGGAGACTAAGGTCATTCTCAGATACATAGCAAGTTCAAGGCCAACCTGGGCTAAACAGATTCTGTCTCAGAAATCAAAATCTGCGTTACCTTGAAAAAGACCTGCTGTCATCTTGTAAGGAAGTGAGCCCCGAGGCGGGTGGTTATTTCATAACAACATGGGCGTGCACAGAGATCTAGCACAGATTTGAGGTATTGTGTGTATGAGAGAGATTTTATATTCCTGCATGGTTGTGTTCAGCTGGGTGAAGTTTCCTGTGTCTCCTAATACTTCTTGCAGATAAAATCATGCATGAGCAAATGAAAAACCCTGCATCAAGCTCAAATTTCTATGAGCTGCATTTTAATAGGTTGGCATTTCACAGCTAATACAACAGCAGGAGGATCTACATAGGGCATTTCTATTGCTCCCCAAAGATCCTCTTGTTTCTGTCTCCATCAACAGCTCTTAATTCCAGGAACAACAGCTGCTCTGGTTTCTACTCTTGCCCTTTCTGGGCCTTCCTGGGCTGCATGGAGTCATGCAATCTCATGTGGTTTGGGCCTGGCTTCTTTTACTCCAAAGTCTTCGAGGTTCCTTCCTACTGCTGCCTTTAGTAATTCCTTCGACAGCTAAGGAGCATTCTGCTATGTGAATCCATAGTAATTTGTGTTCCCGTATTTCTCAGTGGTGGTCATCATGGTAGTTTTCAGTTGGGATTATCCTACTAAAAGCTCCAGTGAACGCTTTTTGCACTCCTGTCTGTCTGTAATAAGTTTTCATTTCTCTTTGGCAAATACATATAAAGTAAAGGTGCTAAATTATAGTGGAAGTATATGGACAATTTTATGTAGAAAAAAAATGGCCAGACAGGTTTCAGAAGAATATGCATCTCTTCATACTTCTATCAGTAGCTGCTCCACTACCCAGCAATACCTGATATGAATTTCCAGCCCTCCTACTAGGTGCCCTGTGGTGACACATTATGACTGCCAGGTGCATTTCTTGGATAATCATGTTATTGAACACCTTTCCTGTGCCAAACGGCCATTCATATGGTTTCCTTTGTAAGGTACCTTGCATTCATTTTATTGGTTGTTTAACACTATTTCTTTATATTTCATACTTTCCTGGGTCCCTTTTAAAAATATGTATATATCCCCATATCATGATTGTATTTTTTTATATCTGTGTGTGTGTGTGTGTGTGTGTGTGTATGTGTATGTGTGTGTGTGTGTACACGCACGTGTGCCAGGGAGCACAAGCAGTGTCTGTCCTCTTCAATTTCCACTGTGTTGGAGTCTCCTGTGGCTCACTACTGTGCATGTCATGCTAGCTGGCCCATAAGCTTCTGTGGATTCTCCTGCCTCTGCTCTCTGCTTCCCATCTTGTAAGACACCACTCTATCCAGCTTTGTGTGCTTTCCGGGGACTGGAACCTAAAAATTGCTCTACCCACTGAGCAATCCCTGATAAAGTCTTATATTTATCACTGCTGTATCATTTGGTCTTTATGACTCTCGTTAATGTTTATATAGAATATAAGACCTGAGTTTGGGTTCCTCCCCCTTCCTCATCCTCACACAGACAGGCAATTATTGTGGTATTATTTGTTGAAAATAATGTCCTTTCCCATTCAGTTATTTTAATTCCTTATTTTAAATGAGATCATACAAAGTGGGTATATTTCTTACTTATCAATGTACTTGTTAATCTTCTTTTGTTTTGTTTTGTTTTTCAAGACAGGGTTTCTCTGTGCAGTTTTGGTGCCTGTCCTGGATCTCACTCTGTAGACCAGGCTGGCCTCGAACTCGCAGAAATCCACCTGGTTTTGCCTCCTCAGTGCTGGGATTAAAGGTGTGGGCCACTGTCACGCAGTGTACTTGTTAATCTTCAAGACCATGCTGTCCTTCAGACTTTGATTGCTAATATTGTAAATTTAATTGATTTTGCGTAGTTCATGATAACTTATTAACTTTATATATTTTTTGGATTCCTTGGAATTCTCTGTGTGTACTGTGCACAATGCAAGACAGTTTTGCTTTTGTCTTTTCAGTCAGTCCTTGCAACCTTTCTCCCTTTTCTTTTCTTTTTTGGGAGGGGGTTGTTTTATTTTATTTTGTTTTGCTTTGCTTTGCTTGAAACAGGGTCTCTCTATAGCCCTGGCTGTCCTGGAACTCACTATGTAGACCATGCTGACCTCCAACTCACAGAGGTTCACCTGCCTCTGCCTCAGAGTGCTGGGGCTAATGGTGTGTGCCACCCCCTTGGGTGCCCTTCATTTCCTGATGTTGTCTTCCTGTACTAGCTAGGATCTCCAGCGCAAAGATTGTGGGAAGAGTGAGAAGATGGGCATCTAGCGCTGCTGAGTCCTAAGGAGAGGGAACTTGTTCAGTTCAGTACTTGGATTAAATGTGACGTCACCTATAGTTTTGAAAATAAATGTCAGGTTAAAGTTTATATCCATGTCTAATTCCCCCCGATAGTTACTGTTTTGATAATAACTGACAAGATAATAAAATGATTTGTATTTTATCTTTCCAGTCTGTAGATAAACATAGATTTTATTTTAAATGTTATAAAAACATTTCTGGGAGAACCCCTCATTGCATTGATCTGTTTATGTATTGCTGAATTTGAGTTGATTATTTTTCCCTGTGTTTGTGTTAATGAGAGATATTAATTTGTAGTGTTCATAATATTTTTGAATGGTTTGGTATCAAGATGGTTCCTATATTTAGAGATGTTCCATCCTTGGTATGTCTGAAAAGTTCACAGTATATACAATTATTTCTTCCTTAATTATTTGATGGAATTTACCAGTGAAGCCATCCTTGTTTGGAGTCTCTGTGGAAAGGCTTGAAGAGTTTAAGTCAGCCTTTATTTCTTATTTTTGATAGTTTCGTACATTAGTACTGTGTTTATATCATTTTTACTCCACCATCTCCACCTCCAGCTCCTTCCATGGTCTCTCTACTCTCTCTCAAATTCATGATCTCTTCTTCTTCAATCATTAAATCATTATAGTTGCGCGCGCGCGCGCACACACACACACACACACACACACGCCCCACTGAATACACTTACTGTTGCTCATACGTATATGTTTTTAGGGCTGACCAGTTGGGATTTCATAACCTATTAGAAGACTCATCCCTAAACTGATTCATTCTCTCTCTCTCTCTCTCTCTCTCTCTCTCTCTCTCTCTCTCTCTCTCTCTCTCTCTCTCTCTCGGCAGCCATTAATTAATTGCCTTGCAGCTCTTCATTTAGGGGTGGAGCCCTGTGAGATTTCTTCCACGAGGCTGGCATTCCAACTGGAACTGCCATTTCTGCAGATCTTGTTGAGTCAACCATATTGTTAAGTTTTCATGGTGCATCTTTCCTTCATATATAGAAGACACAATCTTACAGCAAATGCCCTGGCTCTCCACATCATTATGCCTTATCAGGTACTTTACCTTAGTACAGGCTGCCTTGAATTAAAATCAGCCCACCCCATCACAAGGAACACAAATATTTATCATGCTTTTGTCTCCTAATCTTCACACATTTCCTCTCTACATGTTATTTAAAAAATCCAATTTATTGTTACTGTTTTTTTCTTTTAACAATGCATGGTTTTTATAAGAAATTAAAGAACAAAGCATGGCTTATATTTACCCATGTTGTTACTGTTCTCAGAGATTTTCATTCCTTTGTGTAAATCTGAATTTGAATCTGAAATCTGGTGTTTCTTTTTTTTGCAGCTTGAAAGCTTCCCTTATCATTTCTTCTACTGTAGAGCAGGTGTGCTGGTGACACAGTCTTAGCTTTTTGTTTTTAAGAAATATTTCACACTGCGTATAGAACTCTGTTGGCTGTTTCTCCTTCTGTCATTTAAAATCTGTCGATTTGAGGAAGTGGAGGAAGCCCTAGTAAGTCAAATCCTGAGTGAATGCTCTTGACACAGGCATGAGGATGTCAAGGCCTCAGACACATGGAGAAAATGGGAAATCTTTCCCCTTATGGTGATGCTCACAGGTAAACAGTAAAGTCTTTCTCAGAGGAACAGTCGTGACTGTTGACAGTATGTGCAGGAAATGCCCACCACAGCTTTTCCCCACTGTATATTCATGACCTAAGACTGTTTCCCTATAGATCCTGCTCCTACTGAGATTAACTAAATCTGTTTCCTTGATCCATCTGCACACCATAAACCCTGCCTCCTTGATGTAATAACCCCACCCTCTTGTTCAACTGTATGCAATAACCTGGCCTCTAATAAACACACTGAATTTCTGCGGTGCTGAGGTTTCTTGTTGGGGTTCACCTGACTGAAGCTTTTCTGTATGTTCATCTGTCTGTTTTTTTCTTCCTTACTTTGGCTACCCCAGTTATGTCCATCTCTGGAGCTGTTCAGGATCCCTCAGTCTATTGTCTTCTGACTTCAATTGGACACGAAGTCACTAGTTTTTCTTAGGATGTAGTCATTTTCTCTGGCCTTTTAGACACTTTTACTATTACTGATCTTTGCTATTGAATGATGATGCGTCCTAAAGTAGATTTCCCTGGAATTATCCTCTTTGGGATTAATTAAGCTTCTAAGATCTCAGAATTGATATTTTTCTCAAATTTAGAGACCTCTCAGTGATTTTGCTTTGAGAAAACATCTCTCTTCCTGGCGCTGCAATTTAAGAGTAAAATTAAATCTTGTCAGAGGCCAGTGAAGCCTAACATTTTGGCTTCCCCCCACCCAGCCTTCACTTGTTAGTTTGGATAGTTTCTAGTGTGTGTGTGTATGTGTGTGTGTGTGTGTGTGTGTGTGTGTGTGTGTGTGTGTGTGTGTGTGTGTGTGTGTATTCAAATTAATTTATCTTTTCTTCTGCTGATAACCTCATCCAGTGACTTTTCCATTTCATGTATTCCCTTTCTGGTTTGACAGAAGGTCTAGGCTTTGTCTTTGATCCCTTCCTATTCTTTTTTATGATACTTCCAGTCTGCATTGTTTCTCTACTTGTTATTATACATTGTGTTTTTCTTGACAACTGAGCATATTGACAGTAGCTGTTTTTTTTTTTTTGTTTTTTTGTTTTTTTTGTTTTGTTTTTGTGGCCGAGGTCCACTCAGACTGCGCTCCCTCCCTCTCACTCCCCCAGAGGGAGAGAAGAACGATCATCAATGGCAGGAGGCGGCTGCACAGAAGCAGCACCTAGAGCCAGCTTCACGCTCAGGAGGGAACACTACGTCTCGTCCTCGTGGTCTCGGGTGCTCTACACAGTCAGAGAAACTTCTCTAGTAACGAACTATAGAAATGATCCCTGAAAGTATAGTCTTGACAGTAGCTGTTTTAATGCTCATGTCTTTTAATTCCATTCCTATCGTCACTTCTGGGTCTGTTTCTATTGACTGGTTTTCCTTCTGGCTACAGTCTGTATGTGCGGAATCATTTCTGATTTGGGGCTGAGGGCTATAGATCTGAATGTTGCTCAGTGTCTGGATTTTGTTATCTTCTTTAACAGTGTTGAGTTCTATTCTGGAAGGTAGTGAAAGAGAGTCATCTTGATTCTGAGTCTTGTTTTTGAAATTATGTTAGAGATGCTTTAGAATCTTCTTTGGAAATAATTTTTTCCCTAAGGAATGGCTTTTCTAATTTCTCTAATCAACACTGTGGGGGCTTAATGAGACCTCGACTCTGTGGATAGTTGAACATGGGATGCCCCTCACCCTCCTTCCACATCTAGCACTTGTTCTAGTCAGAGTTCCTCACTAGTTTTTTCTTTGTTCCAATCATCAAAAATCTTAAAATGCCCATTTAATACATTTTGTTCAGTCTTATTTGTGACAGGTAGCCTCGTTTGGAGATAAGAACACAAACATGTGCATGTAAAAAAAATAAGGTTTTACTCAGCCATCACTTAGTCTTGTGCTATTTTCTCTCAACACGGAATTTCCTTTATCTTCAGAAGGTTGTTATTCACCTGAGGTAGAATAATTCTGTTGATGGGGGCACTAAGTAGAGCCAATTAGATCCTAATAGCCCTGACAGACTTTACGTGAAATGCAATGTGAAGTGAGTTTTCTCTTTGAATTCAAAAGGTTGATTTAGAAAGGACTCTATTCTCAGTATCTGAGACACTAGCTGCAGTATCCAGATCAATGGAACAAGTGAATCCCTTTCCTTCACCTGTATTCATCCATGTTACTGAATAATTAGCTTGTAAGCAACTAGAACAATGACAGAGGCCATTATTTTGAACCACATACTACCTGGTACTATTGTGAACCTGATTTCTATCATAAGTGAGTCTAGACAAATATATTAAATAAGTAGAACTGTTTAGCAGTGTGTTTTAAGGGTTCTTTTGGGATAAGCTGCACGTAAGCTTTGTGAATGCTGAGTACCTAGTGGTAGCCTAGATTTCTTAGAATTTATACTCAAAACCAAGGTTGTAAACATGTGACTTTCTTAATAAAATAAATATGAACATTCATTTAGAATTGTTAATTTTCTGAGCATACAGTAGATACATTTTTATTTTTGGTGGACCAGGGAAACATTAATGTCAGTGCCTTGGACATAGTAGGCAAGCACTCTACTACTGAGCCACACCTGCCGCCCAACTGTGTTTTCAGGACCAAGTAATATGTTAAGTGAACTATTCTAGGCACAGAATGGAGTATATTCTAGAGAAAGCCTATGCCTTGCTATGATGTAAATATAAACAACCATATTTATTAAATAGTGCACAAATGAAGAGTTTGAGAAACTGCCTTTCAATCTTCTATTCTTGAAACATGGAAGCCATTACCCACCCAATGTATCACCTAGCCAATTAGGAAACATTTTCCTCCAGAAGTAAAACTAGGTCTGGGGGTGTAGCTCAGTGGTAGAGTGCTTTCCTAGAAGCTTCCAAGCTTGGGGCTCAAGTCTCGGCATAGAGAGGGGAAATGAAGCTTAATAGTATTGCTGCATATTATACCTGTTGGCCTTAAAGTCAACCTTGGCTGTTAGTGAACACTATGGGTTTGTTTCAACCCTTCTCCTCCTTTTCATCCTCCTTGTTCTCCTCCTCCTCTTCCTCTGTATCCTTCTTGTCTCCTTCTTCCTCCTCCAACACTTCCAACCCTAACTTCGTTTAACCTATGTAATGGATGAAGGAGTTTTACTCTCAGAAATAGTTTCCCCTAATAACACATAGATTGGCTCTCAGTCAGTGTGTATCTCCTAAGCCTCCTTGTTAAGCACCTGGTTAATTTTCCACTTCAGTGGGTAGTGTATTGCATCACATACACCTAAGGATCTGAACAGCAGACTACAAGACACTGAAGATTTCTCATCAGAAGCATCTGTCAGGTTCTTAATATTTTGAAGGGATTCTCAAAATTAAAAGAGAACATTTATTCTCATCGGCACTGAACCTCTGTCTTCCTGTAGACAGGAAGTAGGGTACACTGCCTCCTAGTCACAGGCCTCCCTGACAGGGCACCTGAAATGTAAATGAGAAGCAAACACTGGTCATTTTCTGTGATCCTTGTAAAACTAAATAAAGTCCAAGTTGAATCAAGTAGTATTCTCAATGCACGCATCCTCTTCCATCTAACATTATAGCGAGAAAACAGATCTCCTCAAATTGCATGTATGTCTGGTCTGGAGGAAACTTTCAACAGATGGCATATTGTAGACAAAATGAACATGTGTCTTTAGTATTTAACACTTACTTTATGGGTAATTAGGTCCAGATTTCTCAAATATAGTCATAGGTATATTAAATATAACAAGTATAGATGAAATATATATCCTTCCCTTTTATTGTTAGTAAAACAATAGATGCAAAATACTATTTCCTTTTATATTAAATATAACAACTTTAAGAACAAATATATGTTCTTTCTGAAATAATTCCATGATATCTGAACATACATGTATATATACGTAGTTGAAGTGTGTACATACATGCATGAAAATATAAATGGGTGGATTTTAAAATTCTGCTAAATATTTGTTTGTCCTTGAAGCTCATATATCCAGGATATGTTATCACAAAATGAAAAAATATAGTTAAGTGAAATGTAGTAGCTTTAATAGACAGTTTCATTTGTATGATTTCATTTAGCTAATTTTTTCATAAAATTGACCAATTGTTTTGACATAAGATAGACGTTTTGAAGAAATGTGTTTGCTTATAATTGTTAAGTGATTAACTTTGTAAGTAGCATATGTTAATTTTATATTTTAAACATTCTGGACTCCTAAAAGACAACTTGTGAAGTTATGCATGCTGCTGTCGCATAAGGACTTACTGGAATCAGCCAGAGCAAGATGTGATAGCAGCAGAGGTCTTTAGGACAATGAGCAACAGAATTACTCCAGTTTCATGTACAGAAGACAGCAACCTTGAGACCCTCCAAAATCCATAGATCCCAAGTAGGTAAGAACTATGTAAAAACATCGGAATCAAGTAAGTGTGATGTTTTCCTTTGGGGATATTTTATTCAGAAAAATAAAGATATTTCCAAGAAAATGAAAGGAGAAGCTGACAGGAAAATCCAAACATCTTTTAAAATACCTGGATATAACTTCAAGAGTGGCACACACCACACAGTGCATAGACACACAGAAGACACATTGTGTCCACTTAGATTCCCGTCACTCATTTCAAAAATTAACATTTTGATAATGTTCTTTGATTTTAAAAGTATTATCCCTTAGGGCTGGACAAATGGCTCAGTGGTTGGTAACACTTCTCTCTCTTCCAGAAGATCTGAGTTTGTGTCCCACTGTCCACATTGGGTCTCTCACAACTTGTTGTAATTCCAACTCTAGGGGATCTGACATTCTCTTCTAGCCTTCAGAAGTACCTGCATACATGTATCATGTACATACAAAGACATGCATACAGGTATACATATAACATACATATACAGAGACATGTACACAAACAAAAAGAAACACTTGAAAACACTACTTATAAATCATATGCTAATCTGCATATCATCTTAAGTCACATAGAAGCTATGAAGACATTAGAGTCCTTTTACTTCATCCACAGTCCATAGCAAACATAGGCCCGGTTCAATTAAAATATTTTACTTACTACTATCTATAAATAATATCTATAAATATTATCTATATTTATAGTATAAATAGTATCTATGAATAATAATTTTCAATCAATTTCTACCTTCTCATTTGTAGGAACTGCTCAACAGTGTTAAAATATGGTGATTATTATCGTTTTTGTGGATATTCATATACACATATACCAGCCATCCATATTTGCCTAGAACTGAGATATCTTCTGTATATGTGACTTGGAGTCTGAAATCCAGGAGCTCCATAACAAATCAGGATGGAGGAGGATTGGATACTTCTGAGTGAAGGATGCTACCCAGACTGTGTGATACAGGTGCAGCCATGTTTACTGAGGGCTTAAAAGTTAAGCATGGTGTCCAACATTCAACTTTTGCCTTTTTCATTTAATCCTCATGATAGTTCCTGATGGTGGGTGCTAAATTATCTTCATTTTAGAGATCAATACATAAACTGAGGCATAGTCAATGTAACACAGACTTAACAAGTGTGCATTGAATAAGCCACAACATGTGTCCTTTTAGTACATTTATGTTCGTCTTAGACTCTTGCTATAGTACAGCCTATGGAGCATCATTTTATAATAGGCTTGATAAATGAGTGAAAGAAAGGCAAAATTTAAGGATAACTGTTGCCAAAGGGAAGGACCAGTCTTAGTAATAACACTCCTTTACTTCAGTGAAATTGACTATTCTTACGAAATGAAGATGAGTGAAGGTGAAGGCTGGAGAGAAAGCTCAGAGGTTAAGAGCCTTACTACCTTTGCAGAGGGCCTGGGTTCAATTCCCAGTACTCAGGTTGGGTGGCTCAAAACTATCTATCCCTCTAGCTCCAGGGGATTTGATGTCCTTGTGTGAGGGCATGAAAGAAAGATAGATCTATGCATAAAATAAATCTTTCAACTGAAAAGCGTATCTTTCTTGAGGGGAGGACTTGGCAGATGGGCGGGGAGGAGAACTCAGGTTCAGTGAGTCATGGAAGTGAGACTTACAAGTGATGAAAAGGAGCCATGGAAGACTGGAGGAGAGCAGCAGGCTGAGGGTGGAAGTGCGTGTGCTCCTCTGCTGTACACAGGCCCAGTGCTTTCGGAGTCAGAACACTGTGGGCTGGCTCCTCTGCTGTTCAGCTTCCCCTCAAGACCTAGTAGGAGCTCATGCTTTAGCTTGACAACTGAGGGCTTAATGCTATGTACAGGTTATGAATTATTCTCCATGAGTGGTTTTCAACCTTCCTAATGCTGCAACCCTTCAATATAGATCCTCATGTTGTGGTGACCTCCAACCATAAAATTATTTTCACGGCTACTTCATAACTATTTTTTGCTACTGTTATGAATTATAATGTAAATATTTTTGGAGATAGAGGTTTGCCAAAAGGTCACGACCTACAGGTTGAAAACCACTGTTTTAGATGACTACTTAATTGGGTAGCAGAGCTGGCAAGAAAAAAATTTAAGAGCTATTTAGTGTATTTAATTTGACATACAGTATTTGATTTTGTGTGTGTGTGTGTGTGTGTGTGTGTGTGTGTGTGTGTGTGTGTGTGTGTGTGCATGTCTGAGTACAGGTGACCTTGAAGTCTAGAAAGAGGCTGGATGCTGGCACCATGCTCAGCAGCAACTTGCTCTTGACTGCTGAGTCATTTCTCCAGTCCCCACAAGAAAACATCCTTCATGGAAAATGTAGCTTTCCGCCCTCAAGCCTGATAGAGGCTTGACCCCACCCTTGTATATGGAGTTCTGCTCTCTGCCGTGGCTGTCAGACTATCCAGCATGAACTGCTAAGAAATGGGTTTGAGGAAACACTAAGCTAGATTAGCTTTACCCGTCTCTTCTGTTCCTTCAATATACTCAACCAGATGACTGATATTTTCTAGGTTAAATTACAAAAAAAAAAAAACAAAGGAAGTAATAAATGAATAAATAGAATATGACAGATGTAGTGGAATATTCTTATTGGCATACACTCATTGCACACAGTGGATTTCATAACGGCATTCATTTTCATTCAGATACATCATGTTCTTTGACCTTATTTCATATTCATCCCCTTTTATTCTCTCTTATCTTCCTCCACACTTCTGCTAGTCTCTTTCCTTTTCCCAAATAGTCCACTTTCTATCACCATCATCATCATCAACACACACACACACACACACGTAGTAATCTAGGATCCATACATAAAAGAAAACATAATATTTGTCTTTCTAAGCCTGGCTTATTTTGCTGAAGATAATTATCTCCAGTTTTATCCACTGTTCTGATGACACAAGTCCATTCTTCTTTGTGGTTGAATAAACACATGGTGGATATATTTCCTTGTCTGTTCATCCGTGTTTCCAAACTTGGCTAGACACAATGAAATAGGACTCAGCATCGAAGAAGAAGGAAATTCTGACACACACATGAATGAAGCTGGGTGACATTATTCTAAGTAAAATATGAAGTCAGTTACAGAGGGACAGATACTGTAGGACACCATTTGTATGACTTGCTTGTCTTGGACACATTCATTGGGACAAGGTGAAACCAGCTGCTGAAGGATGAGGACGTAGGAAGTTATTGATTCCTGGATACTGTGTTTCTGTTAGAGAGGCAGGAATTTTGGAGATGGTTGGTTTGGTGGTAGGACAACAGTTAGGATATATTTAATGCCAATGAACTGTGCACTTGAGAATGGTCACACGTTATGTGGATTTCACCGAAATTTCAAAGAAATAGGAGAAGAGGAGCCCAAGTCTGTAAGTGTGCACTGTTTCCAGCTTGATCTTGTTCTGACAATGGCTGGCTAAACACTTAAGCAACTTCCTAGGTGGACTGGGTTTTCATTATTGTTGTTTGTTTGCTTGTATTTTTGCATTTCTCATCTGTAAAATGGGTATGTGTTCTTCTTCTTCTTATGAAATTTATTTCTTTTGAAATGTCTTTGTTTGTCTTCTCTTGAAATCCAAGTGATCAAGACTGTCTCGTCTCTTCTTTATCTGCTTCTCCAATCTCAAAAGGTTAGAGTGTTTGATCACAGACCCTGAACCTGGCACAGGGTCAGACTTGACCTGTGGCACTTAGGCACCATGGAAGGTGGCTGCAGGGCAGGGCTAGGTAATGTAGAAGCTCCCCTGAAGCTCACACCTGTGTCCCCTCATGACCAGGACAACATACAAAGAGCCTTCTCTTCCCTGCTGAAAGACTAAAAAGAGTTGGTGTGTTAGTTATATTTTGTGTCTGTGATGATACACCATGACCTAAAGTCATTTATGGAAGAGTTTCTTTGGGCACATGGTTCCATAATAGCTGTAGGTGGTGTCTTCAACCACGCACAGTGAGCAGAGCAGTGGAAGTGGGATTAGCTGTAAACTCTCAAAGCCCGCCCCCAATGACTCGCTCCAGCAAGGCTCCACCTTCAAAGGCTTCCTACAAACTTCCAAAATAACACCACCAATATGTGAGCCTGTGGGGAGCATATCCTACTCAAACCACCACAGTTGGGGAGTCTTTTGGAACTACTGATTTTACTCATCTGAAGTATTTTACTTTAAGAAAAAAAAAAAAATTTCAAATCTCTGCACCTCCATCCCAGAGTGATGCTTGGTTGAGAAATAGAAGCAACTAGTGAGGATACAAAAGATGTTGGTTAGCAATTTTGGAGCTAGGAAGGTGTGATAATAAATTTCTGCTATGTTATCCAGTAGCTGTGGGTTCTTGTCTATCATGTAATTAAAATTCCCCCCCCCTTTTTTTTTCTTTTGAGGCAGAATCTCACTATATAACCACTGTGGGCCTGGAACTCACTAAGCTGACCTCAAACTCACAAAGATCTACCTGCCTCTGCCTCCCAAGTTTAAGGATTAAGGCCTTGGCCACAATGCTCAGTGTAATTATAACTCTTAAGCCTTAATGCTCTTCACCATATACTTGCTTGAGAGGTGTGGTGCTGACTTCATCAAGCCTTAGAGCACCCAGTGTGTAGAAAGTATTCAATTTTTGTTAACATACATTCATTAAGGTTGTGGTCCCAGTAGGAAAATTTAGGCAGAGAAGGCTGCATAAAAATGTTGTTGATGGAAATGTAAATAAATACAACCATTATTTTTTAAAAAAAGAATATGTAGAGGCATGAAAAATTAAAAATATTTCTTCCATATGATTTAGCAATGTCACAATATAACAAATACTAAAGGAAATTGAGATCAGGACATCCAAGGGATACCTATCCTCTGAGGTTTTCTGTCCCACTCTTCAGGGTAGCCAAGACACAGAGTTGACCTGAGTGTTTAATCAGCAGATGGAGGGACATGGAAAATGTACTGCAAATGCACAATGGAATGCCATTCAAACTTTACAAAAGAAGGAAAGTGCAATATCATTGACTACATTGATGAATCTGGAGAACATTACGCTAAGTGAAATAAGTAACACATAGAGTGACAAACACAGTAAAAATCTCACTTCTATGCAAAATACAAAAAAGTGGAACTCATGCAAGCAAAGTAGAATAGCAGTTACTAGGGACTTGAGGAGGGGAATTAAAAAATTCTTTCTCCGTATTTGTTCCAGACTCCTTTTTATGACTAATGATCTTTAAACACATATGGGACCAACCACTGTGGATTTGGTCTGTGTCTTCAGCTCCCTAATGCTGCTCTTCCTTTTCTTCCCCTTTCTTTAAAATGAACCCTGTGCCTCACATTCTTCCCCCTCGAAAAGTGCTACCAAAGGTTGTGATGAGTCACAGCAGCCTGGCTAAAGAATGATCAACATAAAATATCCCAATATAATCCAGTCCCACATGATGCTCACCATGAATTATTCATACAATCTGATGAGGACACCGAGAGCATTTGTAGTCAAATAGCTTGTCTCCAAATGATGAGCCACACATCTGAAACAGATCACCATGCTCTCACTTGCAGATGGGGGACAAGGGCCTGGGAAAGCACAATGACTGAGCAGTACAGAGTAAGCAATGAGGAATGTAACATTAAATACTAACACCAGAGCTCAAAACTGAGTAGTAAATTTCTACCCACCCCCTTTCCTGTCCCTAATTTCCTGTAGGATGTATGAGTTTATTTTTAAGAAATGTGCACAGGTGGAAGAAAAACACACATATGAGGACCTTTTATTAACCCAACTATGCTCAAATTCAGCTGCTGTTATACCAACAAAGTGTAAGCTAAGGCAGTGTCTACACTCTGCTTCTTAATTTGGCATGCATGGCCCTTTGTGACTCAGTCCCACCCAACTTTGTCAGCATTAGCTGGCCCACCTACTCTCTAACTGCAAACTGAAACCTCAAGTAACATTTTTACTAAACTCTCTCCAACCCTGTATCTTTGCCATTGACTCGAACACCCTTCTCTTCCCACCTTATTTCCTCATCCTTTGGTCCAAGCACTCATTCTTCCAGGAATACTTTTCATCTTTCCTTCATCCCTCTTTGAGTACCCAATATAAGGTGGCTATTACAGTCAGAGAGCATCTATGATGGTCAGTTTTCATTGGCAGCTTTACACAGTCTAGAATCACCCAAAAAAAGGAGTCCCCATGAGGAACTGTCTAGATCAGGTTGGCCTGTGAGCATGTCTATGGGGAACTGTCTTGATTGCATTAATTAAGGTGTGAAGACTCATCCATTGTGGGCAGTGCCAATCTTTTGGTTTGAGTCTTGGACTATGTAAAAGTGGAGAATATGAGCTGAACACTAGCATACATAGATTCATTGCTCTGCTATTGACTATGCATGTAATATGACTAGCTACTTCAAGTTCCTGGGTCTTGACTTTCCTGTAGTGACTGACTGTAATCTGGAATTGTGAGACAAATAGGCCTTTCTTCCTTAAGTCACTTTTGCTAGAATATCTTTTCACAGCAACAGAAAAGAAGTAAGATAGCACTTCACATCTTACATGACTCCCATTGCCTGTTCCCATGTCAACCTTCCTCACTAGGCCCTCAGCTCCTTTGAAGGGCTGGAGTTTAAACACATAGCTGAGTGAATGAACTGTGTTATTATCTATGTAAAATTCCCATGCTAAACTTTTTTAGTTTAGTGTCTTCCATTTTTTAAAAGAACTTCTGAAGGACATAAGTAAAACAAAATGCCAGGGCTAGAGAGATGGCTCAGAGGTTAAGAGCCTTTGCTGCTCTTACAGAGAACCAGACTTTGGTTCTCAGCACCTACCTGGTACCTTACAACTGCTCAAAACATCAGTTCTAGGTGATCAACACTTTCTTCTGGCCTCTTTGGGTTTTTGCATGTATATGGTACACATAAATTCACATACACATTCACATAAAATTACACATATGAAATGTAGCACCTTAGCCACTCTTAAATATACAGGTCAGTGACATTACATGCATTCATAATGTAGAGCCATCACTGGCATTTCAGGAATCTGCACAGCTCTTCTCTGCTGAAATGGTAATGCCTTGTAATACCAGGGAGCAGCTGGGACTTTCTTTTGTCTTTGTATGCTATAGTTCAAGGTGAAGAATGAAGAAGCTAGTGTCAGATTACTAGTCTTGACCAAAAAAAAAAAAAAAAAAAACCCAAACAAACATAAAATCAACCAAATCCAGGACCCTAGAATAGGGTCTTACAAAGTGAGTATGACTTCCTTAAGTGACTTGTAGGGTTGATGGACTCAGGAGCAGAGCAGGCCAGATTACTTAGTCTTTATCCACTTAAGCTGCTATAACAATACACTTGAGCCAGAGCGATGACTAAAGCACAAAACTCTCTATCTCCTACTCCTAGAGGTTGAGAAGTCCAAGAGAGTAGTTTGTTAGCTCATGGATCTGGCCACTGCTTCTCCGAAGATGCTTTGATATAGCATCGTGGTGTAGGAGAGGGAAAAGTGACAAAGAGGGTCTAGCTAGTTTCCTCGAAACTTTTTATAAGGTCCCAAACCTCCCTCATGAAGGTAGAGATTCTTTGACCTGACCTCTCCCGACTTGAATATTATCATCTTAGAGTTTCAGCCCACACATTTTTGCATGGGCACAAACCTTAAACCATAGCAGGAAAGAACACACTATAATCTTATGATGACCCAAAGGAAGATAAAAATTGAGATACATGCAGATTTTATCATATGATCTCTGGGACTCTAAGACTCACCTCGCTCTCCAATCAGCACCTCATGGCATGCCAACATCTACTTCAGGACACACGAGACTGCTTTTTCGAACAGCCATTGTATAACAGGGCTCTGACTGTGGGAGCTTTTCTTGTTACATTGAGTTGTTATTGTCTCTGCCATTCTTCTATCTTCAGGTCACAGGGACTCACAGGAAGTTGAATTTTTTTTAGCTCACAGCACTCTGAGTTTTAGGACCCATCTGTTAAGAGTTCTATCACTCTTTTCCCTGGTTGAAAACTTTTATGAAGACTTTTATGCTCTTCCTCATATGGTATACCTTCCAATTTCATCACTTTCATGCTTTTTTTCCTTCTGAAAATCCTTTCTTTTGTCATTCTGTCCTCTAAATGTGTTCATTAGAATGAATGTATAGATTTCTTCATGCTCAGGACTTGAAAAATCTAGGGTGGAGTCATATATTTTTCTAAGTGGATAGTGGACACATTTTTCTTTTATTTTGTAAGTTCCAGTCCCTGTTTCAATATATAAATCCCTTAATCCTTTCCTTCCTTCTTTCCCCTTTCCTTCCTTCCTTCTTTTTTCCTTTCTTCCTTACTTCCTTCTCTCTCTCCCTCCTTCCTTTTCCTGTTTTCTTTTCTATGCTTATCATATCAAAACAGCATGTTTACATGCATTTGTTACTCAAAAATTCCTTTCTCCATGTTGTCAAATTTTGTGCACCACTGAGTGAAAGTGCCCACCTCAGGCCTTGTTTAAATCATAACATCAAGTACAGGCCACCATATAATTCAAGAATAAATAAACCCCAAATGAAAGCAAGGAAAAAAGGAGTTCTACACCTCATCCCAAAGCAGAAGGGAGTATCCCTTTGTTCTGAGAGTTGAAGTGAAACTGGACAGGCAGTTTGGGGCAGGATCTGTGCAAGAAGAAAAAGGTCTTACTGAATTATTCTTTTTCAGACAATACAGACAAAGCCAAAATGGGAAGAAATAAGGCATGCCTGAAACTTGGATTTATATATGCACAGAATTAATCAAGAAGAAATCGACAACTCCATTGCCTGTTATTGTTTTTATGGTTCTTCATTTAGTTTTAGTCATCTCTGTCACAGAGAAAAGTCCATAGGCTCCACAGGAAAGGTTGGCCTGACCCAAACTGTAGCAGAAACAGACGGTCATCTGATTTTAATAACAGTGTTTAAACAGAGCCGGGCTGCCATTAGTGACACCATCAACAGCTATTTATGTAGGAAGCATGGCATAGAGGCTTTCAGCCCCAAGGAATTTTTTTTTCTTTCTTTCAACATTTGTGATTGTCTGTCTACATAGCAATGAAAACATCTGGATGTAAACAAATCTTTCAGTCCATCATCCACATGGCTGGCACACACAATATAGAAAGTCAAATGTTAGGAAGGCAAAATGCAAATAGCTGAGTTTTTTAGAGCTGTAAAAGTCACCAGGTTGGAGTACTCATTTAGAGGGTGGCTACGATAGAAAACCCAGTGGGACAAAGAGGACTAATTGAAGTTCCTCAGGTCTGTTAAGGCCCCATTCCAGGCCTCGCTGTTTACAAATGCACAGCCTGTCACCCCTGCCTCAGCTGAGGCTACCCTTCACTCAGTGAACGGTCCCATTGGAGATCACATACTCCATCTGAGTTTTCAGGAACATGTAACAGCTTTTCACGCCTCTGCTTATGTACATTTGCTATAACTTTATTTTCCCCTAATTCTTGTGTCTGATAAATGTCTCCTCCTCCCATTCATCTTCTAAGACATGTTAAAACATAAACTTTTGAGGTTGCTCTGGAAATCCTCTCTGTGCTGAATGGGGTGTTGGGGTCCACTCTCCTCTTGCAGGTACCATTTGAGATTTGTTTCCACACCCACATTATCATGTTTGTCTTATCTCTTCTGCTACAGAACAGAAGGCGAGCCTTTCCTGACTTTGACTTCCTTGCATGGAGAATAGTGAATGGCTTGTGACTGCTGTTTTATTATATTTAAATTAGTTCCAACTTAAACTTCTTGGATGAAGGTTTTTTAAAAAAACAAACAAAAAACAAAAAACCTTAACAATTTGGAGTTTTCATCCAGTGTTCACATAGGTAATAGCTAAAGGAATTTATTTCAACCCAATGGATTACATGAATTTATTCTATCAACTCAAAGTCACTGGCCACATAGTTCATGTTTTGGGTTTTGATGCAGTTGTATAAGACACATATTTTACTAGTACTTCTGTTATGACTCAAAAACTACATTTCTATACATGTGTAGCTGTAACACCTGGCTTGTGAGGATGCCTAATCCTCTGTAGAACATTTGCAAATCTCTCTAGAATACATTGTACCAAAAAGATTGCAGCGACTGTTACATCCTTAATAACGTTCCCAGAAGCTATCCTTGCCAAAGGTATTGAATGTCCCATCCACCAATTCAATTCTAAACATTTGAGAATTTTCATCTTTTTTTGCTTTATACTCCATTGCTTGAAAAGAAAAGGAAATCCCCCAAGTTATTGTTTGTGTGTGTATAGGATAGTAACTCTAGTAGTGCATATATCTGAAGTACACATATTATTTAATTGTATGTATACTCATCAATGGGGAAGAAGTACATATATTTCTGTGTAAATATGTATATACATTTTTATTTAGTAAGATAGCCACAAAAATCCCAAGAGTAAATTACTTCATCCCTCAACCTCACCCACAGCCCCTTAAAAATTGCAAGTATTTTTCATTTCTTCATCAAAATCCAGCAAAACAAGCCAAGAACACCAGAATGAAGAGGAATATGGCAGTCCTTTCTCTGGGCTTAAGGGTATGAGATAATGAACCTAGTTCCTGGGATAAGCATATTTATTGGGCTTGTTATGTATCAAATGTAACAAAAGTCGAGGATCTGAAGAACGCCCTGTGTGGTTCTTTTCACACCCTTTGATCACACAATTCCTCTTTAATTCAAATGCAGTAGAGCTTAAGTGGCTTCATTGATGTGTTAAGTGTGGAATGATTTTTGTATAAAATAAAAAAGGCTCCATTATGTGTCCAGAAAAAGCCTGTGTGTGCTTGTTTATTGAGACAGGAAGTCGGTTTCCCACACAGAGCAAGGGTTCTGTGATGCTGAAGCTTTGTGTCTAAAAAGAAGAGTGAAGGAAACTTAATTTTCTACCTGGCAGAGATCAGCTCCTGGAGGAAGGGTCAGACAATGCCATTGGGCTTCAGCTGAATGAGAGGACTTGATTGATTTTCAGAAAATGTGCCATGGATAGGGCAAGCCCGGAACACTTTTGTTAGGAAGAGCACACTTTGTATAATAGAAGCTGGTTTCTGTGCCTTGTTTAAAGTGATGTCTCCCAGTGAGTACCAGCTATCACCTCCCAAGTCGGATAGGGAAAAAGAGAGTCTTTTGCACAAACACTATACGTTAATTTGTTGTTGTTTAGTTTTCTCTGAAGTCAACTACCATTTGCTATTTGCATTTCTTTCTCCTTCCTTCTTTTCTTTCTTCCTCTCATTCTCTTTTTCTTCTCTGTTTTTTTTTTTTTTTTTTTTGCTATTGTCAATATTTCTGGGATTTTTTTCCAAGGCAAAATTAAATAAATCCATCCATAGTGGATAATAATTCCTATATGCTAGAATAGTTCTTAGTCTTGATATAATCCATGGCCTTAGCCCTATTCTGTGTTGGGAAAAGGCCGGAATTCAAGGCAGTTTCCTACTCTCAAGGCTAGTCCTTCCCCTTTCTACCACATCTGACTTAAACTATAAGAAGTAGCTTCGTTCTAGCAGTCCTCTCCAAGGCTATTACGAGTCTACCACCTTCCGTCCTGGCTGCCGTCATTGCTGTCTTCCTCTCTGTCCTCATGCTGGACCCTCTAGAACCTTCTGCTTCTTAGCTGGGAACTGCTTACAAAGAACATTTTATACAGTTGTTCCAATAGAAGATTTTTTTGTTGGTTTTTCAAGACAGGGTTTCTCTGTGTAGCTTTGGAGCTTGTCCTGGAACTCGCTTTGCAGACCAGGCTGGAGTCAAACTCATAGAGGTCCACCTGCCCTCTGCCTCCTGAGTGCTGGGATTAAAGGTGTGTGCCACCGCCACCTGGCTATTCAGTAAACGATTTTATAAACATGTAATAGTAAAACATACAATAGTGAGTGATATGGCCCTAAATGAGAGGAATGCGGGACAAAAAGGATGTGCTTGGGCAGTGTTTCCAAGGTTAACATTTAACTCACTAGTATTTCAGAACAAGTGAATTTTCAGGGTGAAAACCTTGTAAGAGGGTAGTCATGACAGGTTCAAATCCAGGAAAGCAGTCCTGGGTCAATGGACATTGGATGTGGGGCGGCAGAACTGCTCCTCGATGAAGGAGTGGGGAAGGGTAATATTGCAAACACAGCAGTCTCCCTGAGTGACCTCCAGATTCCTCCTTGCGCAGCTATATTCTTTACTGACCATCTGAACTAATTTTTAAAAATCCCACCCTCTGAGTGTGTATGTGTGTTTCTGTCTGTCTGTCTGTCTCTTTCTCTCTCTCTCTCTCTCTCTCTCTCTCTCTCTCTCTCTCTCTCTCTCTCTCTCTGTGTGTGTGTGTGTGTGTGTGTGTGTGTGTGTGTGCCAGTGCCCACAGAGATACAGAGATTCCTTGGAACTAAAATTATAAAAGTGGTTGTAAGGGTGGTTGTGAACTGCTGGAAGAAGGTTCTGGAAGCAAACTTGTGTCCTCTGGGAAAGCAACAAACAGTTGCTGAGCTAAGAAAGAAAAAAGAGAGGAAAAGAAGAAAAGCCCTGTGTATAATAATTTCCCCACCAGGAATTTCTAATGTAGAAAGTATTGGGGCAGGAAGAAGAATCTTCTTTAGAAGGTCTCGAGTGAATTAAAATAAGCACCAACTTCTCCTCTTCCTATGCGGATGGATTCCTCATCCCTGGTCCCTTTATTACCCTCTGAGTCCTCACTGTATCCTTGCTATTCAATGCTCCTTCTTCATGTGCCTTTCACACTCTTCTCACGCATGCCTTGTGGGACCCCATCTCTCACCCACCCTTCCCCCTGTTTATTCCTGACTTCTGATGCAGTGAAGGAAAGTCTACCCTCAAGTATGGCTCCTTGACACACTTCCAAGCTGGAGAAAAACTGACCCTTCTGGTCCTCTGTCTTAGGGACTTGGGTGGAGGCTGCATTGTTCTGCGCCAGAAGATAAGGACACAGGAGGCTAGGAAGACTTACCAATTAAGTCCCCTCTAGTTGCTAAGTCACACACCCTTCTTGTTCACTCACACTTCTATATTGAGTGTCCCTTCCTCATCAAAGTAAGCACAGGCTTACTCGTGTGCTGTTTAGGGTCAATAGCTATAAAAAGTAAAACAAGGTTCCCGGAAGCAGATTTACCGAACCAGTAGAAAATCTCTACCATGAGAAGTGAAAGACAAAAAGAGAGAAACTCAAGAGGACACATGTAGGGGACAAGATACCCCAGGTTTATGGCCTGGGAAAACAATGTTGCTAAAATGACGATGGCAATGCCCAGAGAACCCTGTCAAATTCCATGTCATCCCTGTCAAACTATCAGTGATGTTCTGTGGAATAACAACAACAAAATCTGTTACTAGCCAAAGGATGTTTTGGAAAAAAGAATAAGACAAGGAAGTAGTAGACTGCCTGCCTTCGATAATGCTCTTGAACTATAATCATGAGAGCAGCCCGGCAAATGGCATTCAAAACAGACACAAGGAAAAATGAAGCAAAACAGCTATCTTAAAAGTAAAGCTATAAACATATAGATAACTGATTCTGACAAATGTGTAAAAAACAAATGTGTTGCAGAGTGAACAGGAACGATGCTGGGAAATTGGGTATCCACTTGGAAACAAATGAAAGCAGACCTCTGTCCATCACCAGTCACAGAAATCAACTGGAATTGGATTAAAATGTAAGTATTAGAACTGAAGCTATGAAAGTCCTAGAGGAACAAAAAAATTGAAGAAATCCCGCAGGACACTGAAATGGGCAAGGATCTTTTTAAACTCCCCAAAGCACAGGAAACAAGCAAACACAGACACACAGGGCTATGGCAAAGGGGACAGTCCTCAGGATGAGGAGACGACAGCCTGGAGTGGGGAGAGAAAGCTCACAAACTGTATGTCTGACAAGAGGTCAATATGTAGCATATACAAGGCACTCTAAAAATTTAAGAGCAAAAAATGTCAAATAACCCCAGCTTTTAAATGGGCAATAAACCTGAGAAGACACTGCTCAGAAGAAAACAGGGAAATGGCCAATTGATCGATGAAAACTGGCTTTAATGTCACTAATCAACCAGAAAGTGCAGATCAAAACCACACTGAGGCACCCTCTTCCTCTTCAAGTCAGAGTGAATATTATCAGAGACAACAGCTCTATCGGAGAAGGGGAGACAGGGGGAGGCTCGCATGATGTCCTCAGGAATGCAAATTGGTACATTAATGCAAATTAGAAATAGAACTAACCTCCAGGAACCATGCTTTTGTTTATAGGTTAAAAAAAAAAGTCAGTGAAGTCCCTGGATGTTGAAGAAACATCCCATGTTTGGTGCAGCTTTGCTCACACCAGCTCTAAAATGGAGCAACTTAAGTAACTGGTAACTAAACAACAGATAAAAGACAATGCTTATGCACAGTGGAATCTGATTCAGCCACAAAAAGAATGAAATCCTCTCATTAGATACAGCATGTATTACGGAAAATGAAACAAGCCAGGTACAGAAAGAAAAGTTTCGTGTGATCTTACTCGTATGTGGTGAATAGGAAGATTGGCACCAGGGCTGGAGAGGTAGCTCTGTGGTAAGAGCACTTGCTGCTCTTATGGAGGACCCAGGATCAGTTCCCAGCACCCATATGGTGGCCCACAGCAAGGGATCCAATGCCCCTTTCTTGCCTCCACAGGCACCAAGCACACATGTTGTGCACGTACCTGCATGCAGACAAAACACTTATATCCTTAAGTATAAACACATCTTCTTTTAAGTGTTGATTTCAGGGAAGTTGGAAAAGGAATGGCAAGCTCTCTGAGGGTCACGTGACTGGAAGGAAGGGTGCTGTTACAAACAATACATATGTCTGTGTGTAAGCATTATATAGCAGGTCTACAACGTAGGGGGTTCTATGTTTCTTTCAATGAAAAAATTAATTAATATAAAAATTATGCAGTTTCCCTAGGTCTTGGGAGGTTTTCAAAGATCATTAGTCAATGAAAACATAAATATTGCATTAAACTCAATTCTACAGTGCACTTATCAGGACATTCAGATGGACAGAGGTACAAGGAACAAAGAATAACAGGACTACATTTGGCTGAATGTAGTAAAATTTCTTAGCTGGAAAGGAAACGCTCTCTCTCTTTCCTGTTTTCTCTCTTCTTTTAAAGTTTGCATAAGTTGATCTAAAACAATCAAGCATCTTTGCAATGCAAGGCATACTTTTGTTCCCTCTGGTCTTGGAGCTCTATCTGATTTTAATCAGCACGGGTCTGATATGATTCAAAACAGCTGACGCTAAATTTCCCTTTTAAAATCTCTCTCCTAAACTGGAGCTGTTGGGCAGCTCCACCTAGTCTAAGGCCCTTCCACAAGGCAGTCTTATCAGGTACAAATATTGGGGTTATGAGTTTTAAACGCCCCCTCCCCAATGTTTCAATGTCCTGCGGAGTTCTCTGTGATTTAAAAGTCTTGTTAAGTGTAATAGAGCTAGTTCTTGATTATCTACAAAAGAGGAAATGAATAGTGGCACAGATAATCCAAAACAGCAAAACAATCAAAAATGCTTCTTACATCTACTCTGGAATGCTTTGTATGGCTTTTGGGGATTCAGGGTTCCCTTCCCAGCGATGGTGTGCTCAGGACAAAGTCAAAATGAGTTTGCATTCCCTAAGCCCACAGCACATAGCTGGGGGGGTGGGGGGTGGAGCAGCCACATGCTGGGTGGCAGGGAGAAGGCAGCCTGGAATCTGAGGGAGAGCATTCCATGGAGACTGGAGATGTGGAAAATGCCTATATGAATAATTAAGTGCTGACTGGAATGTAAACCAGCCTTGTAAATGAGCAAGGGGTGTTTTTCTAGCCCACATTACTTAAAACATCAGGTTATCATCTTTAGAACTAGTAAACTGGTAGGAAAAAATGATCTCAAAGTTCTTGACTTCTCACAGTCCACTGATGCTGGTGCTCTGTGGAGTCAAGACCCATCACCGAGGCCTTGGGGTCAGTCCACGGCCAGCACAGTCTAGTTCCACCCTTCAAACTTTTCCATTTAGAAGTGGGTAGCTTTATAATGTACCAACTTGTACCATTGTCTATTCTATTGATAGCCATTCCTGTTTTATGCATGAGAAAACTAATTCACAAAAAAACTAAGTTTACAAAGCTGATCGCTAGAGACATTAACTTTGAAGTTAAGATGATTTTTTTCTGGTTTGGGTAACTATATTATGAGTCAAAATTTAAGAAGCTCCATTGTTCTGCTCAAAATGAAACTTTTGTTAGAATTTTAATCATTGTTTTGATGTTTATGGGGTTCTTCCTTTAATGTTTTTAGGAAGTTAAATCAGTTAAATAATTTTATTAGTTCTAAATACATTGATCAGATAAATGGGTTGATGAACTAACGAGCTAGATGATGGATATTATTGACATTGTATTATGACCCAAAACTTAATAATGCTTACATATAATACCTTTCATCTGGGAGATTTCTGTTGAGAACAAGATATAATAGATAGGATGGGGTGGGATACGACAGAACCGAACAGAGGAGGAAAAGGGAGAGGAAGGAAAAGGAAAAGAGGAGACAAGAACAGAAGTGGGAAAGGGGGTAAGAAGAGGAGGAAAGGGGAAAAAGAGAAGACAGAAGAGGAGGAAGAGAGAAGAAAAGCTGGATAAGATAGATACAAGAAAGGGCAGGGAGAGTCAAATCCCATTGAGATGGGGCAAAACGCAGAAAGGACTTCGAAGAGGATGAATAAATGAACAGATGCAGTCAGTAGGCAGTTAGAATGTCACGTGTACAATATTCCTACAGTTACCAAGCACACAGTGCTGTTGAAATAGGCCATAACAATTGGAGATCATCTTATCATGGTCTCTGATGTGGGTGGGATTGGGTGGTATTTTGATTCCTAGTTGATGTGATGAAATGCAATGATAGAAAATTGAGAAAGAGGAAGAAAAGCCTATAAGAAACAGAAGGGGGGAAAGACTAGTAGGAATGCCATCTTCTGGCCAGGATGCAGCCATTCCAATCATAAACTCAATGCAGCTGTGCTCGCCGACACTGAGCCTGCAAAAGAATGCACCAGTCTGCATACTAACCATGCTAACCATGGTGGGGAACGAAAGGTAAAAGAATGCCCAGTCTGCGTGCCCCACCTGAACTAGTGGGCACCAATGGATTCTGGGAATTAGGGGATCACTGCCATCAGTTGAGTAACCACTGATGAACCCATCAGGCTTAAATGGCGAGTTTCAAACCTGTGGTCACACAGAAAATGAAACAAACAAACAAACACCCAAGAAATTGAATATGGGAAAGGGACTTGTATAAAAGAGATGGGATTGATAGGGATGGGAGAAAAACAATGGAGGGTAGATGGCAACATTAATCAGAATGCATTGTACACATGTGTAAAGATGCCAAAGAACAGATTTAATTAGAAACTAAATTGCATGAGAGCGAACACTCTGACAAAAGCAAGTTAAAGGAGAAGGGGTTTATCTGGTTCATAGTTCCAGGTGACAGCCCGTCAGTGCAGAGGAGTCAAGGTGGCAGGAAGCTGAAGCAGCTGACACACCACATCTATAACCAGGCAATGGTTATAGATGGATTAATGCATGCACCTGAGTGCCCAGCTTTCTGTCTCTATTTTGCACAGTTCAGGAATAGTGCCACATATAGTGGGTGGCCCCTTCCTTCCACATCTATTATTATAATGAAGATAACTCTCACAGACATTCCCATAGGTCAACCTTGTCCAGAAAACCCCTGTTGAAATTATTCCCTTCCTGAGTGGTTCTAGATTGTGTCTAGATAGTTTTAACAATTAAAACTAAACTCTCACAAACATGATTCCAGGTGGAAGGAAGACCACAGGTGCAGGACAGAGAACTTTATATGTGTTCAGAGAACCACAAAATGATCTGAAAGTGATTTTGCCCAGGAAAGTAGATACAAGCAAGAAGTAAAATAATTACAGCAGTAAAGTTGTCTACATGGCCAGTGTTTGACATAAAAGACACCATGTTGGAGGAAAATACAATGAGAGGTAAGACAGGAGAAAGGAAAGCCATTAAAACCCACCCATGCTTGCAGCTCAATGATAGAGCACTTGTCTACCATGTGCAAGTCCCAGGTTCCACTTCCAGCACTGATGTGGCAAAGAAAAGAACTCTTCATGTTATTACACAGTTTAGGAAACACAAATGCTCACATTGTTATGCATCTCATGACAATGATTTGAGTGCTGAAAGAAAATGAGAAGAATAGATCCACAGATTCAGATCACTCATTGGAAGTGGATTTTGAAAATCATGTCTACTGACTTGGTGACCTGCTGCTAGTCACCCTGGCTCTGTCTGGGACATGTTATCTCCAAGGCTAAGATTTGGAGAAGATTCACATTCATATTTGGATAGACACTAGGGATGCTATAATTCTTATACTAGACACTAGACATGGCTCGAAGCTTATAGATTTAGTTTTATAGAATTGGTTCTTGAAAATTCCATGGCCATCTGAGCAATATTGCATTCCTTTCACACACAGTTTCTGTCTTACCTTGACCATCTCCTTCTCCTCTAACCCATGACCATTTTTTACCATCTCAAACCTGATTTTACCCATACCAAATATATGTAGCAAAAGACACAGAGTTATTCACCTCTACGTATGTTTTCTATCTCCTGGGATGGTCTCGTTTGACTGTCTTGAGACTTAGGTATCCCTGGGTTCTACTTTCGGTCCTATGAATACCATCACATGACTATGATCATCACCTTCAAATCTGGCAACTGTACTGTGATTTCTCAGCATAGAATTGTACCACTCTTCCTGATACAAATCTGTGGCACACCACCTGTTTCTGGACCAAAGGTCTCTAGTTCCCAGGAATATTTGCTTCTAAGTTCTCTGAAGGCCTTCCCTGGAAATGCTCTCTACTAAAGAAAACATTCCTTCCTAAGGTCATTTCTCCCTCCAAGATGTAGTTCCCACAAAAGGCTGTCCAAACCCATGACCACATTGCCCTGGGGGCCATTTTATTCCTCTCATGAATTCTCCCTTTGCCCTGTCCTGATTCTCTTGTTATCTCCCATGTCACCCCTAAAAGCATTTTAATGAACCCCTGCATACAAATCTTCATCTTACAGGAAACTTCCCAGAAAATGGATCGACTGTGTCTTCTATGTTGTTGATGTAGAAGACTATCTTATCACAAAGGAAAAATTATGAGACATTTCAGGCATCTAAGGTCCAGATTCTGGACCATTCTACACAGAAGAAGTCACTGACTCAAGCTGATAGCCCGGTTTGGCAATTGTCTTACTTCTTGACCTTGGGTGACTGATTTATCTTTCCTCTGCACTTCTCTGCTTCTGTTTACATGGATAATGAGGTATATGATGGAATGATGGGAAAGGAAAATGAACAGAAGTTGAGCTCTCCTAAATGACAACAGAACGCTATGAGAACACAAATTCTGTGGTTAAAACCTCTCCATCTCGAGTCCCATAGATGAGACTACTTCATTGGAGGTAGCTCTGCACATGGCCTTTGCTTGTCATTTTGTGGACTGTGCAACCACAGAATTCCTCTGGGGACTTAGCCACACCCCAAATCTTAGCCTAAATCCCCAAGTTTGACACAGATTCATAGGAATTTGGCAAGGAGCTCACCCAATTTTCCCATCAAATTGGATCCAAATGTTGCCTGAGTTGGCTGAGAGTTCAGTCAGAAGAGGAGAGCCCAGGCCAATCAACTGCTAAATGGTGATATTTGAAACTCAAAGGAGTTTGGCTTTGCTTTAGGGCTAGGAGGGAAGTTTCGAACCACAGCATAGGATATAAACCCTGGCCCAATTCAAAACAGTTCCTAATTTTGTGGGCGATTGTTTCAGCACTGCATCTGACTCAACTCCTGCACAGTATACTTATTCCAGATGTCAAGGTCAGTTGGAGGAAACTCTGGACTCCTATAGGGTTTGGAGTAGAGAGAGGAAGCCATTTCTCATTGTCTGCTACTTCAATTCCCCCTACATATCCCTTAGACAAAGGGATAGCCACAGTATTTGACAAAGGCTAGGTGAGCCCACTAGTCTGGACCCTGTGAAGAACCCAATAAGCAGACCCCTAGGGACTGATGCTCTGGTTGAAATCTCTTGTTTTTCACTGTGGGTCTAGAGGACATGATGACTTCTTCCAGGAGCAATGGCTTTGTCTCAGATGGAACACTGAGTTAGGTGGAATTATAAAACAGAGCAAGTTAAGTCTTTCTACAACAAAGTTCTCTTACATGAGTTCTTAAATGATTATTCTTTCTTTCTACTCTGTACCTTTCCCCATCTCTTTGGCTTTGGATAATACACTCCAATGCCCTTAGACTAAAGGTTTGGTCATTAGTCTGAGGGAATCTTAGGAGGTGATGGAAGCTTCAGGAGGTGAGGTCTATAGTGAGAGGAAGTTAGGTCATTAAGCATGTCTTGGAGGGGTTGCTGAGACCTGCTCCCTCTTCTCCTCCACTCTTTCAATGCTCAACTACCAAGTAGTGAGCAACCCTGACACAACCTCCTCTCTCTGCTCTCCACCATGATGTTCTTTGTGCCAAAGTTCTAAAACAACAGAGCCAACCAATCATGGACTGAAAGCTCTGGATCCATCACCCCAGATAGTATTTTTGTCCCATCGATGGAAAGCCAAATAGCATATCCCTTCCTCTTCTGTCCTTTCCTTCCCCTTTTTCATCCTCTCTTTCTTTCTCCATCTTTGTTACCCCCTGTTTTAATCACTGTTTGATTGCTGTGAAAGAACTCCATGACCACAGTAACTCTTACAAAAGAAAGCATTTACTCGTGGATTTGTTTTAAGTTTCAGAGGTTTAGTCCATTATCACCATGGTGAAGGGCATAGCAGTAGGCATGGCAGGCATGGTGCTGGAGTAGTTGAAAGCTACAGACCAATCCACGGTGGGTAGGGGGACTGGGCCTCTGAGTGGCACACTTTCTACAACAAGGCTGTGCCTCGTAATACTTCTAATCCTTTCAAATAGTTCCACTTCCTAGTGACTAGGCATTCAAATACATAAGCCTATAGGAGACATTCTTATTCAAACCACTATGCCTCCTAAGAAGTTGTGGTACCATTTGAACTGTTTTCAAGCCTCATTTAATGTTTCTCCAAAATCTACCTCTATCCCAGCCTTCTACCTCTAGCCTTTCTAAAGCAATGCTTTGTATTTCTACCCCTACTTCAGAAAGTCTAGACAACTATGTTCATACTGAACCCTGTAATCACCCCACTCTCACACTCTAGGATCTGTTTCCCATAGATCATGTTTTCTAAGATTCTACATGCTTAGAGACAACACAGTAAATGTGTCTATGGGGAAATTTAAACATAAAGTATGTTTGAGTCTTGGTTTTCTCATTTACAGGCCATCTGGCATCTGGTGTGACATTTAGACTCTTTAAGCTTCGGTTCCTTAACCTCTTAAATACAGATAAAATGATTAATTTATAGTTTCATCTTAAATTTAATTTCTGTAAGGGAACCAGAAAACTTACCAACCTTCCAAAATAGGATTAAGTGCCCTCACCCCAGACACTGTGTCAATCTGTCATTCCCTTATCATAAAGCTTGTAACTTCGCATCTTAATTTCTTTCTTACTTTCTGAGTCCCACTAAAATGTCCTGGATGACAAAGGCTATAGCTGATCACCTCTGAAGCCCAGTGTTGATTGCAATGTCTCGAACTAATTGATACTGAATGAATGGACCACCTCTGGAAGCATTCATAAATGGTAGCAGTAGTTTTTCCAATGTGACATATTTATATTGGAAGAGCATCCTTTTTAGACCATGTCTTTACTAGAGGAGAGATGATAATGGAAATGTTAGGAGGGGGAAGACATTTTGGCATTCATCAAATAGCTCTGTGTAGGTGACCTATTGTTCTCTGCAGACATCCAGCTGGTCCTGGGCCCACACACCTGAAGTCTCACATCTGAAGCACTACATTTCCTAATCCATCTTAGTGACACCGGTTTGGCTCAAGTTTCCAAGCTGGGACCAGATTTTCTCCAACGGTGGAGGAAACAAAGAAGGGGCTGTATCCGTTTCTTTGCATCATCCTAAGAGTTTTCATGGAGGCTTAGCTTGCACGAGATTCCCAGGAGACAAACTCTGTCCCATGGTCAGGCCAGCAGACTCCACAACTGTGGGCTATGACATCTCTCTAAACAGATAAAAAACGGGAATGTCAAGTTCCTCACAAGGGGCTAGAACACCAAAATAAAGGGAAAAGATGAAAAGGAGGAAGATTCAGAGGATGTAGGAATGTGTGCAATGCCATCTTTATGGGCCAGAGGCACATGAAGAATCCCCTCTCTAGTAACCAGCTTGGGAAGAGGATAGGAAAGAAATGTAGAGTTTCTGCTCTGTCTATTTAAGGCCAACTTTCCATGTGGCTCACATTTGTATGTCTGGCAAGCAGAGGCACTGGGTGCCTTTGTTCTGGGCTTTCATTTCAAGGATGTTCCAAAGTGAATAGGCTTGGGGGAAAAGGCTAGTCTAAAGGGTGGGCCAGGTATGCTTTCTGTTTCTCATACAAACTTTATGTTCCCTAAATCCAGGTCCCCACTGTAGTCATACACCTCATAGGGGATATAAACATCACTGATTCTCTCCTCATTATGCTGCAGGAACTGGGGCCAGGGAAGCAATAAAAGTGTCAATGTTCATCTTGCTTGCTGTGTGGAGTCTTGGGTCTGTCAGCATCTATGAAGCCATGCGATTATATTACTTGTTTCAAGTTTCTAACAGTTCTTGACAAATCTCTGTCCTCTTGGACTAAATGCAACTTGTGAAACAACTCAACCTTCCAGGGATTGGGTGTGCCCTACCTATGAGGAAAAATAAAAAAAACAGATGAGGGAGAAACAGCACATTTTTATTGAATGTTCTTTGTCTGCAGAGATGTGCTGGACACACATTGTCTCCTTTAATTCTCACGACAGCCTTGGGATAATACATTGTTCTATCTTTTCAAAAATAGATAAGGAGTCCTAGGCCCTTCAGGTGAAGTGACATTCTGAGGTCACACACGGGGCTCAGAATGGAATGAAGTCCTCTGTGTTGAAAGGGTTCCTGGAAACTCAGCCCTTTCAGGTACTGAGACGGTGGACTGTCTAAGACTGATGTCTTGACAAGCTACCAGGCATGAAATAAATTCCTCGGCCACTCAATTATCTGCTCCGTGAGTTTTCACAGCTCTCTTCTTAAATGTGTTCCTGGTTCCCAAATCAACAGGCAGTTTCCATTTTCTTAAAATCCTGTCTGCTCTCTCTGCTTTCCCCTTTTGATCTTCCTACCTCCAGCCAGGGTTATTCCAGTTGCTTGGCATTGGCCTTCCTGGTCCTGCCTATCTCCCTGGGTTGTTTTTGTTTGTTTGTGTGTGTGTTTGTTTGTTTTCTATGTGAAAAAGAGAAGGTGGAAACCATTCTGAGATGCTGCCCCAGAAGCAACAGGCTTTAAAGTGGTGAAGAATTATGTTCGATTTTCAGACATGACTAGAGTGATTAGCTTAGACTCACCATCTGCTGCGCAGAAATTCCCTCCCTGAATCCTCCTGCCACAGGCCAGCCTGCTCTACCTGCTGCTGCTATCCCTGGGGACTTTATACCTGTGCTACATTGCATAAGGCTGTGCTTCAAGAAATTATAGAAAAACATTTCCTTAGCCCAACTACTCAGCCTAAGTGCAGTATAAAACTGACCTTGCCTTGTGGGAAATGAGGCAGAGAATGAACTCTTTTCCATGTAGTACCTGTTTGTTTTCTAATTAAGAGGGTTTGTAGTACTGCAATTATTTTCTTTGCACTCCTGGAACAACCTTGCTTTTCAACTTCAATTTATATCAACAGAATGCTGCCCTCCTAATTAATTCAATTAAGCATCTAAACATTGGTAGTATTTTCAGTGGATTTGAAACTATCTAAAGATGTTAGCACTATAACTATTTCCTGTATGGCTATGGCATTCCATCTAGCTCTCAGCAATTAGAACTCAATGTAATGACGCATCATCTCTAGCCTTCTAATTCTCTTCTCATTAGGTTCCACCTGTATTAAACAGTCACCCGCATAGGAAAGAAGCCCATTCCATCAAGATAAAGAGCTTTCCACCTTCGATTTCTGAAGCAACATCTGTATATTCACAGTAAGAATGGACCTATTACCAACAGTTAGCATAGGCCAGTGGAATTTTTCTTCCACTTTCTAAAGAAGCAAATTTTGAAATACAAAGAATAATGGGACATACTGCCATGCTTGCTGGAGTTCATAACCAAGTTGGAGAAAGAAACCGTAATCAACAAAAAGGAAATCACATATCACAACAATAGATAAAAGATGTGTCTGACATATATAGATAATACGATCTTGTAGCAGATGTAGTTGTCTGCCTCTTGCAATTATCACATCCTCTCTCCTGAGATGTTCCCCGAACCTTAGATGTAGGGGATATGTTGTAGATGTATCAACTGGGGCTGGGCACCCCACAGTCATTGGTTCTATGTGTTTTGACCCGTGTAGTTTTCTGTAATGGTCGGGGAAGTTTCACCCATGAACTTCCAACAGGAGGATTGTCTAAAGAAGACCTGGATGATGACAACATCATGTGACAGGCCAGCATAGATGGGTGATGTTTCATGGGGGCTCACACCTGGATGAAGAGCTATAGGCTATTAATGACTGCTCAAAGAGAGAGACTCAGTCTTCCCCAGGGATATGCTCCCTCACTGGCTACCCACTACCTTGTGGTTAGTCCTACAAACATATACATACAAGCAATTTAGACTCAGCTGGTTGCAGATATGTACATGTAATAATAATGATAAAACTTAAAAGATACATTTGAGCAGTACATCTGTAAAACAGCAGCCTCAGTCTCCTGGTATGGAGATGATGACTTGTGGTACTATCCTCAAATCCCATGCCTACTTTACTCCTACACAGCCTCCTTCAAAACGCTTCCCACCGGCTCCTTTTCTACCTCTCATGACTAATGCCATCACCTTATTTTAAGTCTTTATCCATTTGTATTTAAATTCTTAAAATTCTCCACTTGTTCCTTGCCCAAGGCCACTTCCCACTGTGACTGGACTCCTGAGAGCACATACTAAAACTCTGGAAGCTCTGCTTTGATCTTTTTCTTCTCCGTGCACAAACCTTCCAGGATGCTCCTTTCTGAAGAATCGAAACCTGTTAAGTGGCTTGGAAGTAGAATACAGTTTGAGGTTGCTGTGGTTACTGGGGACTGTCATCTCGACAGAATCTGGTATCACCTAGGAGACAAGCCTCCAGGTACATTCAGGAGGGATTATTTAGATTAGCTCAGCCTGTAGGTATGCTAGTGAGGGGTTATCTTGATCTGTTTAATTGAAGTGAAAAGATTCACTCCAAAGGAGGAGACACCCTTCCATGGGCTCTCACACTGGGCTTCATTAAAAAGAGACGAGAGAGAGAGAGAGAGAGAGAGAGAGAGAGAGAGAGAGAGAGAGAGAGAGAGAGAGAGGGAGGAAGGAAGAAAGAAAGAACGGAAGGAAGGAAGGAAGGAAGGAAGGAAGGAAGGAAGGAAGGAAGGAAGGAAGGAAGAAACTGAGTACTGGCATCCTGGTTTACTGCTTCTTGACTTCAGATACAGTATCATCAGCTGTTTCAAGCTCCTGCTACTTTGGCTTCCCTGCCAGATGGATTGCCCCTTTGGACCAGTTCTTTCCCCCATTAAGTTGCTTTTATAAGGTTTTTTTTTTTTTTTTTTTTTTTTTTTTTTTTTTTTTTATCACAGCAACAAAAATGTAACTAAGAGCCAGGCGGTGGCACACGCCTTTAATTCCAGCACTAGGGAGACAGAGCCAGGCAGATCTCTATTAGTTCGAGGCCAGCCTGGGCTACAGAGTGAGTTCCAAGACAGGCTCCAAAACTACACAGAGAAACCCTGTCTCAAAAAAAAAAAAAAAAAAAAAAAAGTAACTAAGACAGAGATGATGTGGGCTCCATCCCAGGATGGGAAAATTCAAGTTCAAGTAAGAGTTGGTGTTTGAAATGTAGGAAAGTAGAGAAGTTGGTATTACTGAGAACTATGGACTGGGCATGGAAGACTTCAAGGACAGTGAAAAAGCAAATGTGGAGGAAGAGCAAGTGAGCAGAACAGGAGGATGGAAGGATGGAGGGGTTTCTTAGTAGATTTTCTGCCTGGCATGCATTTCACGGGACAGAGAAGTGCTCGGTGGGAATCTGTTGCACATGCGAGTGAACAAATGAATGAGAAAGCCTACTATTTCCATTACACCTACCAGTTCATGTTGTTTTTATCACAGCCCTACAATCTGTTCATAGGACAACACCTGAGTTCTGAATTCCAGCAACCTTGACAGGTTATATCAATGATGGAGGAGGAGTGGGGGTATAGAGTGAAGGGAAGAGATTTAGTCAACATGGCCACACTGAGAAGTGTAACAGATGGAGGAGTCCAGTGACCACAAGTCCATTTTCAGAGCATTGACAGGAGCTTTGGTCTTAAATAGAAGAAGAATTGGGACAGGGACACAGGTATGCACCATTGATTAAGAAGTTCTGGTCTAGATGAGGTTTTTGTTGACCATCATCTCAGTGCAGGTCCTGCAAGATGATCCCCAGAAGTTCTTACTACTTCAGGGGACAAAGTGATTCTCAAGAAATAGTCACTTCTGCCAGGATGCTGCCTTGTCCTCATGTATGATTGCCATAATTTGGTGTCAAGGGTATGTTCTAGCCATCAAAAGTTCTACTGTCTGTGAATCTAAGGAGGCTCAATAGGAAAGGTTAAGGACAAGGACTTAAGTCTGCACCTTCCCAAATAAAGAAGACTGGAAAGGCTTACTTCCTGCTACTTTTAGTTACCTGTTGACCAAAAATGAGAAGTCAATGATTTAAAACAAAAACACAAAACACACACAAAAAAAACCTGCCCCTAAGTGTCTAGGTGGAAGCACTAAAGTGCTCCATTTTTCTGATTTGTAGGCAAAGAGTCAAGGCAATTGCATCATATGCCCAGCAGCCCATGGGCAATGAGTGGCAGCTCCAGAACATGCAGTTGCATCAGCCTGACATAGAAGTTCATCCATCATGCTGTCTTCTAAACATTCAGTAATGCAATACCTATTGGGGTATACTTGTGAGTATCAGGGCCAGGGGAAGCAAGAGATACAGTCCAAGGCTGCTGCGAGCTGCAGCCTTAGGAGTTATTTTAGAGACTTCTTCCTTGAGTGAAGCTGGAGTTCCTAGATTCACCAAACAAAAGAATTTTAAGACAAATCAGTATGAAGCAAAGTTGGAGTTTATTAAAGGAAGGTGTGTGTGTGGGGGGGAATAGGCATGTGTGGGGGATGGTGGAGGCTAGAGGTGAACCTTATGTGTTATTTCTCAAAATGATCTACTTTGTTGAGATGGAATATTTACTGGGACCTGGACTCACCTGATTTTGCTTGGCTGCATGGCCAATGCTCACCAGGCATCTACCAGCATGTGTTACTATGCCTAGCTATTCTCTCTCTCTCTCTCTCTCTCTCTCTCTCTCTCTCTCTCTCTCTCTCTCTCTCTCTCTGTGTGTGTGTGTGTGTATTCTTGCCTGTTTGTATAACTATCTGTTTGAATGTTTGCTAGGAATCATACTTGGTATTCATGCTTGTGTGTGTCAGGCATTCTATCAATGTCCCACAATGGAACACCCAAACAAATGAAAGCATCTCAGTATGGCAGAACATTAGTCTGGACACGAGAGAGCACTAGGAAGAACAGGCACACGGGGTAGTGAATATTAGCATAGGTGGTGACTGTTTCTTTCCCCCATTGGCTGGGGTCTGTCTGACCTCACAATCTTTCAAGATTGGCTAGTTTTAAAAGAATTTGCACAAAGGAAATGAAGGAAAGCTGGAAGCTGTCAGCCAGGCCACTTTAGTCACTTAAGTTTCAAGAATGCTGCAGG
Organism: Peromyscus maniculatus bairdii; assembly: GCF_049852395.1. Taxonomy (NCBI): domain Eukaryota; kingdom Metazoa; phylum Chordata; class Mammalia; order Rodentia; family Cricetidae; genus Peromyscus; species Peromyscus maniculatus. The sequence goes on from NC_134858.1 coordinate 38,367,599, forward strand.
TGGTGGTGGAGTTTAAACCATTTGCATAAAAAGTCTGAGACGCTAGGGCCAATAAAAAGATCTGAATTCCTTGCAATAAATACAAGTTTTGGCTCCCAGATTCTCCCAATTCCAAAGAGAGTAGCATCTTCTCATGCAATGCCAACCTTATCCCTGAGACACAATAATGAAGGTTGGAGTGAACAGATTTGGCCATGTTGGGCATCTGGTTACCAGAACGTCCTTCATGTCTGGCCAAGTGAACATTTTTGCCTTCATTGACCTCAACTACATGGTCTACATGTTTCAGTATGACTCTTCCCATGACAAGTTCAATGGTACAGTCAAGGATGAGAAGAGAGAACTTGTTATCAACAGGAAGGCCGTCACCATCTTCCAGGAGCAAGATCCCACAAACATCAAATGGAGTGATGCTGGTGCCAAGTATGTTGTGGAGTCTACTGGTGTCTTCATCACCATGGAGAAGGCTGGGGCCCACTTGAAGGCTGGGGCCAAAAGGGTCATCATCTCTGCCCCTTCTGCTGAAGCCCCCATGTTTGTGATGGCTGTGGACCGTGAGAAGTACAACAATTCACTCAGGATTGTCAACAGTGTTTCCTGCCCCACCAATTGCTTAACCTCCCTGGCTAAGGTCATCCATGACAACTTTGTCATTGTGAAGAACTCATGACCACAGTCCATGCCATCACTGCCACCAAGAAGATTGTGGATGGCCCCTCTGGGAAGCTGTGGTGTGATGGCTGCGGGGCTGCCCAGAACATCATCCCTGCAGCCACTGGTTCTACAAAGACTGTGGACAAGGTCATACCAAAGTTGAACTAGAAGCTCACTGACATGGCCTTCTGTGTTCCTACCCCCAGTGTGTCCACCATGGATCTGACATACCACCTGGAGAAAGCTGCCACATATGATGACATTAAGAAGATGGTGAAGCAGGCATCTGAGGGCCCACTAAAGGGCATCCTGGGCCACACTGAGGACCAGATTGTCTCCTGAGATTTTAACAGTGACTTCCACTCTTCCACCTTCGATGATGGGGCTGGCATTACCTTCAGTGATGACTCTGTAAAGCTCACTTCCTGGTATGACCATGAATATGGTTACAGCAACAGGGGGGTGGACCTCATGGCCTCCAAGGAGTAAGAAGCCCTGGACCATGCACCCCAACATGAACACTAGAGCAATGAGGGGCCTTAAGCTGCTGAGGAGTTCCTGTCCCCACTCAACCCTCAACACTGAGCATCCCGCCTCACAGTTTTCATCCCAGACCCCCAGAAGAAGGGGAGGAGCTTAAGGAGCCCTACTCTCTTGAATACCATCCATAAAGTGCACTGCACCCACAAAGAAAAATACAAGTTTTAGCGGTTGGTAGAAAAGACTAATATTTAATATTTTTATAGGTGGCAATCACATTACTGACTGAGCAATCTCCTAATCTATGTTGCCAACCCCAAGAGAAGGCATTAGCAGATCTAAGCACAGCCATTAATGGAGGGGCGGTTGCTTAAATAAAAGACAGTGCTCAACATAGAAGCAGGCCACCTTTGAGTGACTTAACATAGTTGTTTGGACAGTTTTGGTGGCAGCTGCCGTTTCCATTGTTCAAAGGGTTTCTAGGGATCATCTTGTTCTTTAGTAAGGGAGATCGTAGTGTAGTTTCTGCAGAGCCTTGGATCAGAGAAAGGGCCGATAAGGTGAAAACACAAAGGGTCAGGGGGTCCAAGGGATCCTTCCAGTATGTAAGCTACAATGAAATGAAGACAAGCTTTGACTCTAGGCATGCTTTGAAATTTGTGAGAGTCTCAGAAAATCACAGGCTTACAGCTGGGAAGTGGATAAGGAAACTCACAAGTCATGTGTGCTTTGGCTATCAGCATGGTTGCTATGTTTAATTTTCTTATTTGATACAGCTCTATAACAATTACCTTTTTGTTTCAATATAGGGAATCTTCACAGTGAATTTTGTTAACTCTATCAAAAATTTCAACTTTCAGATTGAAATTCCAACCAGGCTCCAGGGGAAGGGGTTTCTTTGTCTCTCTATATTCCCTCTCCTTCATTTTTCATCCTCCTGTCCTGTCTTGTGGATAAGTTACAAGGATCAGAGAAACAGCTGAGGGACTTCACTGAGGTGATTGCTCGCAATCAGAGCTATAGCTGTGAGTGAGAAAGCAGAGGAATGCGGGAGCCAAAAAAAAGATGTCCTTGACCTCCACCACGGAAAATGCCAACATTTTAGAGACAAGTGCAGGAAGAAAATGTTTGCAGGGCAAGGAGAGGAAAACCAGGCAGGCATTTTGTCAGCGAATGTATGATTGACACTATCAGAAGCTGTAGGAAGTTCCTCATTCCTCACAGGTGAGGCAGCGCAGTGTGACAGGGAGGAAGGAGCTTGGAACACAGCTGACGGTTCCCAGGCTAGGGCCAGCCTGCTGCTCACCCTGGGAAGCAAAGGAAGAGAAGAGAGCATAGTACGTCTCCTTCCCTCTTATGAAGGCCAAGGTTGACCAAAGACAGATAAAGGGGAAAGACAGAAGTCTATACAACCAAGTTTTACATAACACAGAAGGCTCAGAAATGAAGATCTCTAGACCAGGGAAAACTATGTCTTTATGTCATCTGATGGTAGAAAAGATGTTATTAAGAAAAGGATGGCTCAGCTGGTATAGACTCTGGTCATCAAGCCTGAATTCAATCTTAGGAATCTATATGGTGGAAGAAGACACTGACTCCCTCATGTTGTCCACACACATGTTGTGGCTTGCATGTGCTCAGGTACACACACACACACACACACACACACACACACACACACACACACACACCACAAACACATATACCCAAATAAATAAATATATAAGTAAATAAATGTCAATTGAAGAGGAAGGAAGGCATTGGACTATATGTATGGAATGAGCTCTAAGTGGGAGGAGACTCAGGAAGGATCCAGTTGCTCTTGGCCTTTTTGTATTACCTTCTTTTTTTTCCTTGGGTTCTCAGAGCACAAAGCCCATCCCTAGGCAGTCTCATAAAGGCTCCATCAGAGAGCTTCTTTTTAGGTCTAATTCTTATATGCACAGGGGAAGAGGGAAGCCAGATTGACTTTCTTGCTTCTGAGTCCTTTCCAATCTATTTCACTTCAAAGTACGTTGAAGTATTTTCCAATCCCTAACAAACAAGATGTCTAAAGAAGCTGTAATGACTTCATCAAATTTGGCATGATTCAATGTGATAATCGTGTGAAGGCTCCAACAACAGCTAACAGTATAAAGCCCCAGATAATAACCATCCCACTCACCAGTATTAACTCATTTAATCCATGCAACAACTATTAGGTAGCGCCAGTTGGAGTCAGCTGATGCATAGATAAAAAGATACAGACTCTAGTTCAAGATCACATAGCTTATGAGTAGCATGGAGCTTTTATACCCAGCCCTCCTGCTCACAGAAGCAATGGACTCGATTTCGATGTTGTAGTAGATTTTGTTGAACAAATTGTCCATGAATGTCCTTCCTTCCTTCTTAAGAATGAAGGAAGTAATTTTTTTAAAGCTATGTGGATTGCACCAAAGATCAGCCAATAAAAGTTCCATAGCATGGTCTGACCTGTTTTTGTACAGTCTGCAAGCTAAGAATGATGTTGTACCTTTAAGTGATGAAGAAAAATTTTAACCTAATATTTTGAGATGTGTAACAATTATATGAAGTTCAAAGTCTTGTGTCTGTCAATGAAGTTTTATCAGAACACTAACACCCTTGTTCCTTCATCTTCTGTTCCATTTTTGCCTTAAAAGAGCAAGAGTGCACACTTGTGAGAAGAACCACAAAGCCTAATTGATTTCACCCTTCCAGGAGAGCTTTCCGTACCACCTTATATAACAGTAAATCTTTGGTACATAGAAAATGAGGGCCGGGCGGTGGTGGCACACGCCTTTAATCCCAGCACTCGGGAGGCAGAGCCAGGCGGATTTCTGTGAGTTCGAGGCCAGCCTGGGCTACCAAGTGAATCCCAGGAAAGGCGCAAAGCTACACAGAGAAACCCTGTCTCGAAAAACCAAAAAAAAAAAAAAAAAGAAAGAAAAAAAAAAGAAAATGAGGTAGGGGTTAGGCTTGGATCAGAGACATCCACCACCCCACTATGTGCAAGTTCCTCTCAAATTCTCTCTGAAATTGGCAGCCATTCCAAGAAGGATGGTGTCAGGAGACGCCCAGCAGAACAGTCAACAGTCATTTCTTGGGTGGACCAAGAAAGCTGGAGGAGGTGGCCGGGTGGTTAAGGGAGGCCCTTCATAGCCATGTGGATTGATCTTTTCTCATGTGTAGAACTAGAACTGTTACCAGGCAAACAGCAAGTACAGATGCTCAGCCATGAGCCAAGGAGCCACCACCATGGTCAGGCACAGTTCTTTCTCTGGGGACAGCAATGTGTTCAAGCTCTTCCCTGAGCCTACTCTTTTCCCTCTCTCAGGCTTGCATGAGGAATTTGTCTTAAAGGGCAAAATGTTCACACAGGGCCAGGAGCCAGGCACTAGGGCTTTGCACTGGCCTTTGACAACAAACCTCTGGCTTGTTGGTAGTAAGTGGAGTACTTGCTTTCTGCCCTACTTAATACAGCCTAAGTAAGGTAATTTACAGGCTCCTTTAATTATTGTTACATATTCACATATATTTATTTATTTATATCTATATCTATCTATCTATCTATCTATCTATCTATCTATCTATCTATCTATCTATCTATCATCTATCTATCCCTCCATCTGTCTATCTGTCTATACATTCTATTAAGTCCATTTAATGTGCCTGATTTTAGGCAGTTTCCTAGGATTATAGTACAATATTCATAGCAGAAAATGAGCCAAGCAATGTCAAATACATAAAGCTGTAGCACTATGTCATGGGTCCTCATCACCATACAGCTCCAGAACTCTTCATCTTGCAAAAAAGAAACTGTGCCCAGTGAATGCTGGCTCTCGTCCCTCTCCTCCAATCCCCTCTACTTTCTGTCTTATGAATTTGACTAGTCTAAGTATTTCACGTAAGTGGACTCCTATGGCATTAACCATTTGGTAGGTGTTTATTCCACTTAATATTCATCCATGCCGTAGCATGCTTTAAACTTTTCTTCGTTTGTAAGGCTGAATAGTAGTCCAGCGTGTGTACGTACCATATTTTATTTACTCGCTCATTTCTTGATGGATTTAGCTTGTGTTTACCTCCTAGCTATTGTGAATAACACTTCTTTGAACACTGATCCACTCTAATGCTGCTTTCAAATATTGTTAATATATATCCCAAAATGAAATTTGGGGGATCACATGACAATTCTATTTTCAATTTTTTTTTTTCAAAAACTTACCTCACTATTACATAGAGAGACTAGATTTTTTTTTTTTTTTTTTTTTTGCATGGTGGCATGTAGGAGCAGGAGCCTAGATGGACAACTCATTGTTCTTATGAATGTAAATATAAGGCTTTGCTTGTCCACCAATGCCCTTAGACAATACCTAAAATTGTTTCCTGGATCAATTTTAGTCTGGTAAATCTATGGTCTGTGGTTTTTTTTTTTCTTTTTTAGTGTGTGTGTGCATGAGTACATGAGTGCGTGTGTGTGTGTGTGTGTGTGTGTGTGTGTGTGTGTGTGTGTGTGTGCTTAATGAATGTGTGTGATCATAGCTGGTATGTGGAGGTCAGAGGACAGCTATGCAGGTTCGGTTCTTTCCTCCCATCTTTACATGGATCCCAGGTATCGAACTCAGGTCTCTAGGCTTGCATAGCAAGCCTTTACTCCGCTGGGCCTTCTCCCTAGCCCCTTTTCTTGTTGAATTTTATTCTTCCCCTCTATTTCAATTATGATTTTTCTTTTCTCCTGATCTTTTTCTTTTTTCCTCTCCTTACCTCCTTCAGTATAAATTTGGTAGCATTCCAATTTTTCTTTGAGCTATATCTCAGACACAGATCATAAACACTGCACGTGAAAAAAAAATTACAGCGAAAAAGAAAATAAGTAAACTCCTTCAAGAAAATATTGAGGGTACCTACCCAGGTTTGGTGCCATTGGAGTTAGGTCATGTCAACCATAACTGCAAGCTTAAAACATTCAAAGCAACCATGGAACAAGGCGTATTTGGTTTCTTCCAAAGGAGTTTTCAAAGTGCAATTAAGAGCAGAGCTCTGGAATGTAAAAACACAGTGGGGAAGTGTGTCAAGCAGGCCATCTTCCTGGTCTATAGAATCAAGGCCTTCAAACTATTCAAAGCTTGTTTCTCTTAGGGAAGTTGCTTGGAGGATTGGTACTTACTCATCTTCCTCACTTACATGGTAAGGCTACTCAGATGGACAAGAGCTATGCAGACACAGCGTCTGTCCACAGTGCATAGACACAGACAGGATTTGTTCTTATTTCATACACAATGCATGGTATGGTGGTGGCCTAACTCCTAAGAGAACAAAATGGAGTATAATTTTTAAGGGCATAAAGACTTTTTTCTAAGGAAAAAAGATGCTGTTGGTTTTACATGGAGTACATAAAAACGTATGAAAGAAAATTCCACAAACCATGAAAAGAAACTTGCCCGAATGCAGAGTATGGATGAATTATTTAATAAGGAAATAGGCTGACTCACTTCCACAGCCCCGAAGGCATCCCCAGAGTGAGGCAGAGTCTACACTGAGGTTTCCAATGCCTCCGTCCTTCAGAGCAGTTATACTTTTAACATCTGGGCCACAAAGTAGTACAAATGAGCTGCTCTGGAAAGGTTTCTTCTGCAAAATCCTTCTTTGGTCACCATGCCAGTTAAATGAAGTATCAGACCATGTCATGCTCTGTTAGCATGTTTCTTTTTTTTTTTTTTTTTTGGTTTTTTTAAGACAGGGTTTCTCTGTGTAGCTTTGTTCCTTTCCTGGAACTCACTTTGTAGACCAGCCTGGCCTCAAACTCACAGAGATCCGCCTGGCTCTGCCTCCCAAGTGCTGGGGTTAAAGGTGTGTGCGCCCCCCCCCCCCCCGCCCGGCAACATGTTTCATATTTCATTACTGTAATAAGACAACTTTATAATTAAGAGCTGGTATATTCATTACAATTCTAAGCAAGACAGTCTCCTTGTCAGTCAAGTGCTGCTGCTGCTGCTGCTGCTGCTGCTGCTGCTGCTGCTGCTGGCAATGATGATGGTGGTGATGGTGGTGACGGTGGTGACGGTGATGGTATAGAGAGTTCCATAGACCGGCTGTGAGGATGAAAACACACCCAGGACTTTACAGGGGCCTGTTTTCTAAGTGTTAGATAGGACTGCTGCTGTTCCAGTCACCGCCATCATCTTTGCTTATACCACGGCTGTAGATGGTCTACAGTTCTTGATAAGGCTGCATGTTGAGTCCAAAACTGCTTTCTCATTTGTAATCTGTATAGCTTTGGGAAAGTCATTTTCCTCAGTATTCCTAATTGGAAAGTAAAGATAATGCTGTATTGTCATCTATCTATTTTCTACCTCTCTCCTATCTTCCATCTACTTTTCTGTCTACCTATCTATCTTCTATCTACCTATCCTACCTATCTTTTATGTCTATCATCTATCTATCTGCATGCTATATTTTACCATCTACCTACTATCTCTCTCTCTCTCTCTCTCTCTCTCTCTCTCTCTCTCTCTCTCTCTCTCCCTCCATCCATCCATCCCTCTATCTTCTATAAAACAGGAACAAGAGAGGAGTAAGCATTCAAGCAACACTAACTCTAATTATTCTTTTTTCTTTTCTTTTCTTTCCTTTTCATTTTTCTTTATTAAGAAAATTTCTACTCACTCTACATACCACCCACAGATTCCCCCCTCCTCCCACCCTCCAGCTTTCCCTCCCAAGCCACCCCACAGCCCCACAGCTCCCAAATCAAGGTCTCTCCTTATTCTTATTACATATTTTTACACGTGTGTGTGTGTGTGTGTGTGTGTGTGTGTGTGTTTGCATGTGCACATGCCACAGAACATATGTAGAAGGCAGAGAGCAACCTGTGGAAATGAATCTTCTCCTTCTACCATGTGGGTTCTAGGACCAAGCCCAAGTCATCAGGCCAAGCAGTGAGCACCCTTACCTGCTGAGGCATCTCAGCAGCCCCTTTAGTTTTCAATTAGCACGTGCTACTTACACATGTTCATGGAATGTACTGTGATGTTCGAAGAAATGCATACATATACTGTGTCATAATCAAATCAGGATATCTAGTTCATCCACCACAGCAAACATTTATCATAATGATATAATTGCTTGTTTGGGCCTCTGTTTTATGTCTAAAAACAGTTCTCCAAGTGTGTTGTGAGACCCTAGGTGGCCTCTTTCTCTGGTGGTTCATGGGGACCAGAACTATTTTTATCAACACCCTGACGTGCTGTGTCACTTTTCCATTATGACAGATTCACAAATATGGTGTCACTACAGAGAGAGAACACCCTCACTCCAGCTTCTTCTGAAAGATTTGTAAAAATGTGCACCAATGTTCCTCTAATGTTTTGCAAAATACAATTATATTTATAAAATGTGCCCTGTAAGCTGGATGTGGTAGTGCATGCCAGTAATTCCAACACTTGGGAGGTAGACACAGGAGTTAGAGAAGGTCAAGGCCATACTCAGCTACATAGAAAATTGAAAGCCAATCTGTTGTATGTGAGGCCCTTACTCAACTACCCTGCATGTGTGTGCATTCCACAAGTTTGTGGAGTGTATTGGCACTACTTTTAAACAAATAATTCATTTTAATTTCTAATGTGGAAAATATAAACAGGGGCAATCCACAGAAGTTTGCTGGAAACCCAGAGTAAGTATGGGTATTGAGGCAGCAAAGTTCAGAAAAAACAACAACAACAACAACAACAAAAAACTGTCTTAGCCCACTAAGCATCAGAACTGTGGTCATATTCAAAGTTACCAGCTAGAGATTTAAATATGGACAGTTTCAAGTTTCCAACCAAAGTTGTTTGTAACAGACCCAGTGGTCACTGTAACACACCCTACCCCAAGAGCCTTGGCACACTCATGTGGGAGTGGGGCCAGTGGCCAGAACTCCTTTTAAAAGCCCAGCACCCTTACAGGGCCCAGTATCAAAAAGGTCTCCGAAAAACTCCCCTTTTCACATGGTTTTCAAGTCTAACAGACATTTCCCTAAGTTTTATCCTACGTGACCCATGACTGCAGCACCAAAGTCACACAATGTTGTTTGGTGACCAAGACAAAGGACCTGGGGTTAATACACGTAAATTCTTGTTTCAAAGCCCAAACCAATTCCCAGCCCAGATTTTTGGTTTCCAATGTCCAGCAAGAATTATCACCTATTTAATAGTCACTTTAAATATGTTTTCAGAAGTTCAAAACCCATCCCTGATGCAACTACGTCAAGTTCTTCCAAGTCTTGTCCCCTCATCACAGAGGGCTAAATTTCAGCCTCAAGGAAATACTTGGAGCTACAAGGACATACATAAAGGAAGGGAAACAAACAGGCAATGTTTTGCAAAAGCAAGCATTTGATATTTGAGCACATCGCTGGAACAAATCGGTTTTAAGCAGGCAGCATTCTGACTATGGGTTCCCACCACTACCTTGGTGCGACGTTGACACCTGCCACGTTATCTAAGGCCTTTTGTCTTGGAGACTTGGGGTTTTTATACATGCATACATTTATAAATTATACATTCATTTATAATGCATTTGATTGGGTTGGGTTGGGTTGAACTCTTTGTTGGTAATTTGGAGCTTGGCTTCGGGGGCGATGGCACAGGTTTGCATGCATTATGCAGAATTTTCTGCTAAATGCAATGGGATTCTTGTAAATGAATTAGTTTATTTTAATCCATGCTTGTTTGACATAAGTGTCACATTCATGCTGAATAACGCTATCATTCTTCTGTTTTTGCTCCAATAATGCTGATCTCTGAGATGTTACCCCAGACAGGCTCTGACAACAGAGTGCCAGGTGGCCATCTTGAAATCACAAAGCTCTGCTCTAGCATCCTGCTTCCGAATCTGATATTTAGGAAGATGGAGTGCAGTGACCTGAATATTGAACTATTTTCATCAATACTGAGATGTCATAGTATGGGAGAAAAATAAAGCAGAAATAACACAATCCTATTCCATTATTTTTACTGCATTTAATAATTCCAACCAAATGAGATCAGACTACTTTGTGGATAGAACACAAAGTACCAAGCAAAAGAAATTGCTCACTTTTACTACTGAAATAATGTGGAAGGAAGACTCAACCTAGGGAAATACACAGGAGATACATAGGACAAGGCCAAGAGGAAAGGATTTTCTCTTCCTTCTTCTTGGTGAGTCTGGCCAGGACTGGCTGTCTTCAGCCACAGGTATAAAACCACTTTTCCTCACAACATGAAGCTGCTGTTGTAGGAGCTTTATCTAGGGCAGCACTCTGGATCTGGAAGGGAGGCATTCAAGGTGGAAGATCCAACCATGAAGGACTTCTAGGCTAGATTCCCTCTTCCCTGTTCCCCAGGCTGGGGCTTGTTCAGAGTGGACTCTCCCTTCACTGGGCATACTCATCCATTCTTTGCAAAGTACAACCTTATTCCAAGACCTGGGAAGTCAGATCGTGTACCCCTACAACTCCCACAACCCAATGCCTCTTTTGTTCTGGAAAAGTACCTGATTTAGGCATTTATTGAGATAAAGCCCACATATACCGTATTGGCCACCGTAAGGACAATCATGTAAAGTCTAGCCAGATTTGGGATCTCCCCTCAAAGTTGTTGAGTCATTTAAGGATCCTAAGACATCTATTGTTTGTCGCTCTGTCTTGTCTAGAGTTTGCCTTCGTATTTCCATTTCTCTAATCAGACTTCCAACATTCAAGCAGAAGTTCAAGGTTAACCATGTTCTGGCAAATTCAGGGAAAAAGTAAAGTCATATCTTAGTCCTAGGCTCTACTTCCTTCATTGATCACTTGGCCAGATGAACTAACTGTAGCATGGACTTGGGCTTAATGAGCTGTCTAAAAATCCTTAAAACTGTGAAGCCTTGGGTTTTTGTTTGTAATATATGAAAAACAGAAATCTCAAAGAAGCTTTTAATATACACAGTGCTGGTAAATTTTCAATGAATGACTAAGCTCAATTCATCTTCCTTAAATACACTGAGAAATTGACATTTTACACATTGGAGCAACTTGAGTCAGCAAATGCAGTATCCAACACATATATATATATATGGAGTGCCCACTTCAGAAAAAGAGAGTTCAGTGAAAGATATAGCATAAAGAACCCATAGCCTAAGAGGAGTCAAAAATGCAAGCATAATTTCCTATTGATATGCAGTGTATTTTACATGCAGAGTGCTTAATGGATACAGAGGGCAATGATATTTTCCTTAGGATTGCCATTGGCAAGCACTTAGTATACATGCATGTAATAATACACATGTTATTTGTATATACTCCATGCTGAGTACTCTGTAGAAATAGCCTATAAATCCTGGGAGCTGCCTTGTTATTTTTCAATTCCGTTTCCAAAGCTGCATGATTAATCTTTAGCAAAGCTACAGTTTAGCACCTGTTGAGTAATATTAGAGGAAATCATCTGTGTTGCAAGCGGAGAATATGTTAGGGAGGCTGGACTCAAATGGATCCAGGTTTAGCTCTCTTTCTCCTTCTGTTTCAGCAGACAAATAATCTGTTGCAACTTTGCCGCTTCTCTTCCATGGCTTGGCTCTGTTCCCACGCACCATTTTGTTCTAGGGGATGCCTAAACTGATTCTTCAGTGTTAGCCAAAACAAATGAGGAGCTTGGCTCTCGGTCTGGTCCCAGCAGCTGCTGGGATTGGAGCTCTCTGCACCTAAGACAGTGGGGCAGCTTTCCCCTTGACAGATGAACACATTTTCATAACTAGGGAAACAGGAAGCATGGCTTGCTGGGTGAGAGAGGGAAAAGGGGAGGGGGGCAGATTTGGGAAGTGGCTTTGTTCTTTCTTATATCAGTTATGGTTATTGTCCAGCTGAAATGTCCGAGAGGAGGTTGGCGAGTCTGAGTGAGATACCTATATTTCAAGCTCCTTACTCCTTCAGACTGTAGTCACGAGCGCAGCTGCCTCAGCCAGAACAATCCTTTGCAGACCTGTCCTAGGAGGCAGTTTCTCTTCATGCATGCAGCAAAGGTCACAGAGAGGCCAGGAAGTCTAGGGAAACCATCATACAAAAGAAGGGATGCAAAGAAACACGTGGTGACTTCCATTTTTTTCTTTGTTTATTTGTTTTTTGTTTTTTTGACCATACACTAAAGCTAAACTGGAAAGTGGCTGTTCCAAGGTCCCCAGAAACATACATGTTGATTTGGGTGTTGCAACTAACTCAACTACAGGAAGTGTGGACATAGGTTCTTCAGAGAACAGGATGCTATCTCCAATGTGCTGCCTCATGGCAATTTTTTCTTCCTGACTCTATATTTACAGTAGCCTTTCATCAGAATGGCAGTTTGGAAGGCATCCTTTATCCCCAGGCTTCGAGAGCACCTAGATGAATGTGGGTGCTGGTCACCATTGTGGGTAAGTCAAGAGCAGAAGAAACTAGGGAAAGAGAGACAGAGGGAAGTAATAAGAAAACACATAAACCTAAAGTACAGAGTTGCAAAAGAAATGATAAGTGAAATGTAAGTGTTGAGGGGTGTCTTCAAGGATGAGGGGAGTCTCGAGTCCTCACTGGTATGTGACTACTAGACACTCATTTCCAATCATGACTATGGCAAAAACCTCTTTAAGTGTCTAGAAAGGTGGGCTTGTCAGTCAAGATGGCTAACATATCCTATCAAATATTACTTTAGAGAAATGTGTCATTGGGCATTTTTATCGTACAGTCAGAGAATGCTTAAAACTAAGATGGTTATTATATCACTAGACCATATCATATTATGGGACCACCTTCATACATGAGGTCAATTCAAATAGAAGCATTATTTTGCTGTGTACAACTACTTTGAGTAACAACCATTTGCCAGACACCAAGACAGGTACTTTACATGAGGACATTCCTGCGATGGCAAACTCGGTGTGCTTAGAATGTTTGTTATTTACACAAAGAAGACTGAGACTAGGGTTTTCCATGGTCCAGAAACAAAGGAAGATTTTTAATACAGTTCTTAGAAACTTTGAAGGGTTTTGGAATTTTAAGGACTGCTTTACCTATGCTCCTACCCCTTGTATTCCACATCCATTTGAGATGGCAATAATTCACAGGTCTCTTTCCTTCTTGGCCTGCACAGTACCTCAGACACCTCCAAACAAAACCCAACCCAGGCGGCTAACAACTAATGAGAAGTGGTACCCAGAATGGGCACAGTGTCTTTACCAATGGGCCAAGTGGGGAGGAGAGAAGTGAGCCCTACTCTGTTAGGCATTTCCTGAAGGTGTATAATGTGCCATGCATTGGTTATCCTTGCTTATGTCTCCATTATGCTAACTGGTGGCTCCTGGAGGACTGACAAGGACCATGTGTCTTTTGCATCCTGTCACGTCATAGGCACAAGTCTTACTCTCTGGACTACAGCTTGCTTATTCACAACACCTTTACATTCTTTCCCACTAGTATTTCATATTTACATGGGCTTTTTGGGTGAGGTCTTCTTGTGGTTGTGCTGGTGATAATGGAAAAAATGATGGCATTTGGTCCAGGTTCTGCACAAAACATGACCAGTGAGGAGAGAACCAGGCCCAGTTTCTCTAGTCCTAATGAACTGTGGACCAAGATTTTAATCCCACCTTGCTTATTAAAAATGCTGCATCTGGTATATCTTTATTCTCATTATTTTAATAACTTTTCCTTTTTCTTATCTTTAAATCCCCCTTTTTCTTATTCTATACCAGTGATTTTCTTCCCATGTACAATCAAGCATATTTTGTAAGGAAAGCATCATATGCCAAGTTATTTCCAATGAAAAGAAGAATAATGTAGGTACTTAATTCCTGATTTCTGATTTTCTCAATAGTGCTATGAAATGTTAGTATTTGTCTTAAATACCAAAACTTTAGGTTAGAAAATTAATAGCACCCACCAGGATGTCTAACACATAGTAGGGCCTTTAGCAAACATTAGCTCTTGTCATTGCTCATACTGGGCATGCCATGTCTATGGAATCATGTAGAGAAGAAAAAGCAGCATCGGCAGCACCTCCTCAGCTAAGGCTGGAGCTTCATGAGTTTGTGCGGGAATGCTGAGCGGTTGAGCTGGTGTGGGTTTTGCTGTGAGCGGTTAATCTTGGTGTGGGTTTTGCTGTGAGCGGTTGATCTGGTGCGGGTTTTGCTGTGAATTCATGAGTGCGGCCGTACCATGTCCAGAAAACAGCATTTTATCAAACTTCTCATCCTCGGCCTTTTGTGTTCTTTCCTCCCCCTCTTCCTGGATGGCCGCTGAGCCTGGGAGTTGGTAAGACAAATGGCCCACTTGGGGCTGAAGCTCACTGCTTCTTTCCTTGGCCATATCCAGTCTACAGACAAGCCCCATCGAAGACAGTCTTCATTTTGGTAACAATATCTGCAAGTTCTAACATTTCCCCCTGCTCCTTTCCTCAGAGTCTCCAGTGCTGCTTACATCCCCCATCTGTTCTTTCTGCACTGTGTTTGGAATCTTCTAGGCCTTGGCACTTCTGCATTTCAAGTCAGGAAGTGAAGAAGTTATTTTCTATTTCAAGTAGTTGATTCTTGGAATAAAAGGCATGATGTTTAAAGATTATTTTCCTAGCTTCAGATTGCCTAAAATCTACATGAGAGTTTCAAAGTGAGGAATTTAACTCTTGGTTTGCTATGAGCCTATAGGAAGGGGAGCATTTCAGTAAATCCTCCCTTCCCACCACTTCCCGTGTGTGTGTGTGTGTGTGTGTGTGTGTGTGTGTGTGTGTGTGTGTGTGTGTATGTGTGTGTGTGTGTGTTGAGGATTGGACCCTTAGGTTATAGTAACATCACAATGTTGCGGAAATCACTGAAGAATGGGAAAGATGTCTTGCTTCTTTAAGACATTTATGAAAACTTACAGCATGAAACCCAAATTGCACTGATCCAGCTAAAAGACACAATAACCCTGCCTAAGACTGCCCATAAGATACTAATAATAACTCTGTTCTAACTCCAGGCTTCAAATACAGGCTCACTTAACTTTTAATTTCACCACTATTTCATACCTTGTTAGCCATGATATAGGTAGAAGGGAACCCTGGTATATCCCACTTCTCTTCAAACGGCAGAAATTTGTTATTATATTTGGGGTTGAAGAAAGTAAATTATTTCCTAACTCACCAAAAACTCTGAAGGGAAGGCCAGGGATAGACTCCTGAGGTAACAAATAAGTTGGAAGTTCTGAGTTGAACCCTTATCACCAAGCCAAATAAAAGCAAAGAAAAACTTAGGAGGGGAAAATGTCAATATATATTACGGCACTCTAGTCTGTGCATCTGTTGTCCTTCTTTGTCTATGTTGATTGCGCAGTATCCACACGATCTATTTTAGATGGAACTGTTATCAGCCATAACACTTCTTTTGATATTTCAAAAAGATTCATATCTGTATTTTGGCAATAGCTTCTGTCAACCCATGTGATGCCTATGCCATAATATTCCTAGATAAATGGACAGAAAGGGTGAAGTATTCTGACTTTATGTTCTTTGGCTGCTATGTATATGGCCTTGCTTAGTGTTAAATTACCTTTAGTTTATATATAATGTCAGGGACTGGGCTTTCTGCCCTTGATGATTGGCCTTGTTCACTAAGAGCTTCATTCTCCTCTTTTGTATGTGACTTCTGTGTTCTCTGGAAGACCCTTGTGTAGTTCCATGGAGTTTCTTCTTTAAACATGCTACTCCTCCAGCTTCTGTGACTTTTAGTTATCATAGCTAGCTTTACTTGTCAACTCAACACACATGGGAAGAGAGAATCTTTATTGAGGAATACCCTCCATCAGATTGGCCTGTGGGCAAGTTGGTGGGCAATTTTCTTGATTCCTAGTTGATGTGAGAGTGCCCAGATCTCTTTAGGCAGGCAGGGCTGGGCTGTAGATGAGATGTAGCTGAGCATGACTCTGGACCAGTCAGAAGCACTCCTCCATGGTCTCTGCTTCAGTTCCTGCCCCCAGGTTTCCGCCTTGGATCTCCTCAATGATGGACTACAATCTGTCAGCCAAATAGTCCTTTTGTTCCTTGTGTTGTTTTTGGTAAACATGTTATCACAGTAACAGAGAAGCAAAGTAAGACAGCACAGGACTTGAACTTGACCCTGCTCCTCATTCTCATCCTCTTTCCGTGCAGCCACTACCCCTCAGTGTTGTGGTGGGTGTATGACCCTACTGACATTTGACTTCTGGAACAATCCTACTTCTCTCATGCCATTAAATCATTGTCTTCCATAGTATCCAAGGTACTTGTGCTCCTCTGAGTGAATATCTCCAGTTTGTACTGCCATCCATCTCCAGACATCATTGGGATTCTCTTACCACCTCACCATCAACTCTGTTTGGATTGCACAAAGGGCAGCAGATGCCAAGAGCTGTCATTTATGAAATGTCCCCACTTGGACATCGTGTGGAGTCTAGTCCTCCAAGCAAGCCATGAATGGCTGTTGTCCTCTGGGGCTGTCTGCAGCTGTGGTTTCCTACAGGCAAACTGCCCACGCTGGGCCCATAAAGGTTTCATTAGGAAGTTGGGGAGAGGCTGAGGAGACTCTGCCCCTTCCTGAGGATTTATTGGCAGTTAATAGTTGCTAGGGTGGAGCCACAGACCCCTCCCCCTCCCTAAAGATACATAGGCAGTTAATAATTGTTGGAAGAGATGTTTCTTTTGTGACGTAGTCACTAGTAAGGTGCCCGGTGTCCTGTAAGTACCCTCTCACCCACACTCCCATGAGAATTAAATAAACTCCTTGGTCCATTTAACGGTGGAATCATTTCCTAGTTTGTGTCGTTGATGTCCTGTTCTGAGTCAGTAGATATTTGTTCACATTGTTCCAGCATAGTTCACTCAACAGACATTTAAATTCACACTGGAATAATGAAGACTATGTGAGGATCTTTAACAGATTTTTCAGTTCAAATAGAGCTTCAGGAAAATAAAAGTTAGGTTAAGCAGGACTTAGCCCAAAATAGAATAAATATACAATTTTTCATTAATTTGGTAATGAACTGAGCTATACTCAGAACCAAGTTCAGTGTCTCTTCTGGAGTTGGTACTCAAATACTTATTAATAAACTAGCAGAAATTTCTTACAGAACTAGAAAAATTCCCCAAAGTCATATGGAAATATGAAAGACCTCAAATAGCTTAAAGTCTAAGGTTCTTAAGGAAAGGACGAAAGAGAAGCCCAATGCTGGAAGATAGGATGACAGAGCCATAGGAACAGAAGCTGTATGGTCCTGGCATAAACAAGTACATGTAAGCAATGGCATAGAGCAGAGGACCACTAAAAAAAAGAAAAAAAACTCACACAGCTATATCCCCTCAGGGACACGATGCTGGGAAGTGTTTTCTATCAATCGCCTTTCATTCTCCCAATCATGTTTCTGATTTGTGCTATCTCTCTGTGTGTTTCTTCCTCACATTCCTCTGTTTTATCTATATTGTGCTTCCAGAAGGAAAGACTGTGCTCGTTTGAGGTCAAAGATCATCATTTCTAGAAATAAAAATAAAATGTGTTCCAATCAAAGACATTAATAAAAAATGCTGCCAAACTGTCTTCCTGACTGCAGCTGCTCAGAATCTTCTTCTCCGGTCATTTCAGCTTGGACAAGAGTACGCAGGTAAACTGTGGAATCCAGAACAGACCCCATGCTCCTGGTGAGAGTGGACCCAGCCTCCTCTTAGCATGGAATACATGTAAATCCCAGTGTGTGTTTGGGGGTGGGGGTGGGGTGGGGGTAGGGGATGCCTTAGACTTTAAAGATGACAGATCTCTTGATTAAGCATCACCCGATTCATTCAGGCTTGAAGGATTAACAAACTTCCAGCTCATCCAACAGAGGACAAAAGAACATCAGCGTATGGTAGAATCAAGAATCAAGTCTCACACACACACACACACACACACACACACACACACACACACACACACGAACACGCACACACTTTGCCCCTGCCACCTGTGGTGAGTGAGGAAGCTACTCCTTTCCCATTGCAGCACTTGGGAAAGTTGACCCTGCACCTTGCCTGGGCAGCACGGTAGAGCTGACCGTGTTGGCTGAGGTGTGGGTGAGCAGCCCCAATGCTGTGAGCATGGGAGAGTTGTCCCCATTACTCATCTGTCATATGGCAGCAGGGGTGGGGAGAGATGCCTGCCTCCCAGGCAATGCCTGAGCCCTGAGGTCACAAGAGTGAGAGAGCTGTCCCCGCCCCTCATCAGCTGCAACACCTGAGAGAATGGCCAGTACACCTCACCTGAGTAGCACAATAGAGCTGGCCCTGAAGGTGTGGGTATAGTAGAACTGCCCCTGGGGATGTGAAATCCAGAGAACTGGCCCCCATCTCTTGCTCATCACTGCATGGGGTGAACTAGCCAGGGCAATGCTGGATAGCTCACCCTGGTGGTGAGGACAGGGGAGAGATGGCAGACTGACCAACCTTGCAACTACCCAGGCCCAGAACCATTGGCCCACCCCAATATCCACCCCATCTGTGATCTACTGGAGCACAGTGGGGGAGGGGGTGCCAGTTTGGTGGACCCAGGGTGCAGGATCCCCATGACACAGGACAACAAGGGGATATCCAGGAAGAGTCCCAGTGAGGACCCAGCGTCAATGGTGTAGCAGAGACCAGGGGCCTCAAACCAGACCAATGATTCTTTGCGATGAACGCCTGCATGTAATAACGTATGGATAAAGGGGTTTACTGCGTGACTCACTGTGCCACACTGCAGCTTCCATGATGAGATTCCCCCTTCTCCCTCCCCCCTTTATTTCCTCTTAAATTTTATTTTGTTTTATTGTGGGAGGAGGATGGGTGTGATTGGGAGTCGTGATGCGAAAGACACAAAGAATAAATAAAAAGAAAGTTAAAAGAAAAAGAATCGAGTCACCACTGGCTACAGATCATGACTCCATCACTGGTAAAGTCCCTGCTACTGCTATGGCTGGGAGACATACGAAATGTAGTTCAGAATAACAATATTTATCCTGTAATATGCCTTTGGCCCGTTTCTTACAGCAGTGCTGGGAGTTGAGTTCCGAGCCTTGTGAATGCAAGGTGTAGCGGGAATCCTAACTGGTCTTAATAAAAACCCAGAGCCAGATATCGGGGTAAATGGTGAAAGATCCGAGAGACAAAGGAACAAGCCATAGCCACTTCTTACCTCGCCAGCTCCTCAGCCGAAAGGGGGCTAAGCTCCAGTCTTCTCCGCCTTATATTCCTTTTCTCCGCCCAGCCATATCACTTCCTTTTCAACCTCCTAGTGCTGGGATTAAAGGTGTGTGTGCCCCCCCCCAAGTATTGGGAGCAAAGGTATGAGATTCCAAGTGCTGAGATGTGTGTGTGTGTGTGTGTGTGTGTGTGTGTGTGTGTGTGTGTGTGTGTGTGTGCCACCACTGCCTGGCCCCTGTGCCTAACTAGTGGCTGGCTTTGCCCTCTGACCTCAGCAGGCAAGCTTTGTTTGTTAGAGCATACACAAAATATCACCACAGCAAGGCAAGTGTTACTGCCTCCAATCCAGCACCACAGCCTTTTATATCTACTTTTCAGGAGCAGATTGGGGAGGGGACCTGCTGTGTGTCCTCACTACCTCACTGAATTTTCCAATTTTTCCTCTAGATCAACATTTCTTCATGAATGAGGGAACCAGGTTCAGATAAAGATAAGGTAGCACATGGTTTTAATGACTGGCAGAGCCCGTCTAACCCACAGCCCACAGCTTTTCTATCACAGCATGCTTCCCAGAAGGTTGCCTGTGGGAAGTGAAAACCCTCTTCTAGAGCTAGCATTTACAAACACATGTGGGTATACAAAGAAAAACAGAGGACAAAGGGAATACGCTACAATGGAAAGAGTTCCTGAGTCCTCATTCATGCAAAGATTCAAAATGCAATGTTTTGTAACTTGCGGTATTATTGCTAAGCAGGTATCGATGCCTTGTTTCATGTGCCCATTGTCTTGTGGTCCTTGTCTGCTTTCTCTATTTCGTGTATCATACAGACTCTCAGTGTCTGAACAGACAGCTTTGCCTCGTGAGTACCTATAAACCCATTAACCATTCTTCTCACTATCCTCTTTGCCATGGAAATTCTTCCTTCTTGTAACAGAGTAATAGATTCTCTTCCTCCTTTTCAGTGTCCAAGGATGGCTGGTGCCACAATAGCAGTCCTTGTAATGCAGACAGAAAAGGGAAGTGCTGTGGGATGTTCTGTATGGCAAATATGTTAATAAATAAAGCACTGATTGGCCAGTAGCCAGACAAAAAGTATAGGCGGGACTAACAGAGAAGAGAATGGAGGGAACAGGAAGGAGAGGGACACACTGCCTACAGCTGCCACCAGGACAAGGAAGATGTAAGGTACCAATAAGCCACGAGCCGCGTGGAAAAGTATAGATTAATAGAAATGGGCTAAATATAAAAGTAAGGGCTAGATGATGATAGGCCTGAGCCAATGGCCAAACTGTTTAAATAATGTAAGACTCTGTATGTTTATTTTATAAGTGGGCCCTGGGACTGGCAGGACTTGGCGGGAGTTGGAGAGAAATTCTCCAGCTACAATTGTATTCTAAAATATAATACTATGGAGCATCCATCGTGTATCCAGAGGAGATGCCACACAGTCTATGTGACACTGCTAGACACTAGCAAGGAAATGAGATCAAGTGTAGATCTGTAACACAGACATGATGGACTTCAACTCACCATGACCTCCTGTCATTTTATTGTGTAAAATTGGTGCCCACACCTCTGCTTGGTTAATTCCTTACATAATGCTGTCTGCTTTCAAGGCTCCTGAGTTGAGCATTTGTCCATTTTCCAATGTAAAAAAAAAAATGCTACAGTACATTCCTTAACTTAGGACACAACACGAAGGAAGACTGGGTGTCCCTGACTGCAGTGTTGAGTTAAAAGCACCCAGGAGATGCTTAAAAGGAAAGACCTGTAGATAGCATTGCAGAGTAGTGTCACTGAGAAGTACCAAGTTCTACACATTTTGATTCTATTTTCATACAAAGAGACAGAGGCATTCCCTTCTGAACTTGCAAATTCAAGGTGTTGGCTCTCTGCAAGGTACTTCTGGCAGAGCTCCATCCCTGGAAAGACAGCACTTGGACCAATCCTGCCTTGCCATTTGCCTGACAGCAATGAAATTTCCAGTGTTATTCAGGCTGTGAAATCCGGGCTCATGTCTGCTTCTGTTTTGACCTTTCACTACTTCCTGCTCTGGCTGACTGGCCACTGGCCAACCCCTCCTGCAGGTCGGTTGTGTGCTAGGAGCTGGAAGAAAGGACTCACTAGTTAACCAGCATGCCAATATCGAAAAGGTCAGCACAAGCCAGTTTTCACTACAGCTGTACGCCAAGCCGACCCCAGCGTGTGTGTGAAAGTTAGCAAGGAACATCTCAGTAGAAATGCCCTGCTCCGAATTTACTGCAATAAGGAAACAAGACAATAGACCAACACAACAACTCTGTGCAGACTAACGTCAGACAAACTACCTCCTGCTATGTAGGTCAGTTGTCTAGTTCATGGAGGGTTAGAACTCTGAGTACGACACTGTGCTCTGGACTTCCTTTTGGTGTTTGGTTTTGTTTCATTTTATACACGTATATAATGTGTTTTGATCAAAGCCACCCCTATTCCCTCCAACTCCTCCCTTGTCCTTCCTACCACTTTTCCCCGGGAGTGTGTGAGCCCATCCCCCATCCCTGCTGGAACTTTGCCTGCCTTGATCTTGCACAGGTCTTGTGCCTGAGGTCACTGAAGTAAAATTGTAGTTTGTATTTTTCTAGGTGAAAATTTTCAAGTCCAGTTTTTCTCCAGATGATTGATTTTTGCCTGTGTTAAGCTTGAGGATTTCATTTCTAACTTGGTTTTTATTTTTCTTCTGTCTTTGAAATACAGTTTCATCTCTGGGCTGATACATGTAATTAGAGAAGACCACCATGGGTCCAGGGGGATGTCTCAGTGACTCACACATGTGCTGCACAAGACAGTTAAGGAAGACGTCTACCCAGCAACAAACCCTGGCTTCCATATGTGTATCCCTCCCCCACCCCACACAAAATAAGTAAATAAATAAAAAAACTAAGACTACTAAAACAAACAAACAAACCAAGTGTTAAATTGAAAATACGTCAGGCTTTAATGAAGCTATTGAATTTATGGAACATATATTTTAGTAAGGAAAGTTTATCTGCAATAACAAATTAATTCTCTCATCTCCATGCCCAACACAACTTTCTGTGTGGCTCCTGAGGACCCAAGCTCCAGTTCTCAGGCTAGCACGGCACATGCTTTAGCCACCAAAACATCTCCTTGGTGGTCTTTTTTAATTGCATGTATCAACACCAAGATGAAGTTGTATTTCAAAGGCAGAAGGAAAATAGAACCCGAGCTAGAAATAAAATTCTTGGGTTTAAAACAGACAAAAGTCAGTCATTTGAAGAAAATCTGATGTAGTGTCCTGTCATATGGTATTTTCAGCATGGGTTAGCTTGGTCTGGCTTCCACATTAGCTCACAAATCATGGTCTATGGACACTCCTTCATCTGCTTTTTGTTGTTTGTTTCTGTTTTGATTTTCAATAAAGGGTTTCTCTGTGTAACAGACCTAATAGACCAGGCTGGCTTTGAACTCACAGAAATCTGTCTGCCTCTGCTTCCCAAGTACTGGGATTAAAGGCATGTGCCACCATGCCTGGCTGAGACTCCATCTTAAACACATACTGTGCCCACCTTAAAAAGACATTTCCTCTCCATTGATGCTAGGTTGCAAACACTTCACTTCGGCTCCCTGTGTTCTGGTCTGAATTTGTCACATGATCCCACCCAGGCTAGAAAAATGAGTGATCACTTGGATGTTCTTCTAGCAACAGATGTCTCTGCCCACTTTATGCATAATAGCCTTGGCATATTTATAATCTTACTAATAACTGCATAGCAGCTATTTGTCACTTCCAGCTCTGTACCAGGAATGGACTCTTGAGACCTGAGTTGTTCATCTGAAAACCGAAGCTCCTGGAGGGTAGTATGTCACTTATAGTCATTCTGGAAGCATCTGCCATGCTGCAGTGAGAGCTAGAAGAGATTAATTGGGGGCAGCCCCCCTGAGAGGTTCAGGGGAGTGAGTGAAGGTAAACACAGACTGATTCTACACCACAGCACCACGCTGAAAGGACAGGAGAAAGGAAGAGCCAGCCTGTGACTGTTGAGCATCTCCGAAAAGATGCCAGCCCAACAGAGCACAAAGGAAAGATGCATACCAGAGGAGCCCCACATTTAGAAATGGCCATGTACTGGTACCAATACAGTGGTACTGATGCACTGGTAACAATGCAGTGGTACTGATGTACCAATACCCAGGCACTGGTCCTCATACACTGTTTCACATGTTCCGGTGCCCTTGAATGGTTCCATTACTGGCTCTGATGATGTGTGCTTGGCTCTCACATTGACACAGATCCCTGAGATGCTGCCTGAGAATGTTGGCATTTATCTCATCAGGCTTTGTCTTGCAACAGTGCTACAGAGAGGAAGTGGGGGTGAGAATACAGAAGCTCCCCAACATATAATGGGTTGACTCTTGAGTTTTGAGCTTTGTGATGGCTGGTGTGAAAGTGATACACATTCAGTGGAAAACCATACTTGAAATTTTAAACTCAGACTCTTTCCAGGGTTAAGCAGTGTCTCTTGAGATGCTGGACAGCCACAGCAGTCACAAGGATAAGCACTAGTGCTCTGTGCTGTACTGTGTAGGTGGAGTTTTTCATTGGGACCACTGGCTCCCCAATAAATGACATGGAGACTTATTATTAATTATAAATGCTCAGCCAATAGCTTAGGCTTGATACTAACTAGCTCTTACAACTTAAATTTATTAATATTTATTAATTTACATGTTGCCACTTAGCTCATGGCTTGTTACCTCATCTTCTATGAGTACTGTTTTCTCTGCTTCTGACTGGTGACTCTGCCCTTCTTCCCAGCATTCTCTCAGTCTGGCTCTCCAACTTAATCTCTTCCTGCCTAGCTTTTGTCTAGTTAGCTCTTTATTAAACCAATGAGAGCAACACATCCTCACAGTGTACAAAAGGATTATTCCAGAGCAGTACTGTGTTGCTAAGATATGGTGGTCAGTAAGTTAGGGAACCAAATGCACTTTTGACTTGTTACATTTTCAATGTACAGTGGATTTGTCAGACTACATCCCCACTCTCACCTGATGAACACCTGTACAGGGTTCCATATCATGTTGCTAAGACTATCTGTTCCTCCGGGATGCATTCTGACTGCAGCAAAATGTTTTATGTAATCAAACTGAGTAAAGAAAGACCTTTTAAAGGAGTTTTAAAACACCACAGGAAAAAAGAAAAAGTTCATACAGTTAAGAACTCAGAGTTACAAACTTGTATCTGTTTTTGACAAGCTATAGGACCTTCTCAGAGTCACTTTAACCTCTACGCCTTGGTTCTCTCTTCAGTATATTAGATGGTTGTTGGATCTGCTCAGCTATTCTAAACGTTATCACACTACTTAGAAAGCTTGGGAAAGCAGGGATCTTTGTCTTTACAAAGCCCAGTTTCTGGCTCAGTAAATCTTGAGTGTGCTAATTCTATACCAATTTCCTTAAAACTGGGACATTCCATTCTGTACGTTCAGGAAGCAAATTACAGGATCCAACAACTGAGAAGTCTCAGGAGGATTACACCCATACCCTCACCTCCCACTCCCCAGCCCCTAACCTCCACCTGCCAAGGTTCTATTAAAAAAAATCAACAATAGCTGTGGAGAACAGCTTCTCTGACAGGTCCAGCTGCCTGCAAGTCATGCAGAAGCTCATGGGGAGAGGGATGCAGCCTTTTGTGAACTGTTAGTTACATCAGGAGGGGGCATTTTAGTGTTGCAAGGTCTGTTTCATTCATGCTCCTTAACGAACACTAATACACTCACTGTATCTCAAAGCTAGATCAGAGGGGAACTGTTTCACTGGTCTGTAGTCAGTCCCCTCTCTGGGGTCTGTAGATATCTTAACCTTCCTCTAGAGAAAGTCACACAGCACCTCCAGCTTTTTGGTGGTGCTACTGGTAGGTGACATATACTTTGAAAACTACCAGAGCAGATGTTCAAGTTGGTGATTCAACTACACTGATTTACAACGGCTTCCTACAGTTATTTGTATCTACTTCACCATCGTCTGTTAAAGACTTTATATCTGTATCATACCTCTTCAGACAAACTATGGGTTAGTACAAACACTTGTTGATTTATTACCACATGCCATAGATCGTGCTAAGCACAGAAATAGAAGAGACAGCTGTCATCATGGGTACCGTTCTCACCATTGTCATCAATAGTGGGCACTGAAGACACAGTGTCTCCAGCTCTGCCTGCCCTTTCGATTCACCATTTCCTCAATTTAAGAGTTTAAGGGGCCCAGGCAGTGGTGGCACATGCCTTTAATCCCAGCACTCGGGAGGCAGAGGTAGGCGGATCTCTGTGAGTTCGAGGCCAGCCTGGTCTCCAAAGCAAGTTCCAGGAAAGGCGCAAAGCTACACAGAGATACCCTGTCTTGAAAAATCAAAAAAATCAAAAAAAAAAAAAAAGAGTTTAAGGGTAGAGGGTAGATCCAAATTAATGATGAACAATGGAAGGAAGGAATGCAATCTTTTATAGCATGAATGAAGCAAAATAGGCTTGAGAGCAGATAGACGAAGCCAGGAGGAACAATTCAGGGAAAGGAATGTCATGAGCAGTAAGCATGTACAAATGCCTTTATTTTGGGGTATAGAGTCTGGTAAAATCTTAGCGTAGTGTTCCAGTGCGATGGGAGGAAAGAGTGCTGTCTGCAGGGTTGAGGGAAGGGGGAAAAATGGGTTCCAACATGCAGTTTCATTCCATGGATCCAGTACCTTGGCTAGCCCTGGATTTTATGTTGCACCACTTATTGGATAAGTTAATAGGAGCTGATGATTTTACTAGAAGGAAGAGAAAATACAGCCGAGGAGACGCTTAGCTTTGTGCAGTCAGCTGTGGCGTATCGAACAAGCCCCTAAGGTCTCTCAGCATCCTGTTCTCTATGATGAACACAGCATTCACCATGCTTATGACAAATGAGTGAGTATGTTGGTGACACCTTGCTAGTCACAAAGCTCTGTCTGTACAACACCATGAAGAAAACTCATACATGTATTACGTGTTCATGGTCATACTTACTTTAAAACTTTCCAAGCTATCTTGTTTAGCAGCAGATTGTGGTCCTTCCTCCAAAGGCCAGCACCCTCCATAGAGAATTCTCTAGCATTTACTCAGGTGCCTGAGGGATGTCCTGTACTCGAGGCAGCACTATGAATATGGAACGGGAACCTTTTCCTCATCATGTGATAGCACAGGAATTTCCCCACACATTGGGATAGGTGGCCCTCTCCCCGCTGCTTGCAGATAGGGAAGTCCCAGAGAGTGGGTCCATGAGCTGTTCTGTGGTAGAGAACAATACAGAGATGACAGGAGCATAGTGGAAAACCAAGACGTGGTCAGTCAAAATATGTGTAATTAATATACCCCAAGAGCTCAATGGCTTCCGTCTCTGATTGGAGCCTAAAGGAAGGAAAGAGGAAAGGGAAAACTCCAATCCAATTAAAATAATGCAGCCCAGGCTGAGGTCAAAGCTGCACTCTGGGGATACCTCATTAACCACTGAGGGTAGACTTTGAATGGGTTAAGAAAAGTTTGACCCCTAGCACTGAGAGTATGTTGTCAAGGAAAAATTGGATGCTTAGCCCAGAGAAAATGTGAGCAAGTTTGTCTACAGTTTGGTTAATAAATGCACATAGGATCAGTATTGGGGAATGGAGTCTATCTCTGAGAAGTGTGCTGTGGAAGCTGGCTAAGAAGGGACACAGTGGTGTATGGGTTATATCACCCTCCGAGCACACAGCTAAATTGAACTGGAAGGCGTTCCAACAGTGGGCTGGCTACAGAAAGTAATTCGAAATCCAGAGGGGAATATTTTCAAAGACTAGACAATAACAAATAATTTATATCTAGCTTCAGGATATATCCTAACCCATTTCTGCGGAGCGTTTGCTTGCGCTTTAGTGTTTTGTCCAGATTAATATTAAAATGGACCAATGGTCTCTGGAACCTCAACAAATAAACTAGGATGGGGTAGGTGAGGGTTCGTTTTGCAAACACAAGGTGTGAGGTGACTAATAGTTCTCCAAGTGTCCGTAGAGAGCAAGTCAATGAGGCTCCCAAAGCCCTACAGCAGTGGTTCTCAACCATCCTAATGGTGCGACCCTTTAATCCAGTTCCTCATGTTGTGGTGACCCCCCCCCACCAACCATAAAATTATTTTCTTTGCTACTTCATAATTTTAATTTTGCTACTGTTATGAATCATAATGTAAATCTCTGTGTTTTCTGACAGTCTTGGGCAACCCCCATGAAAGGGTCTTTTGACCTCTAGAGGGGTCATGACCCATAGGTTGAGAACCACTGCCCTACAGTCTTACCCATGAAATGCTTGGATACTTCTAAATCTCCTGGAAAACCTGCCATTGCAACAAACACAGCCACATATTGGAAACACAGTGAGTCTTTAAGATAAACTAGCGCATCTCATAAATATGCTAGGATTCTCTCCTTCTCTGTCTGTTCAGGTTCTGCCAACCATAATCCTGGCTATTCTGTAACCTCCTCTCTTTTAATTTAATCTGTTGTTATGCTTGCCTAGTCCAACATCCTCACAGTTCTTTAATGTTGAGAAACTAGTCATCTTGATTATAGAATCTCCCAGCATTAGATTTTATTCTTTGTATTCCTTTCACATTAGTCTTTCAAAAACCAGTCTTGTGTACATAGTTCCTTCTAATTCTGAATTCAGTTTGACTAATCATTAATGGTAGGGACTATTAGATGATTCCCAGAGTTCATTAATCCACTGATTCTTGATTAGAAAAACAAGCACTGGCAATCTGTTTAGCTACGAAAACCTCCTTTTCCAGCTACATTCAGTGTTTGTGATCAAGCTCAGACCAATAGTACATAAGCAACAGTTAGTTGTCTTGTGAATAGTCTGTTCAAAAATAATGAGGAATTGCTTCATCTTCTCCTTTCTTCCTAGCCCTGGAATGTGTGGGAGCTCCCATAAGAGCCCTGAATCAGAGATAAACTTGGGGGTGGAAGCTCTGAGGATGCTAAACCTGGAAGATAGGAGAATATGTCCCTGTGATTCCCTGGAGCTGTTACACTAACCCTGGGCTGTCCAATTAGGCACTGCTTATATTTACATAGAGAAATAAACATTTGTATGGTCAAACCATTATCCTAAGGGGATATTAGTTCAGACAATGGCAAGTCTGGTCTGTTACCAACTGTGCACATTTCCACAGGAGGCTGCCTGAAGTTCTCAACTTGATGTTTACAATAGAAATTCCATCTGCTTCTAAGGCTATTGTTACAGCTTTTCCTTGTCCAGAAACATTTCTTTAATCAAGTTAATGCTCTCCAAATGTGCTAAGTATTCTCCTGGTTCCCAAATTTACCACAGTTTCCCAGGTGCTGTGATTTCAATTATCCCAGAGCATCTTGCAAATGCCTTGCATTGGGACTTAGCTGAAAACTAGAGTAATGGACTTTTCAAGATGGAAGGGAATTAGAATTTTCTGTTAACCTAAATTTCTGTACAGTGAAATAAATACTTTCTGTCCTTGATACTTGCATTAGGTACCTATCCTGTTGCTGTGGGGGGAAATACCTTGACAAAAGCAAATTAAGGGAGAAAAGATTTACTCTAGCTCACAGTTCAAGATTAGTCTTCAGAGCAGGGAAGTCATAGCAGCAGGAGCTTGAGACGGATGGTTACATTGCAGTCAACCAAGAAGCAGAAAGTGGTAGATGCTAGAGCAGAGCCTACTTTCTGCACTGATACAGTTCACAATCCTAGCCTAGGGAATGGTGCTGCCCACATGTATGGTGGATCTTCCCATCTCAATTCATCTAATGGAGAAAATCCTTCACAGTCAAGCACAGCAACCAACTTAGATAGTCCCTCACAGATATGCCTGTAGGGTTGTCTCCTGGATAATTCTAGATCTTATCAAGTTGATAATCAGGGTTAACCATCATAATACTCAAGCACGACTAGCAACCAACTGTTGTAGAATATTATTTTAAGATGTGTTATGTTTCTTTATGCTATGAAACATTTGTTTAATGATGCGAAGATGTATTGCATTCTTTTATGTTGCATTTGTTTAACTCTGTGAAGCTGTGTTACTGTGCTTGTCTAAAACACCTGATTTGTCTAATAAAGAGCTGAATGGCCATTATCAGGGCAGGAGAAAGGATAGGTGGGACTGGCAGGCAGAGAGAATAAATAGGAGGAGAAATTGGGAAGATAGAGATCAGGATGCAAAAGGAGAAGGAAAGGACTCCAGGAGCAAGACATCCAGCTACACAGCCAGACACAGAATAAGAAACAAAGAAAAGACATACAGAAATAGAGAACAGTAAAAGCCCAGAGGAAAAAGATAGAGGGGATAATTTAATTTAAAAAAAGCTGGCAAGAAACAAGCCAAGCAAAGGCTGGGCATTCATAAGAAAGAATAAAACTCTGTGTGATTTATTTTGGAGCTTAGTGGTGGGCTCCCAAAAAGCAAAGGAGTAAGAAAAATACCAACAACAACCAACAGCATTTTTACAAGATCCCAATTAATTCAAAGCATCTTAAAGTTTGAGGGGTGCTCTAATCAAATGCTTGTCAATAGTTGTGTGGGTTGTTCACAAAACACCCTAAACAGTTCTCCTGCAGATAGAATAATCAGCATGTTATTCTGCTAATAAGATAAAAATTGCTTTCCTTTTATCAAGGATTTCTCTGCCTCTAGTCTGTAGAATAATTACAAATAGTACTGACTGATGGAATTTTGATTGAGAATATCCTCCTGGAACTTGGTCCCCAGTGCAGCAATGGTTACAGGTGATCATGTCATTAGAGTTTCCACTCTATATACAATTAATCTACTGATGGGTTCATGGCTCAATGGATTAGTAAAAGGTGGAGCAAACTGTGAGATGTGAGACTGAGTTAGAGGAAGTAAGTCCTGGGAGTGTGCCTGGAAGGGCCTAGTTTGTTCCCTGCTCCACTGTTCTTCCTCCGTGCAGCAAGGTGAGTAGTTTTCCTCTTGCTCTGAGTGTCATTGGCCACAAGGTATTGCCTCAGTGTAGACCCAGCAGCAAGGGAGCCTAATGATTGAATACTCTCCGCCAGGAGTCCAAATAATTCTTCTAAGTTGTTTTGCTCAAGGTTTTTGTCATAGTGATGAAAAGCTGACTAACACAGTGATTCACCCTAATTATTTGAAGGTGCCTATCATGGTTCTCAGCCTTCTCTTTTCAAAGGAGAATGACTCACTTAATTGGCATTCTTCACATACTCTGATTTTCAGAGATTTCATCTTCTTTTAACACATACTAAATTGTTAGTATCCTGATTAGAATACAAATTTGCTTTTTAATATATTTACTGAGTGAACAGCACTAGAGTCCCCAACACAGCAGATTCTAACTTCTTTCACATACAACGTATTACATTTAAATGTTGATCCATCACTGTAGTTTTTGTTATTCTCATCATTAACATCATTTTATTTAAATATTTAAAATCTATTGTAAAACCATTTAAGTTACATTAAAACCACTTAATAACAAAAATCACAACCTGTTTGTTGATATATTTGCTTTTGTTTTATTTGAGGAATTGAGGTTTCACTATGTTAACCAGGCTGACCTCAACATCCTGAGCTCAAGTGATCCTTTAGTCTCAGCTTGCTGAGGGGATTGGTTATAGTACATTCCATTGCACCCAGTTTCCTGTACTTCAAAGAAACCTTTTAGTGATTTTCATACATGAGTATTGTATTTACATAATTTCCTCCTCTTCTTCTTCCCCCAACTCTTCTGACCCCCATGCCTTTTCAAATTCATGACTTCTTTAATTATTATTCCTTTGTGCGTGCACACACACACACACACACACACACACACACACACACACACACAACCTACTGAATCCATTTAGTGTTACCCATACATCCATGTGTTTAGGAGTGACTACTTGGGATGATATAACTATCAGAGGGCTTGTTTCTGTAGAAGACAGATTCTCCTTCCTCCCTCTTTTGGCAGCCATTAAATGCCTCTAGCTCTTCATCTGGGATGGGTTCTCATGAGATATCATGTTCGCATGCCATTGTTGTCATTGTGCATGTCATGTTAGGTGCCCATATTGTTGAGAGTCCGTGAGTGTAACTTCCCTTCACATAGAGAAGCCACTACCTTGTAGCAGACATCCTGCTCCTCTAGTTCTTTCAGTCTTTCTGCCCCTCTCTTCCACAGTGTTCCCTGAGCCTGGCATTACAGTTGTGTTGTGGATGCACCCATTGGGGTTGAGCACTCCATAGTCAGCTGTTATCTGCATTTGGACCAGTTGTGGATTTCTGTAATTCCACCTGTTGCAAAAAGAAGCTTTTTTTGTTGAGGGGTGAGAGCTGCACTTATCTGTGAGTATGAGAATAAGTACTTGCTGGGCAGTGGTGGTGCACACCTTTAATCCCAGCACTTGGGAGGCAGAGCCAGGTGGATCTCTGTGAGTTCGAGGCCAGCCTGGTCTATAGAGCAAGATCCAGGACAGGCACCAAAACTGCACAGAGAAACCCTGTCTTGAAAAACAAAAACAAAAACAAAGTACTTATAATGCAGTTAGAAATTATACTCATTTAGGTTCTTCTCCAGGATCTAATACCTTAACAGCCAGGGGCTTGCAAAAGCCATAGGAAACATTTTATGTTTACTTAATAATACATATATAATATACAGCAGTATATGCAGTATATGCAGATACATATACAGAGTTTAAACTACATTGTACTACTTGGGGTAATGATACTCCCTCCAAGAGCCATGGAGTATCTAACAAAACCCCAGTGCCAAGCATGGAAAACATCCCTTGGAGATTTTGATCAGAGAAATCTAAGGGACTTCCAAAATAATACAGGCTATTTTCAGTGCCCTTGTCTCCAGAACTTGAAAGTAAGGGCCTATTACTGAAGATACCACACCCTTCAGACGGGACTTGTTGGTGTTGATTTGGAATTGACCTGGAAGCCTCCTCCCTGAAGACCTGCAGATACAGTCAAAGGTGCTATACAAGCTGCCGAGATAAAAAAGCAATCAACAGTTCTTCCTGGCTGTAAAACTAAGAACTACAACCAAGACTGGAATAGCAAGATAAGTATAATGGTATAGCAGTGGTACCACTGTCTTGGGATTAACCACCGGCTGTCTATTAAACTTAAGGCTGCCTCAACAGGAGGGACTTCATACCTAGTACTATAAAACCAGCCAACTACCTGTTTAGTTTAAGGTGTGTTGCATTCATTTATACTGTGAAATATTTGTTTAATGATGCAAAGATGCGCTGCATTCTTTTATGTTGCATGTGTTTGACTCTGTAAAGCTGTGTTACTGTGCCTGTCTAAAACACCTGATGGTCTAATAAAGAGCTGAATGGCCAATGGCTGGAGGGAGAGAGGGATAGGCAGGGCTGCCAGGCAGAATAGGAGGAGAAATCTTGGCTTAAGAGAAGCGGGAAGAGTGAAAAAAGGAGGAGAAGAGAATGCCAGGGGCCAGCCACCTAGCACACAGCCACACAGCTGGTCATGGAGTAAGAAGGAAAGAAAGGTATATAGAATGAAGAAAGTTTAAAAGGACCAGAGGCAAAATGTAGTTAAAGAAAAATGGGATAATTTAAGTTAGAAGCTAAGCTAAGGCTGGGCATTCATAAGTAAGACTAAGTCTCCATTTGGGACCTGGTGGTGGGTCCCCAAAGAGGAAAAAACAAAACAGCTATACTACCTATGGGTTGTGCATTTGTTTTAATCATGAAAAACTATGTCTGAGCCATGTCTTAACTTTTCTGGAAAGAATACTGCTACCACTGAAAAATAAAAGTGCTCCAGCAGGTGCCCCGAGTTCACACCATTGGAAGTCTCAGATTCCGCTTGCCGGTGGGAAGCTTTCTTCTGGCTCAAGTGACACCATCTCAAAGCCTTACACCCACGGCCATTGTGTTTGCTCACAGCATGCATGCGAGTGCTTCTCTTCCTCTGTCTCCTCCGGGCAGCAGGGACTCATGTGTCCACGACACCCAGCACAATGAAGAACTTACGCTAGGCACTAAACAAATATTTTAACATGAATAAGGCCGAGGTTACCGCTTTAGACAGAGGACAGAACTCAATTGGATTTTATTGGAATGAGTTGAGTGAGAAAAGCCAGTAAAGTACCCATGTTCTTCTTGCTATCTTTAGGTGAAATGTAGAGCTCCCATTGGGATTGTCCCAACAAAAGGAGTTGACCTAGTTTAACAGAGTATAAATATAGTGTGTCCCCAAAGGTCTCCAAACACAGGATTCACCAAAGTGTATCTTCAGAGCTTCAAGTGGTGCGACTAACACAGACTGACCCACTTAACGTGAGCCTTCTCACACAAAGTGGATTTGAAACCAGTACCGTTCCTCAGAGTTCCTGCGGCCCACTGTCCAGTAAGAGTCCTCTTTTTCTATGAATGGCCTTTGAAGAGTTTGTGTTCAACAAAAACTCAAGCGCAAAAGACTCTCAACAACAACAAATGCACTAAAATTGATGGTGTACTTTCAAAGGAAGCTGAGGTCAATACAGAAATGGAGACCATCCAGGGTTAGCCTTTCCCATTGCTGCGTATTTTCAGTTTTTATCACCCTCATTCAAAACACGCTGTCTTCTAACTATTTCATCTGAGGGCAGCTAGCTGCCAGTGGAAGGGCATTATCACTGTTTATGATCTTGCAGAATGCCCATTAAACATTGGTACCTCAGCAAAATTATCGTCCTGATTGTATAGCTTTCGCAGAAGGGATAGTTTGTTCAAATAGACAAGGGCAAATCAGCAATATCTTGCCCCAATTAAAACATGAATGAGATGAAAACAACAGCTATTCAGGATGCCTCCTTATCTAGGGAAAGTTCACAGTACCCTCATCCTTTCTATAGGTGGTACCCAGCTGAGACCAGCTCTGCTTTAGTGACTAACAGGGATACCGTGCTTTACAATGCTTCCTTTTCTGTGCACCCTAGTGGTTGTGCTGATGTCCCCAAACTACTTAAAGTCTCTCAGAGGAAAGGGTTCCAGCCTTGGCAGGTCCAAACGACGGTTTGGCAGAAGGGCTGGAGTATATGTTTGGTGTGAGTGCTCTGTGCGGGGCTGAGAAACAGGGTTTGTGTTTTATTTTCCACTGTGAGGCTATAAAAGTAAGGGAAAAGAAAATGCAGCTTCCTGTCTAAGGAAGAGCTGGGTTGATCCAGTCCTTTGCTGTTGCTAACAATGCAGTGATAGAGACTCAGATACATCATTTTGCATGTGTCTTAATATCACTCCAGGATGCATTTATAGAAATAGAAGAGCTAGGGAAAAGGCTGTATGCCTTTTTAATTTTAATACGTATTACCAGATTGCCTTCCTCAGGGACTGCAACAATTAATATTTCCACCAGCAATGTATAAAAGTGACTATTCAGGAAAAAGAGTCACCATCAGATTATAATGTACTCTGAGATTCTGGAGGTATCAGTATACTGTTTTAATGCTTTTATTGGCATGTGTTAATTGTATATAATAATGGGTTTCATTATGGCATTTTCATGCATATAATTCGATCATATTCACCCCCTGTCCCGCTCCTGATCCGTTCCCACTGTTGCTGATCGGTTGATCATTCCTCTTCCCAGCTGCCCTCCCTTCTACGTTCTGTGCACCCTAAGTCCCCTTGGGTTGTTTGCTGCGATGTCAGTGACAGTTTGTTTACAAGAACATGTATGTACACCTTGTCAGCGACACCACTGAAAATATTCCCTTCCCTCCTTCATCAACTGTATCAGCATAGTTTAAAGCTTTCCTTCCACATTTTCAACTTTTTTTGAATTTTTAAAAATATTCTTTGTTTTAGGGAAATAAGCTCCTTTTCTGGATACTCATTGCAAGGATTTAAATTTAACATTTATAACATTTTTCTTTGTTGAATAGTATGTCCTCACGCTCAAGTCCTCCTGTGAGCTGTGTGTACTCAAGCGTAACAATTTAAAAATTTTTTAAATTCAGAGTTATATTTAGAAACATTTCTTCCCATCCAAGCTTGTAATGGAATCTTTCCATATTTTCTTTCTGTGTTTTTGTGGGTTTATGTTTTATGTTTAAGCTTTGATCCATTTGGAATTTATCCCAGTTTGAGGCCTGGGGAGAAGATCTGCTTGATCTAATGAGTTTTATTTAATAACTCATCTTTCCACTCTGGTTTGAGGTAGTGCTGTTGATGCAGCTATTTCATTCTCTTCCTGAATGTTCTATTTCTTTTTCTAGGAATTTGATGACCTCTTCATGCACACGGTCACACTCTTTTCATTGTTAAGACTTGGAAATCAAATGTTCCATTTACTTCCCTTGCTACTTGCTTCAGAATTTTGCTAAATATTGTTAATTCATGTATCATTCTCAAAAATCATCTTCTGGGGGCTGGAGAGTTGGCTCGGTGGTTAAGAGCACTGCCTGCTCTTCCACATCACAGTTCATCATCAAAGGAAGTCAGGAGAGGAACTCAAACAGGGTGGGAGCCCGGAGGCAGGTGCTGGTGCAGAGTTCTGCTTACTGGCTTGTTCACTAATGGCTTGCTCAGTCTGCTTTCTTATAGAACCCAAGACCACCAGCCCAGGGGTGCCACTACCCACAATGGGCTGGGCCCTCCCCCACTAATCACTAATTAATTAAGAAAATGCCCTACAGGCTTGTCTGATCTTATGGAGACATTTTCTTAATTGAGGTTCCCTCTTCTCAGATGACTTTATTTTGTGTCAAATTGACATAAAACTAGCCAGCGCAGACCCTACTTCCCAACCATGATCCTTGCTCCTAGGGAAGCAAGGATTAGGTTTTATGTTTTTTTGTATGACAGGAATTGGATTCCTCTAGCTGTGGGCTTCTTTTACCTTCTGGGATGTGTGGGTGGGCCTTTTTCACCCAATTCCATCCTTATATTTTAGCCATTTATGGATGTGCAGGAGAATAAATCTCCTTCCAAACCCTTGTCCATTGGAAACATGGTGGACCAGGGAGCTGTTTTTCAGTTCTGATTATTCTTGCTGTTGAAGTATCAACAAGCATGTCCACAGATTCTTTTCTCTTCTCCTTAAAGCTATGAATATAATTAAATATATCAGAGAACTTCCTATTATGGAACTTGTTTCATTCATTTACTAAATCCACCTGGTCATATTTCATTGTTTATGCCAGCATCAATTCGCAAATATTTTGCTTAGGAATTATGAGATTTCATCATCATTTTTCAACACAGTTATCTTAAGAATAACTTGGTAGTAAATACTGAGGTTCATAAGCACATTTAAAAGATTTATTGTTTTTACTGTTCTTTGAAATAGTTTAAATAATATTGGAATTACATGTCTCACAAAGTTTTGATACTATTCACCCATAAAACTTGTGGGACTTAGTCTTTTTTTCATTGGTGTCTTTTCAAAGAAAAGTGATTCCTTTAGATAATTTTAATTTCAAGATCAGTATTGATAAATCATAGATCCCCACAATAATTTCTTTTCACCGGATATATCAAAGCCACATAAAAGTAAACAGATCCTTTTCATTGGAGTATTTGGTATTACTTCATTGCAATTGGCACTCACTTTTTGTTCCTGTTTTTGCATTCTCCCATCTTCATTAATTGAACTGAATTATAGTCAATCAGTTGTGTTGATCTTGTTTTCAGTGTGCTAATTTTTTTTTAATTTATTAGCTTCTTTTTCTGTGGTGGTGTTTTCTACATTGTTTACTCTGCTTAAAACCCACATTTCTCTTAAAATTGTACTCTTCTGCTTGCCTTAATTTGTGTTGTGGCATTTGAATGATCTGTTTGGATTCACATTTTATATTCATGTCTAATTACCTAATCTATAGTTTCTATTTATATTATAGGAGTAGTATTTTCCATTGTTTCCTGGATTTTAAATTTTGATTTCCGTGAAGACATTTCCCCACTTACTCTGTTGTGAAGTCCATGTTTGTGTTCATTCTATTGCCTTTGAGTGTCTTTTCTTGGTTCTTGTATCTCTGGCTTGTGGGGGAAAGGCTGTCACAATAGTTCTTTTTAAAGAATAACTTTTCTGGTAGGCAGTGCCTTTGATCCTAGCAATTGGTGGGGGGGGGGGACAGTAGGCAGCAGCAGGCAGATCTCTAAATTCAAGAGCAGCCTGGTCTATGGAGTGAGTTCCAGGACAGCCAGGACTACACAGAAAAACTGTCTCTCAATGCCCCCACAAAATAATAATTTTTCTATCTTTTGAGATTATAATTACATCAATTTCTCCTTCCTTATCATCCCTCTAAACCTCTCATTTACCTTCCCTACCTCACTCCAGTTCTCTTTCAAAGTCATGGGCTCTTTTTCTTAATTGTTGTTAAATATACAACATGTGTGTTTAACTATTCACATCTATAAATATGTATGTCTATCACAACCTGCTGTGTGTATATGTTTTCAGGGCTGACTAGTTGCTGTGGTCTTCTTTGGGGAAGACTATTTCTCCTACTCTCGCACTCCTTAGTGGCCTGTAGTTCTTTGTCTACAGTTGAAGCTTCATGAGCTCTGTTGCTTCCATGTTCTCGTGTCGACGATTTTTGCCTTTTTCAGACTTTGTTTAGGCAGCCATGTTGGTGAGACCTCATGGGTGTAGCATCTCTGACATTTCTAGGAGACACACTCTCACAGCATCTTCTTGTCCCTCTGGATCTTGCAATTGTTCAACCTCTTCTCCGGAAATGCTTCCTGAGCCTTAGGTGCTGGGCTTGTAGATATATCAGTTGGAACTGTGCTCCCCAACTCTGCATTTTGATCCACTGTGGTTTTCTGTAATGGTCTCTAGCTGTTGCAAAAACAAGTTTCCTTGCTGAGGACTGAGAAGTGCACTTACCTGTGGGTACGAGGATGAATATTTACAATGAAGTTGGGGATTATACTGCTTTAGTAAAATGGCCATTGTAGTTTCTTCTTCAAGATCCATGACTTCACTCGCCCTGGGTAGCTGACTAGGTTTCCAGTACCAAGCATAACTTCCCTCTAGTTGAGTGAGTACAATAATTCTTTTTAATTAGTTTACTGTTTTTAATTCATGGACACATTCTTTCTCTTAAAAGTTAATATTGATATATGTCTATCTACATGTATGATGTGTGTGTATGAGTGAATGTAGGCATATGTGCCATGGTACACAAGTAAAAATCAGAGGGCAACTTTTATGAATCAAATCAGTTCTTTCCTTCCACCATGGGATCTGGGAACTGTATTCAGGTTGTGTGACAGGTGCTTTTAATTGCTAAGGCATCTTGCTGGTCCAAGGACCCCATTCTTCACCTTCTCTGTTTCAGTGTCTTCTATTATCCTTATCTGTACATAAACTGTATTTCTGTTGTGGTTTACATGATGTCCCTCAAATTTAATTTTTAAATAGCATGAAGGAAAGGTCTGATTTCTTTCTTTATTGTTTTTTTCTTTGGCATAAGTTTTTCCTCACAAAACGGCACAATTGTTAACAAGACTTCCTTTACCTCCACTGAGTGGCCTTAGAACTGCCATCAAAAACTGTCATGCATCTGCATCTGTAAGTCTCTTTCTGGACTCTGCAATTTCCCACTGTCTTCTGCATCTCCCACAGTATCTTGATGACTAGATCCTAAGTAAGTCTTACACCAAATACTACCATGTCCCAACATTTTTCCTTATTTTGAGATATATGTGGCTCTCTGTGGTTCCTTGCGTCTATGAATTAATTTTAGAATCTGAATTCCACACGCAAAATAATACTATTGGGGTTTTTAATCAGCCTATGCTCCATCTACAAAGCACCCTAGGGAGATCATTGGTGTCTTCCAATCCTTCAGTGTGGCATGCCTCTCCATTCATAAGAAGGATTTGTGATTTTTATTGGTAATACGTAATTTCTCCCTTCCGTTTTTATCAAAGCATCATTCTTTCAATGATTTTGCTGTCATTTATTTCTTTTTAAAAATGTTTTTAAAAATATTTCTTGCCGGGCGTTGGTGGCGCACGCCTTTAATCCCAGCACTTGGGAGGCAGAGGCAGGCGGATCTCTGTGAGTTCAAGTCCAGCCTGGGCTACCAAGTGAGCTCCAGGAAAGGTACAAAGCTACACAGAGAAACCCTGTCTCGAAAAACCAAAAAAAAAAAAAAAATTTCTTGTCTGGACACTTGTGTGTAGATGCCTATGGAGGTCAGAAGAGGCCATCAGATGCTCTGGAACTAGGGTTACAGATGGCTGTGAGCCATCAGGTTGGTGCTAGGAACCATGTTGTGTAAGTGCTTATAACTGCTGAGCCATCTCTCCAACCCCTCACTTTTTGAGAGAGGAAGAGTTTATTTAGGCTTACAATTTGGGGGGGCAGTCCATGTTGGCAGGGGGTACACGGCAGCAGGAGCATAAGGTGTCTGGTCACATTGGGACTACTGGAAGGTAGCAGTGACATCTTTGTTCTTACATTTGAGTGAATCTACTTCTACTGGGCCTGTTTCTGTTGTTGTTGTTGTTTCATTTTGTATTTTTCCCCATGACTCCGAGCTTTTTAATCTTTTACTAGTACCTACAGGCTTCTTCCCTTTATCTCTGATGGATTGTCAGGTATATTTTTCCTTTGATTTTTGTATGAAAAATATTTGTGATAGATCAGGCTGGGAATTTTGTTAGTAATGAAACCAGAACTATAACCCAGGTCTCCTCAGGGCAATGTGTCTCAGTTATTGAAAGGAGCAAATATTAGAATAATTAGTGGGAATCTCTATCTCCTTCATATATATAATATAATGTAATATTTCCCAGTCTTTGCTAGCACTGTTTCAGCGTAACCTCACTTATATTGGCTTTGAAATCTTTTGAAACAAGAAGCCAAGGATAGAACACATTAAAAATCACCCAACAAACTTCATCATTAACTCCAGAAGAAATCATGCTTTCTGTTGGGAAAGACCCTGTTCAGAGAGTAGTTTCTGCTTTGCTGTTTTCTCTTTTTCCTTTCTCTTCCCCTGATCTCCTGCTGCCTTCCTAATGTATTCAGGTCACACCAAGGCCCTGAACAATGAGCTTACAAAAAGCGGTTGCAAGCCTTGACTGAGGAGATAAGACAAACCAGGAGACACTGAGTAAGAGCAGGGCAGGAGGAAGGCAGACTCAGGGCTCTTAGAAGCTGGATGTTAAAAGAAACCCAGAGATCCAGAAACAAGACAAGAGCAGAGTCTATGTAAACCCTAGGCAAGGAAGGAAGTCAAGAATCTAGCCTAGTAGTTACAGTTCCAACTCCAATGCCCTGTGAGTAAGAGCTTGGAACAGAGGTGGTTCTGCATTTCAAAGAAAATCTGGGCTGGTATGTATGGATGCAGGGCCACCATTTGAACTCTTACGAACATCCGTATATATTGGTGGATTCATTCATTCATTGATCCTATTGTTAGTTAGTAGGTTAGTGGTATTAGTAAGCTGACCTGGGTCTTTAAAATGTTAAAGGTGAAAGACAGAGTGAAGATGTCTATTAGCGACTCTTGCTATGGAACATGCTAGGTGAACAGCGTTGAAACATACACTAAGCTTTTGTCCCCCGGGAGCAGTGTCATGTGAGTGGCCATCAAAGCAGTGAGCTGACAGGCTTAACTTTCCCGGAGAGATGTTATAAAAGGGGCGATTTGGGAAATGAGTGGGCTCCCTGGCCCCCATCAGTGTTCAATGTGCTACCCTGGAGCCAAAGCACCAGCCATGGTAATTGCAGCATTTGTTTGGGGTGGGGGGGGGTGCATTCCCAGGCTGCAGAGCCTCATTTCAGTACACATGCCTCTAATTTGATGTTTTTAAATTCAGCTCCAAGACTGTCGTCAGCCATTTGTCCCCCTCTTTCCTTTAACACTGACCACCTTGTCCCCTTTTCTCCTGTGAACAGAGGCAAGCAGTGTGCATTGAAAGCCAACAGCTTTTGTGTTGCTTGGGAAATCTGAGGCTGACATCTCCGGGCCCTTTCTGCCTCTCCCGCCTCTCTCTGCCCGTGACCTGCCAAGTGGGTCTGACTCTCCCAGGCTTTCGTCATGTCGTATATCGATTGCTCTCCTCTCCTTTATTTGTAAGATGCTCAAGGACAGACCCTGCTGCACAGGGACAGTGGCTTTGGCAGTGAGTAGGTCAGCCAGCGTCCCTAGGCACACAGGTTCAGTGATACTTCACCAGGTTGGCTGGTGTGACGTCAGTAGCTCCTAAAGGGACCAATTGATTCCCCCATTTACCCCCTGCACCCCACCCCACCCCCAAGATCGCTATTCTAAACTCTCAAATTCTTTTTCTGGGATTTCACTCTGCCTTTTTGAATGCTCTTTTTTTTTTCTGCTTCTTTTCTTTCTTAGACCTTGTGATCCTTAGGTACTGGGTTTACTAATTACCCCCAATGCTGGCACCTGACAGCAGGTGGCCACCATTCTGTTAATTATGTCCCGGGGCTTAGAGATTCTCTTCTAATGACATCTAATCATCTACCTCTGACTCTTGGGCTGAAAGCAGGTTGCAGGCACAATCTCTTTCCCTGAGCTCTTCAAATCTATTCTTCTGGCCTAGCACCATGCCTGCAAGGTAGACGATAGAATTGCCAAGCACTAGGTTCCTTCCATGGTGGCTGGGGAGTCACAGCTCAAATGCAGGAAACTGATCAGCACAGTGTCGGTTTACTAGTCAAATAGCCAACTTGAGGAAGGGGCGGCCTGAGACCTGTGGTAGATTAAGACTCTTCTCTCTCTCCCTCAGTTCCCAGAGCCCCATTGTATACTGTCCTTTAGCCCAAACTGAGATGGTAGCTTCCCACAGTCGACTGTAGAAAGCAGAAGGAGATGCGGTTAATTCTTTCATAGGGGAGTAAGAAAGACCACACTATAACATGTGAGAGCCCTGGGCTGCCAGAAAAATCAGTGTAAATCCTTGTAGTATTCATTCAGTGAGCGAACAGGCTTCTGCCTTTCATCCATAAAACAGGGGAAATATCCCTTTTGTGCTTTTTTGAAGTGCAGCCAAGAGAATTAATTGTGCATTATTTCCAGAAGGTTTGGTATTCCATGGAGGCAGGTAGTGTGTGCATATATGTGTGCAGACAAAGGTAGATAGATATAGTGATAATCCTTCACTGGCTGCTTCCAGACACCGATGCTGAAAGAAATGAATTATGGGTAAGGAGAACTGTCGAGCAGGGAGTTTTGGTCAATTTGTAGGTACTTTAAAGCAATTGTGATGGATGTGGGAAGAGAGATCGATGGAGAAATATCAATAGGGATTTCACTGTAAGGATGCCATGGCCACCAGTCTCACTAGTCACCCAAATGACTGTAGTCTGAGCAAATTAAAAGGGGAAGTACAGTCCTCACCAATAACAGCAAAAATAAAACATGCACTTACTCTCACAACCGATGAGATCAGTCTCAGAGGCCAAGGATAGATGAAACTGTTTTTGGTGAAAGTCAGAGGTATCTTATTGGCTGACAATCATGATCATAAGTTTTGGTATATCATTGCAATTGAGCCTCAAATACTCCTGTATGATAGACAGCCAGGGTAAGTTTTCCTTTGCTATGAGAGGTGGTACTCGGGGCCCCACAGTGTACAATGTCTACAAGTGTGCAGGTGTAATCCTGGCTTATTCTTCCTGAAGAAGATTGTGTCTGGCCGTCCCACAGTTTCTCTGCAGATTTCGTGGAGACCTCAGCTATGTTGCTCTAGCCTGTCCTCACCCTTCAGGGAGCCCTCTTTTCACTGGTTCCTCCTCAATGGCTTGACACTTGCATGCCTGCTCTCTGTGAGCAAGGCTTTACGGTGGAGTCAGCATACTCTCCAGGGCTTTCTTGAACAATAACGTATCATAAGGTCCTGGCAGGTCTCCAAGCATCTCAAACTGATTCCACCTTGAGTTTCTTGTCATTGCCCAGTCAAAGGGAAGTTCACAGACAGAAGGTAAGAAGAAGAAAGTTACCCAAGAGCTGCCTAAACAAATGGACATTGAAATTCCAGGCATCTGTGCTGCCTGCCCCAGTTTAGGATAATTCAAACTTTCTTGCTGAATTCACTGGTTATTTGTTGACCATTCAGT
Source organism: Peromyscus maniculatus bairdii (assembly GCF_049852395.1). Taxonomy (NCBI): domain Eukaryota; kingdom Metazoa; phylum Chordata; class Mammalia; order Rodentia; family Cricetidae; genus Peromyscus; species Peromyscus maniculatus. The sequence goes on from NC_134858.1 coordinate 38,411,024, forward strand.
CTAGTGTCGATGCAACAACTCTCCAGGGGGACTTGTAATTTGTACTTGATTTTTGCTGGATCTTCTTTTTCATCCTTCCCTCCTCTAATTATTGCATTCTCTGCACTCGCTCTCTATCTCAAGTTGTTTGTAACCTTCTCAATCAATTGCTTTCTTGTATCCTACTTCCAATATATCTAGGGGCTTGGCTCTCCCCTAAGTCAGGGCGTGATGTTAAGGATGCTGGGAAATGTGCCGATGGATGAATAGCCCACTTTGTGGCCACTGTTCTCCATCTCGTTGTTTGGATTTTTTGACCTAGGGAAAACAAACAGTGCCTTAGGTCCTTCCTCCCCCTGTCACTGCCCTTGTGATTTTCCCTGGCTATCTGGGAGCCCAGCAAGAGTAGCAGTGGTAAGGAAGGATTCATTACTCTTCCTTGATGTGTGTGAATACATTACGTCACTTCAATGGGATCTAGACTTCAATGACAGACTCTCCCTGCTGGCTTGGCTGTGTTCTCTGCTCCACAGACAACAAAAGATGACAGGTTGTAAGTTCCCACGTCAGAAGAGAGCAACTGGCTTCTGTTGGCAACCTTAGTTGTCAACTGGCAGCCCTAAGAAACAGGCTCTGTGGGTCATGTAAGGACAGGCAGGGGCTGACAAGTTTGAAAGGAGAGAAGAAGCAAGGAAAGGGTTGACGTCAACCCCACAGCCCAACAGTGTTCACCCCAACCCCCACCTCAGGCCCCACCCCCTTTCTTTGCAGAGCTCCTGCCAATCGCTCCTCACTGCCTGGCACTAGGATGGGATTATAAGAGTTAGAGAGTGAGCATCTCCTGACTCTGCCCCAAGAGAATTGCCTGGGAATGGCCACTAGTCACCTAGTCAGTATACAACTCTCTTTCCTCTCTGCCAGACCCAGCCAGCTTGATGTCCTCTGTACTAATAGCTAATAAGAATACAGCCTACTTCATTTAATTTCCTTTCAATGCAAGGCTTACTTAAAATTCAGCATGGCAAATCCAGTGAGGAGTTAGGTCCTACGTAGTGACTAGTTTTAGTAGGTCCTTCCAGGAAGCCTTTTGTTGAGGAATAGTTTCAGATTTGCAGAAGAGTTGCAGCAGTGGAATAGAATTCGCAAACAGCAGTCACTTGGCTTCCAGGCCAGTTCTACTATCTGGCTGATTTTGACCAATGCTTTAAATAAGGGAAAGCCAGGCTTGTGGAGCAAATTAGAACTGTCTAAGTGGGGTCCCCTCTTAACTCCCATCCAGTGTCACAGTGCCTTCCGGCTTCTGGGATTCCCAGACTAATGTGGGAGGGAATTAAGCAGATCCAGTGCCATATTCTGGGTGTCAGTCACAAATTTCCCTATGCACAGCCTAGCTAGCCAGTGGATTTGGGCCATTCTATGCTGAGAATCTACACTGGGGGAAGTGTGTGTACCCTTTGTGCCTGTGTAGGGACACATGAGAATTATGCACTTACCTCGTGACTTAGGCTGTAAGCCACACCCTTTGTTGATCCTTTCTAGAACGTTTCAGAGGCTCTATCCAGCTCCTTTTTTTTTTTTCTCAACATGGATTTCTGAAGCTGTCTGGGGACTTGGATCTTAAGCTGTTTTCCCCTAGGCTCTGTCTTCTGCACCATCAAACCAGACCTCACCAGCACTCACTATTTACTCGAGACAAGGCCTATTTCAGATTTTGTGTTCTAGGTCCTGAACTAAACTTTTTCATAATCTCTGCTCCTCCCCAAACGAGGTCTAGTCCCATGTCCAAGCCCTTCTACCCTTATCTATTCTGCAAGCACCAACAAGCTATCCTTAATATGTCAATCATTAAGATAATATTCAACTTTTATGTGACCATGTTTGTATGGACATTTACTGCTGGCTGCTTCCTAGCTCCATCTTTGAGGGCCACAGCGATGAACAATGAACTCTGCTTTAAAGAGCTCACAGTCAGTAGAAGCAGCAGTAGGAAAAGAGAGGGTTGCTGGGTGTTGAGAAAAGGTGCTATAAGGACAGGAGACTGAGGCCAGACAAACATTATCCTTTCATCTCTCTAGAGAAGGGCACAGGGGAAGCAGAGTAGATTGAAGTTCAACCAGCAATGCCAAGTTGGACATGTTATGTCTGAAGTAACTGCTGGAAGACTCAGAGGAAGAAGCCCAGAGATTGTGTTGGGATATATAGGCTGAACTGGAGGCACTGACAAAACACAGACACAAATAGAATCCTGAGGCCTCCGGGAGATCATGAGGAAAACCCCTAGAGAGGTGGAAGGGTCAACACGGAGTGATTCCCAAAGATGTCTCTCCTGCTGGGAGAATGGGAGGCATGAGAAAGAGGTGTATTCTCATCCCCTCCCGCCCTCGTCTCGGCTGTTTTCCTATAGTATAACCTGCTGTGTGGGCCACTGGGTTGCTCTTTGCTACTGCCAGTAAAAGAGCAAGAAAGCCACACATGTTGGCCTTTACAATCAAGGCACGGGGATAGCCATTCTTCTGCAGGCTGTGCGGGGTGGTGACAAAGTTAAAAAAAAAAAAAAGCAGAGGGATCTAGACATCTAGACACATTCACCGTCCTTGAGTGCATTTCACCCTGCCCTTCTGTGAGGCAGGGATATGACATTGGCCACCCTATAGCAGCTGGTCAAAGCACTCTGGGCTCCTCTGAAAGAGGTTCCCCAGGAGATCACCAGGGCAGGACAAGTGGGTGACAGCTGTTCAATGTCCTTGTTTCCCAAGAACTTAGGATACAATGAGGACCTTCGAGTAGCCTAATTAGTAAAGGATCTACTCCAGAGCCTGCGTTTGGGAACTAGAAAAACAAGTATGTGTGATCTATATCCAGCAAGGAAGGAAAAAAAAAAGCATCGAGACAAAAATGTGTAATTGTAATGAGAATGCCCAGAAACATAAGAGGCTCAGAAAGGCTTCCAAATTATTCATTGTGTTGAATTAAAAGAGTGATGACTAAGATGACTGATTAATGAGGAACATTGCTTTCAAACTCCAGAATGTGGAAGAAGCTGTACGCTAACTAAATGGACTGCAGATACTTCTTAGCTCCCTGCTTTAGAGCTGATTGACAGTATGTTGTTGTCCTGAGAAATGTAAGGAAATGGTGTGGGTTGTCTTTGTATCTCCTATCTGCAAACATTTATTGAAAAATTTTTGAGTCTCCAGAAACAGGTCAGATGTCCTCATGGGGCTGATTAGTCACTTAAAGTAGAGGAAGTTCTCAAAGAGGTTTGTTTGTAATGCCAGCTCTCTAGGTAGCTCAGGCTGGCCTCAAACAACCCTCCTGGCTATACTTCCAGTGAGCTGGGATTTCAGGCTTGCTCCACCAAGTCTGGTTCCCAGAGAGGTATTTTCAAGAGTAACACAGTTGCATTATTGTCTGTAACTGAGGTATCTAAAGACTGTAGGCAAAGAATATCCTTGTCCTACTAACAGAGAAGGTTGGAGCCTTGATAAGTCACCCTGGATCTGTGCAACTGGATATCCCAGAACAAGTTCACCTCGGGAGAACATGGAGGAAGAGATCAGGTACTGTTGGTGAAGGGGCTCCTGGGGAGTGAAGCCAGCAGGGAGAGGACTGGAAGCTAGGGAGGAGCCTGAGGCATCATTGTGAGGGTGGGAGCTTTTCTGAGCAGCCCGGAGAGTGCCCACATCATGACTGCTGCGAAACTTTCAGTCTCCTGCAGTAAGGAAAGAAGCTGGGTATGGTGAGCCACCTCTGTAATCCCAGCACTTTGGAGATGAAGGCAGGAACATCAGAAGTTCAAGGTCATCTATGGCTATGGACAGAGTAGCCTGACCTACCTAGGGGGAAAAGTCCCCTGTGTCATTTGACCTTCTTTTGTTTTTGTTTTTAATTGAGAAGTTGTGTTTGCATGTATTTATAGGATCAATGTGGTATTATGATCTGAATACAATATGCAATGATTAAACTAAGCTAATTAATATTTAATCTCTTTAGAATCCCCATAAAGAACTAATATCAACAGGCCTACTTGTCAAAAAGAAGAGCAGAAAATGTACTTGTTATCCATCCAGTCAATACCCGTTGCATACCTACTAAATTCCAACACTTACTATGTGATAAACAAATGATAAGACCTTTATTTAGATAGAACTACCCTATAGGACAGCCCCCTGATGCAACTCACTCCCCGTGGGAATTACTTTCTTCTCCAATGCCAGACTTAGACCCGTGACTTTCTTTGACCCATCAACTACAAGTAGATGTTGCTTATACTACTTGTAGGCAGAGGTTGGAAGAAGCAATGTGTGGTTTTTATGAGTGATTTCTTTCCCGTTGCCTCAAGGATGAAGTGGCCTGTGTAGGGGCTTTTGTTCTTCCCTGTATCCTACCTATGTGGAAAAGACTTCAGACTCCCCACAGCCAATGTAATAAATTACAAATAAGAAATAACCCTTTTGTTCTTACAAACCTCTAACCCCTGGATCAGCATAACCTAGGGAGACCTGACTCACATACTTGTGATTGTGGGTTGTCACAGGGAAGAAAAGAGGATTTTCAGAGAGTCTTTGGGACTTTGTCTAGGATGCTGACGTTTTTTAATGATCTGTGTGAGGTCATTGTGTATTCGACATTGTAAGTTTCCCCGACCCTGTGTGGACTGCTTTTCCACAATTGGCTGTTCACAAAAGGGTCAGCTTCTGGATGGATTGATGGCTCTGACGGTGAGGTGCCTGCCTTGGAAGATTGAGGACCTGAGTTCAACCCCGTGTTAAAATACAAGCAAACAAACAAAAAATAGGCATGGTGGTATGTATTGAATTTCCAGTGCTGGTGAGGCAGAGGTGGATGGGCCAGCCAGCCTGGTCTTCTTAGCTAGTTTGAGGCCAGTGAGATTCTGTATTTAAGAAAAAAGAAGAAAAGAAAAAAATGTCTGAGGGAATAAACCCGAGGTTTTCTTCTGGTTTTCACAGGCATGTAGCACACCTGAACACACACACACACAAATGCACACATAAACCCAAACACACAAAAGACCCCAATTCTGGGAGAACTTCCCAGAACATATAACAGAGTTCCATAACTGGATTTCCACACAGACTCATGGAAATGCCAAACAATTTCTCAAACATTTACATTTGGATTAAGTCCAAGGCATGATTTGCCTCTAGCTCCTTGTTCCCTAATTGGAAATCTGTACGGATCTTCAGGGAAATGGATCCATGTGTTTCTCATTTGGGCATACTTACCTCATCAAAATATGGTTGGAATGAATCCGTTGATGTTCAAACTCTTGAAATCAAATTTTCCTTCCTAAGTAAAAAGGTTCTCTTTCTTATGGCACCTCAAAGGAAGAAATTGTGTGCTCTCTTTGGGGATGTGGTGAACGACTCCGGACAAATGTCTTCTCACTCTTGGCTCAGTCAAAAGTCCTCCCAACATGACTTTCATTTCCCTCACCAGATTTTTGGCTTGCCGAGTTAAACCACAACACCCAGCCATCCAAACAAGACATATTTCTTTCAAGAAAAGCAGAGAGCTGCAGCCAAAGAGTCCAGCATTTTCCAGTCACCTACTCTTGTCGCCGACACTTAATCCTTTTCTTTGCCACAAAAGGGATTTCAGCACTTAATGTCTTATTTGTAGCTGAGAAGAAAAAGGAATTTTAGACTCTGGGTTTGAAACATCTCAAACACTCATAGCTCGCCCCCTCTCGCCTTCTTATCGTTTTAATCTCTCTCCCTCAGAACCCAAACACTGGAAGCTCCCCAAACATGTCCTGCTGCTGCTGCTCCTCTGGAAGCATCGTTCTCCAGCTCTGCAGTTTCATCCTGAGCCCATCACCCACTTCTGCTCAAAGTGTCTTCCCTCGGGTTCCTCTTCAGGTGCACACTTTGCCTCCCTGTTCCCACTGGGCCATGTGTACACTGTGTGAGCATTTACCTCTTGACATTACGGATTTCTGTGTGCAGGGCGATCTTCAATATGGCGGGCAGAGGACAGGCTGTATTTGCTCTTCCTTCCTCTCGTCACCAGGGTCTCCGATCCCTGTTGTCTAAGTGAATAAATAGGTAAGCTTTCACATGGCTAAATGGCATTGCAGAGTCACTACCATATCGCCATATAACCATAACCCTATAATTTTGCTGTATCTTCACTGTATCCATATACCTACAATATATGAAGAAAAATATAAATGTTCAGGGCTGGGGAAGTGGGACTCAAAGCTCTATGTATAACAAAAACATCAGAATTAGCTTTCTCTCCTTTTTCAAATTAGTTTAAAAATGGGTAGAGTTCTGCTGTGAGGCTGGGGAGATGGCTTAGTTGGTGAGGTGCTTGCTGCACAAGGGTGAGGACCTGAGTGTGGACCTCTAGAACCCGCGTTTAAAACTACCTAACAAGCAAACAGGCATGGCGGCCCATGTGTGCAACCCAGTGATGGGGGATCAGAGACAGGTAGAGATTTGAACATGGGCCAGCTGGCCTAGCGGGATCAAGAAGCTTCAGGTTCAGTAAGAGACTCTTGTCTAAAAAAAAAAAAAAAAAAAAAAAAAAAAAAGGTGGATCTGGGAATACAGCAGTTTGGCCATAGAGTGCTTGACTAGCCTGTGTGAGGCCCCAAGTTCAGTTCCCAACACTGTAAATGAATAAACTGAAGGTGGGAAGCAATTGATGAAAGACACCTGATATCAGCTTCTGATCTCTACTAGTGTGCACTCTTGTGAACACACCACACAGACACACAGACACACACAAATAGACACAGACACACATAACACATATAACACGCACGCACGCACGCACGCACGCATGCACGCACATGCACACACACCCTGTGCTGTTGCATAAGTGAAGAAAGGTCAGCTACCCAGAGGGAGTTCAGATTCAGTGGGAGCAGGAGAAGGGGATGATGGTCAGTTCTCAATAACTCCCTAGACTGCATTGATGGATGGTTTTAGAACTTTCCCAGATCTGGTTTCCTCCTGCTCTGTTAAGTCTCGTTGCTAACCCAAGTCAAGTCTCTGCAAGTGCTCAATTTTAGATAACTGAATTACAGGTGCGCTTTGAAAGGGGTGAGTAGACCGCTTCTGCATGACCTTTCTTATATAACTATTATAAATATATACATGCCACAAAGATATTTTGTGATATTTTATATGTGTGTGGTATAGATATATAACATAATATGTACATTGGTATCATTTGTCTATGTATGTGCCCATATTCATTTAACTTCAGATGTGAATGCATTTTCAGGTCAATTACAATTCAACCTCCTAATTACTACACTGCCCTCAAGGAAAATTCTAGACTCATGTTGGGTAGAAGACAGAAAAGAATGTAACCAATTAACCATTCATTACTGCAATAATAATAAGTACTATAAAAGCTGAGTGGGTTCTGGCCATTGTGTTCTGAGTAGCACAAAGAGGAAATGGTGATTTTAGGGAAAGAAGTGAAGAACTAAGCCAAGAATTCAAACAAAGTACATGTGCCTCTTTCTGAAACAAAGGCGGCCTCAATTATTCCCTTCCCCTTCTCCTGGCTTCAAAGCTTGGAGAGGCCCTTGTAGAATGTTTGTGTTTGTTTGGTTAAGATGGTTGGTAAGGAAGCATTGACAGGACCACTGGGTGGGGTGCTAACCTCACCAGGTATGTCAGCGAGTCTGGAGTCACATGAAAACTGTGACTACCGAGAAAGAGGAAAGCATGGTTCTTATTTCCTACAGAGCTTTACAACCCTCAATGCCCAGAGTGAGCTCGTGAACTCCGAGTGGGTGACCTTAATAGATAGAACTGTGTGAGGGCTCATTCTACCATGAAATTAAATTTTAAATCTGAATTGATGAACAAAAAATGCTGCCTTGATAGTTTTTTGGACAATAGTCTTAATAGTTTTGTAACTCTTTCTCTTCCATAAGAATGGATCTGAATTGGAGACTGTGAGCAAGAGAGCGTGGCTGAAAGTCTACACTTAACCGGCAATGACTTAAAATGAGATGTTCTGTTCTGCCATCATGAGGCTAATTTTCAACAGGCTGAAGTGGTCTCCATATCCTCCACCCTCTGACTTTCTGAAGAGTCTCTCCTCTCCTCCATCTTGGGCAGTTGAGCCCTTTCCACGGTCTGTGAGACCTGGCTGTACTAGGGTCTCTAACTCTTTAACTGGCCAGCCCCTCCCCCTCACTCCTTCTCAGCTCAGGTTTCTCCTTTCTGGTCTATGTAAATGTGCAGGTCTTGTCTTCTGTAGGCGATGTGGTTTTTTTGTTTGTTTGTTTGTTTTCAGGTTCTCCATTTGCTTGCTTCACTTTTTCATTACCCACACATTCATACAATGACCCCAAGCCACCTAGCTTCCTAGGTAATCACCTAAGCATCAAGTCCAGCCGCTTGCTTCTGGCCCTCATCTCCCCCTGCTTCCTCCTAGCATTGGACCCCATTAATTATTCCTCACCTCAAGTATCTTATCCATGGCTTCTGGATCAAGGAAGTTCTAACTCTTTCACTGACCACATTCCAACTAATTGTTATTCTCTCCAATGTTCCCCCAAAGTTCCATCCTGAGCTTTGATTTTCTATTTCTGGCTCAGCACCCTCGTGCTTTCTAATGACTCTCACCATCACTGCTTTCAGAGGACCCCAAAACGATATGTTGTATTTGGATTGTGTTCTTGACTGAGTACATGTTCATCATTCCTACTTAGCTTCTTAACATTCGCACATGTGTATCCTCCTCTTATTTCAGAACCAATATGACCTTTCCCTGTATACAAATTCTGACTTCCCAATTAGAAAGGAGCAACATATACAGGAATATAATCCAGAAACTTCCAAGTTCTGAGCAGTGAAGAGGTGCAACAGGGATAGGTAGACACTCCCATAGCAGACCCACTTCAAAGCATTTGAGAAGCATCTTTTTGTTTCTGACTTCACTTATTTCCCATTCATTCACTCACCCATTTACTCACTCATATAGTCATTCATCTATTAAGTCCCCCTTCTAAGCTTTATTCATTCACAAAGCTATCAGAGATACATAGATGAGTAAGTTATCACCCCTGACTTCGGAAAACTTCCTAAAAAGATGCAAAAAAAAAAAAAATTGCAATAAGGTCTCCAGATAGAAATATACAAAAGTTGGACTACCATTCTTACTTTTTGAATTTGAATGTCCTGTGGAGGCTCACATTTGAAATCTTATTCTCTAGCTGATGTTTCTTTTTTTGGTAAGCTACACAGCATTAAGAAAGCAGAACCCAGTTGGTAGAAGTAGGTCACTATGAATGAGCCTTTGTGAACCACAGTTCGGCCCCCACTTTGGGGCTCATTCTCCCCTTGCTGGCCCACCGTAATGTAAGGACCCTCTACCACATGTTTCCCCTCCATGGACTCTGCTGTCTTTGCTCTGTGAAATGGACCAGGATGCTCTGAAACTGGAGAATTCCCCCTGTAAGTTGTTTCTATCATGTATTTTGTTCATACCAATGCAAAAATAATTAATACACAAAATTGGTTCCAGAGAAGTGTCGTCATTGCTTTGACTAAATCGACTGCATGATTCTTAGGCCTTTGAGACTGGTTTGTGGGGAGAATTTGGACGAGGTGCAGCCTAGAGAAATCTTAGAATGTTTTAAGCAACTTAATGGGCAATTTTGGCAAACTTTTGGAACACAAAAATATGAATAATAATGCAGACAGTGAGAAGCTGGTTTATGAGATTTCAGGTGGGAATAATTGGTCTAAAGGTAACTGGAATAAAGGGCTGTTACTGTTACAATCTGGCAAAGAATTTGTCTGTATTTTACCCATGTTCTAAAAATTCAAGTGAGGTTGAAGTAAACTGTGAAGAACTGATGTGGTGGAGGAGATGTCACGACAACCGAGTCCTAAGGCAGTGGCCTGCCTGGTTATTGCTGATTAATCTTAGCAATAGTAATGGGATCGTGGTGAGAATCCAGAACAGAAACTGGAGCGGAAAGACATGTGCAGCCTGGCAAGAAAGAAGTGCCAGCAAGTTTAAAGCTGTAGGCTAAAAAATCGTTACTGTTAAAGAAATTAACATCATTTAAAAAAAAAGTCAAATAATTGCCACTGAACAAGGAGGAAGATGAGCTGGGAGCATTTTAGGTAACAGTGGCACCTCATCCATTACAGCTTCCAGGGGCTGAAACTGAAAGCACATTATAAAGAGGGAGCATGAGGCTTGCCCTGCTTATTGAACAAGGCCACCTAGGGAGCTTTCTACCCAGGTTAGTTACCCTACCCAGGTAGACATAAGCTTCTGCATCCATGGCCCAAAGAACTCAGAATGGAATCCGATGGTATCCACATGGTGTTGAATACTAAGGTAAGACGAATACAGGAGTTTGGGAATCGTGGGAGCTTGTTCCCGGATTTGTGAGGAATGTCTAGGAAGCCAGGGAGTGTATGGCAGGGGTTGGACTTCCTTTGGAGAGACAAAGGTACTGCCAGGACAGTGTGTGAGCTTTTGACAATGAGGCTTGAGTTATGCTGGCTATCAGGATATTGGAGAGACCAGCAAAGTGGAACATGTGCTGAGCCAATAGACAGGCAAGGAACGGAGCTGGCCTAAAGAGAGGAACCTTGTGCACTACAGGTGGCAAGAGCACAGGGGCAGGGCTGCACAAGCCCACTCAGATTCAGCTGGTGCTGCCATGTATCCCAGATGCTGGACACAGAACTCCAGGTTCTGTGCATTGTTGGTTGTCCTGCTTGTTACTATCTTGACTTTTTTCTAATTTTCTCTTGCTATCTTCTTGTTCTTTCCTTTTGGAATGGGAACATTTACTCTTTGCCACTGACTAAGGGAAGTATATAACTCTGATTTATATTTTACAGGGACTCACAGTTTGCCAGTCTCAGAACAGACTTTCAACTTTGGACTCTTGAAGAGTGTTGGAACTGTTAAGACCATGGGGATTTTTGAAGTCTGGTTAAATGCAGGTTTGTTTTTGTTTTTCATATGAGATGGGCATGAGACTTTGAAAGAATGGGCAGAATGTTTTGTCTTGAATCTGAAATGGTTCCCTTTGGTCTCTTTACAATGGTTTTAGAGGCTATGGCTTTGGACTCCACCCCCTTTTTAGAGTTTATATTACCATAGGAGCCTGGGTGGTGGTGGCACACACCTTTAATCCCAACACTTGGGAGGCAGAGCCAGGCAGGTCTCTGTGAGTTCAAGGCCAGTGGTTCAAGGCCAGCCTGGTCTGCAGAGCGAGATCCAGGACAGGCACCAAAATTACACAGAGAAACCCTGACCGGGGGCAGGGGAAACATATGAAAAGATGAAGGAGTCTGGGCTTCCTTGAGGCCCTTTAAGGCAAATCTACATCCTCAAGGCAAAGCTATTTCCTTTCTGTTCAAAGAGTGAATCTATGTTCTGCCTCTGGCCCTGTATGGTGACCCAAATAATTACATATTTCTGTTTCCTTTTTAATGGTTAATACAGCTGGACCTATCAATTACCTGGACAGGAGTCCACGTGTAGAGGAAACCCAGAGCCACCTGAAGACTTGCTGAGGAGAGGGAGGACTAAGGACCCTCCTAATGAGCTAATGTTTTCCTTGCAGAAGACACTCCTGCTTGCGGACCTTCTATCAGCTGGCACCATGGGGCCTCTGCCCATGTGGCCGGCCTGCTATTATGAGCCACATTCAGAAAGATGTTTCCCCCCTTTCCTCCTCTTCTCTCTGTTTTTTCTTTCAGATACTGACAGAAGCCCGAGGATACTTTCTTGCTCATTTGGAGCACCGCCCCTCACCCCAGCCACCTTCCAACAAGCTGCTGCCTGCTCACCTCCATTGCAGAAGGCGTGACTTTCTCTCTCCTCCTTGAGCTCCCTATTCTGGGCAGTTGTGAAGGAGATTTACAGACTGCCAACTTTATTTGTCTCCTAAATTCTAATAATATTGTCCTTGAGTTTTCCAGGTCAGTTTCTAAATTCCCTTGTTAACAAGGCTGTGAACACATGAAAGGGAACTCTGACTTTCCTCACAACCTATGGTAACTACAAAGAACTACTAAAGAAATTCCTCAGAGGCTACGGGAAGGACCATATCCAGGGCCTTAGACCTATCAGCCACAGAAGATGAAAATGAGGTCCAGATAGAAGTTTGGTGTCCCTGGTTACCACGGGTGGTATGACATATGGAATCTGTTCTTTTGGATTGGGGCCATGAACTTTCTTACTGCTTTCTGTCTCCTTGTTTGGTTATTTTGTGCCTGCATACCTCTGACCATTTTGCCTGGCCACACATGTAACATCTCCTAAATCAGCTGCCCATTTTCTTACAAAGGAATGACTGTATTCATTTTATCTATGAGGTGCATGGATCCCATGGGGACTTATGCCCTGATGGTAGCTAGGACCATGTTACCTAGTAGTTGCCATTTCCTGTGACAGAAAAATATGTAACTAGCCAAAATGACAAGAAGCACATGACTAGCCAAAATGGGAACCCTGGTACCACTAACCAAGATGTGGCTGATGACATCACTAGCCAAGATAGAAGCCATGACGTGACTAGCCAAAATGGCTCTGCTCACTCTGGTGATCTGAGTGAGATATGTCCTCCATAGGTTCATGTGTTTCAACATTTGGTCTTCAGGTAGTGGCACTGATTGGGAAGGTTATGGGAATTTTAGGAGGTGGAGCCTTGCTTGAGGAAGTATGTGAACAGGGGCAGGACTCTTGGTTTTCTAGCCTGGCCCCACTTCCTTTCTTTCTGTCTGCTTCTTGTAAGATAGAATGTGATCTCCCTGCTTCCTGGCTTTCAGAATATTCCCCTGATCCTGCTGACATGTCTTTGCTGCCATGGTGGGTTTCATCTCTTTGGAACTGTAAACCAAAATAAATTCCTTTCTCCTCTAAGCTGCTTCTTATTAGGACATTTTAACACATTAAAACAAAAGGAACTAGTATACTCACACGACTGCCTAAGTTTCCTGATGCTGCTGAATTCCCAGATTCTCACTATAGCCCTAGATCTTACTGTGACATTAGCCTTCATTCATACATCCCAGTCTTTTTCTGATTTTTCCTTTATTTCTCTTTGCATTCTGAGACACCTACCGGGATCACAGAAACAGGAAAGCTAGACTGAGTGATGTCCTGTTTCTCTGCCTAAAGGGTAAACTCTCTCTGAAAAATAAAGGATTCGTATCAAGCTAAAACAATGGTTCTTTCTTTTCTCAGGATTACTGTATTCAACTACTTTCAGTTCTTTGCTCTTCATTTTCCTGTAGACAATTATGTCTCATTAGACACAGAGATGATTCATGGTATAAGACATTCTCTTAAGTGTTAGACCTTAAGAAAACGATACATCCCTTGATAGGTTTCCCAAGATTCAGTGATTGGTTGGTCCTATGCCCATTCATAAATGGCCAACACTGACTGGCCTTCGTTTTTTTTTTTTTAAAGAAGTGTATATGATTTTGAAAGAGAAAAGGAATGGGGCAGTATAGGAGGGATTGGAAGGGAGGGTGTGGGGATAGATTTGAAATCATATTATACGCGTGTATGAAATTCTCAAACAATTCAATTTCAAAAAACAATTGCTGTAAGTCTGAACTTGAGAATCTAAAAAAAAAGAGGCTAATATTTTATTTGAATATTAGTTGGCTTTACTACAAGCTAGGAGAGGAAAAATTTTGGTTAAAACAAAAATTTTAAACTCTAATACATGGGAACCTATTTCATAAACATCAAGAGAAATGACCTAAAGTGCCTATGTACAGTCCTTCATGGCTGTCTACTGGGATAGATGAGTATAAAAAAAGTACAGAGGACTCTAAACCCTATAGGACACACCAGGAATCACAATTCCTTGTATCCCTTGTCTACAGGGCTCTCCCAAAGAAAAATGCCTCAACCCTCAGAAACAATTAGTGTCCATGTTCTTTTTCAACCATAGATCCTAATAGATAGATAGATGATAGATGATAGATAGATAGATAGATAGATAGATGATAGATAGATAGATAGATAGATAGATAGATAGATAGATAGATAGATAGATAGATAGATAGCTGGAAATCTTCTCCACCAACAGTCACGTCTCTGTGTGTTTTCTATTTTGATCCTCTGAAGTCTTATCTGGGCTTCCAAAAACCGGGGTTTGAGGCCCCCATTCCATGGCAGGTTCCTGTCTTCTCTGTACTCCCTTCCCAAATGGGTGAAACTTCTCTTCAGATTAAGTCTACTGCTCTTTTTTTCTTTCTCTTTTTCCTTCAAAAGACTGTTCCTAAAACTTCCTAACTCATAACTATGTTAGCTCAGGAAATTTCAGTAAGGGATGGATGAAGAAAGCTTAGGTCCCACAGACTTGACTGCTGAACACCGTCTTCTTCTCATTAAACAACAGAGACCCAAAGAACCCACTCCTGACATAACCACCTTGTGGTGCTGAAGCTACTCAAGGCAGACTGATAAACAAATTTCAGCTCTGCAGATCCCCCCAAAACTAATATCATTCCCTCTGATGATAATTGGAGATGGAATTATTTCCTCATGGATATAACCAAATTGTGTGTGGAACAGAACTTATAGAATATATGTATGTATGTATTTGTGCATATATACAAAGAGTATTTGTTCGAATGGCTTACAGGCTGTGATCTTGCTAGTCCAATATGGCTGTCTACTGATAGAAAGTCCAAGAATCTAGTAGTTGTTCAGCCCACGAGGTGGGATGTCTCAGCTGGTCTTCAGTATATTCTGGAATCCTGAAGAAGTGGGCTCTAGTGTCAGTGAAGGAATGAGCTTCCAAGCAATACTGAGGGTAAGCAGGTAAAGAGAGCAAGCTTCCTTCTCCCGTGTCGGTTATATAACCTGCCAGCTGTGAGTGTGGCCCAGATTTAAAGTGGATCCTTCCACCTCAAAATATTTGATCAAACTGGTGTCTTCCCACCTCAAAAGACCTGGGGTAAAAGTGAGTCTTCCTACTTCAAAAGAATTAATTAAGGAAAAAACCCTCACAGCATACCCAGCTGCCTGGGTTTTAGTTCGTTCCAGACATAGTCAAGTGAACAACAAAAATATCCAGCACAATGTGTATTTTCATGTAATTGCTTGTATGTCGTTCTATGTTGGGATAGCATGGAATGAAATTCAACGGCCCCTAGAATTTCCCAAAATAACTGAGAAACAAACCTGAGCCCACTTTGATTATTTTCTTTCATTCATTTATTCTGTGCTTCAACATTTTAAAAAATTTAATATTTTGATTGCCTACTTTAAATGTGTGTGAGAGAATATGCAAATAGAAATGCTTTGGTAATACATTTAAAAGCCTTCTAAGTATATACTTAGAAACAGATCCATTTACCTTCTTAAGACATATCAAAATGGGATTTGTGGATCTATTAAGTGTTTCATAAAAATCGTAAATGCTGTTTGTTTATATAAAACAAAATTCACTGGAATAATAAGATAAAAATCTTATTAGATTACAAGATTTGACATTGGACACAGATATTTAATGATGATTTCTTTCCCAAACATATTCTTAAAATTATTACTTTTTAATTTAATTTTTAATTAGTTCATGTGTAGCATTCATGAGTAACAAAAATAATAGGACATAATGGTGTTTGATGTTAGTTGGCATGTCTCTGTGTAATATATAGTAAGTCCTTGTTGGACTAATTGCTATGTCTTATTTCTTTTGCAAGAATACTCTTAGTATGCAAATGTTAAGTACAAGGTCTTTATAAATAGCTATATTACATGTAAGATGAGAGATATATGTATTTGTCAAATATCTCTGTTAAGTTTCCAGTTCATGTTGAGAGTTACAGTCTATGCAATACCAATAAACAGTAAAATTAAAAATCTAGTAAACTTACTCTACATGTAATTGAGAATGAGTATTAAGATAATACTAGTAACTAATACCTTAGATTTCTAAGGTAAAATTTAACTTAAGGCTATAACACTAAGAGGCAAAAACAGTTGCCTGTGTGCTCATCATTCAAAGATTGGCTTTCTAGGATTTAACTTAAAGATGCCATTTAAAAACGAAGATGCTGATTTCTGCTCACCCTACTTAAACCCTCACCAATAATCAGGTCAGGCTCAATGTCTTTAAGATCAAAAGTCTCCTATTTTATATTAAAAATCATGTCTAAAAATACTGATTTTTTTGTTAAGGATTGCTAATGCTATTATTATGTTGTCTGCCCAACAGTCTAATATAAAACTGAAAAGCAATACAAAATCTTTGATTTTTTTCAAAGTCTCTTTGTATATAGTTATATAAATAGTGTAAAAATATTCCCATATTATGTATATTTATATATAGTAAATAGTATATGTATATGCACATATATTTTATGTGCCATATATTTTATGCTTGTATTTTATATTATTCCTATGGTACAAAGTGGTGTATATGTAAATGGTCACGTTAATTAAAACTGCCAAGTAAGCCCAAATCCATTGTAGTTTGTAGTGTAGTTAAAAGTTTAAGAACAACAACAAACAGTCAGATAAATAGCTTCAGTCAAGTGATTGGTTGGTAAATCATTGCCTCATCTCTGATTCTATTGAGTGCTTTTAAAAATCCCTATTGCTTGAAAGATAAAGTGGCTCTCAGGGCCTGGTGGCTTCTGCTCCATGGTGCAACTTTACCGTCATGGACAATTGACCTCATCTGGTAGATGATCCTCTAGGCCAGTGGTTCCCAACCTTCCTAGTGCTGTAACCCTTTAAAACAGTTTCTCATGTTATGGTGACCCCCCCCAAAAAAAAACCACAAAATTATCTCCTTGCTACTTCATAACTGTAATTTTACTACTGTTGTCAATCATAATGTAAATATTTGTGTTTTGCAATAGTCTTAGGTAACCCCTGTGAAAGGGTCACTTGACCCCCAAAGGGGTCACAACCTACATGTTGAAAATCACTGCTCCAGGTTCTGCTACTCTCAGAACCTAAAGATTTTTAAACATAACTTAGGCCTATGGCTTCAGTTTTGTTTCAGAAATTCTTGTTTATAGTTTCTGAGTGTCTGACTTCCAACTAAGAAACTGAGTTGTAAGTGAGGTTTATTAAAAATCTGTTTCTGTCCAGCTTTATCAAAGTGTTATACAATAGCTAAATTTTAAGCATAACTCATTGTTCAATTGAGATGTAACTGACCTTCTGGCTGTTCAGTAAGCATACTTGGGGGCCAAGAGGACCAATATTTTGGCCCTTGCCTTCCAATGTCAGTTTACTCCCAGGAAATGTAGGATGTCTCTCAAGGGTCCTGAAACTCTGGAAAGTTAGCTGTCCTCTTGACCAGAGAGTATGGGGATATAGACAGTGTACATTCTGCAAAGAGGTGAGTGAAGAGACAGAGAAGGAAGTTGCAGTCAGCAAGGCATTGACTCAACCACAACAGGCTACAGGACTAGTGATAAAGAAAGGCTAAAGGACATAGAGACGCCTCCTGAGTCCAAATGACCCCTGAGGATCAGATCCTCAACTGGCCTTAACACACATATACACATGTATGTGCACACACACACACACACACACACACACACACACACATGTTTGGTTGCTTATATGTTCTTAAACACTGAGTAGGAAAATGTAACCAAAATATTCAAAATGATTGGAAATAGTATATTTTTAAAAGACCAAACTAGATTAAAAAAAATAAAACAACAAAAGATGGTGACCCAATCCCTTGAAGGCTTCTCCATTGTACCCCAAATATGATTGTTGACATGCCAGGTAGGGTAACCAGTTGTAATCAGGTTAAAGGACTCCCATGCTCTCCCTAGCTGTAAACAAAGTGCTGCATATCTATGTCCTCCATTTCTGCTAATGGCTCCCTTGCCTTACAAGATTTGCAAAATCAGACTGAGACTACACCAATACCACTATCCTACGAGTCAACAGCTTTAGAATTAGATCTCTGGATTTCTATAATTTAAAAAAAAATGGGTTATTTTGTTATACTATTAACTAATTCTATTAATCTTGGACCTTGTGTAATTAACTGCTGATTTTACTTTATCTCCTATTTACAGTCAACTAACACTCAGATAGTCCTGTAGGAATCTAATGTCATCTATCGAGTTTCCATTGATGCCTCTCCTAGGCCTGTAAGTCTCCAATAGTGGACGCCCTAAGCCCCCTGCACTCCCACCTTATTTAATGTCTATTTCTCTTTGACCACTCCTGCTTTTATTCTTTCTCCCTCACATCTCCATCCAGGTGCCAACCAAGGACTCCTCCCTTTTCTAGCCACCCCTAGCTGTTCTACAAATGGGACCCCCCACCAACGCACTTCCAAGTTATCCCAACTGCTACACCTGATGATTCCACTCAGCGGGAAGCAAGACAAAGGGCCAGGGAGAATTCGTTGGCTCCTTATATAGGACGATTCCTTTCCAGAAGCCCCTGCTTTGGGACAACTGTTCACAGAGCTTCTGTCAATGCTGTGGAGACCTCCCCACCCCTACCGCCACCACCCCGCCCCGCTCTGCCATGCCTGCTGTATCCCAATTCTGAAAAACTTAGCCTTTCCATTCCTTTCTCTTTCAGATATTGGTGGTCCTGGCCTTATAACTCATTCTCTGAAGTGCAGCCCAGCCTCACTTCTGGGGTGTTGTTTACCAACCCCCACTGCAGAAGCAGTGGCTTCCTCTCCTCTTCTCCACTTCCCCGAGCCAAGAGTTACTGCGCCCTGTGCTGTGGTGTTTCTCTCTAACTCCAATAGAGTTGTCCTCAAACTTCCTCCCACGTCCATTTCTCATTTCTTTTATTTATGCACGAATAGGAATCCACAAATGGGAACCCCAGTTTCCCCTAACGGATTTATGTTTTCAATGCTTGATCCCTGGCTAGTGGTATTTTGGTGTTATTTTGGTAGGCTGTGGCTCCTTTATGAGGTAGGATCAGGTTGGTAGGAATTTGAAGGCTGTCATCCAAACCCTGGTTCTGACCCCAGTTCCTACTTCCTGAACCACCCTGATATGAGGAGCCTCCACCTTATACCACCCCCAACTATGAATGAACTCCACTATGCCAGGTTAGTACCCTTTGCCGAGAGATGCTGCTGCCCATAGTGGGCTCAGCTCCTCTCCATTAATTAACAAGCAAGACTGGCCCCACAGATGTGCCCACAGACCAATCCGATCCAGGAAACTCCTCAATTAAGACTTTCCAATAAGATGATTGTAGGCTGTATTAAATTGACAATTAAACTAAATCAATCTTCATTGTCAACTTGGTAGATTTTCTAACCACCAGCTAGGAGACATACCTCTGGGGTGTTTCCAAGGAGGTTTAGTAGGCCCATCCTGAAGTTTGGCAGTATTATACCATCGAGAGAAGTTTCAACATTCATTCATCTTTCTCTACTTCTTGGCTAAGGCTCCCACCCCCAGGCCTTCCCTCACATAATAGACTCCACTTTTCTGAACTGTGCATCAAAATAAACCTCCCCCCCTTACGTTGTTTCTCATTGGGCATTTGGTCACAGCAATGAGAAAAGTAACTAATATACTAACTTTGCCTTTCTCTGGAGGGCACTCATCCCTAAAGACATTATTCCACTCTCTCTCTCAGAATGATTATGTCTAGAGAAAAAGATAGTCCCTTTTCTGAGACAGTTTGTTATTACCATCAACCTTTATGAAGCATGGACCACTTCTAGAAACATCATCTAATATGTTATACATCTCACAAGGACCCTACAAAGTAAGATTTTATCTGTTGGGCGGGCAACTTATTTCCTGCTGCACAATGAGTTAAATGGGAAGAGCTTAGTTTCCAAATGAGGTCAAACCAATTCTCATGTCTTGCTTGGGTCTGCAAGTTGTTATATGGGGCTGAATGGCTTTCCTCTCTATTCAAGATTCGGAGATGTTGTTTCCATCAATAAATCTCTATTTTCTGGCCCTAGCCTCCTTTTGCTGAGTTCCCACCCTGGATGCCACCCACTGCTTCGGAATTTAGACTCAGCCTGTTCTGTTCAGTGTGATTCAGATCCTGACTCTCCATAGCCCCACCTCACTTGACCCCTGCATCTTGTATCTCTTTCTCTAGTTCGACCTAAAGAAAAGGTGTTGACTCCAGCCTCATCTCTGACATCAGAGGATCACCCAGCACCTCTTTTTATGTGACTCCTTACTGCCCAGAAAGGCTTCTGTTCTATGGCCCATGCAACACACCCTTCATGATACAGAAACTTTTCTCCTGTCTCATTCATCAAGTGTCCCTTACTGGCCCAAAGACTAATGACAGGATCTGGGCAGCAATGTTAGGAGAAATAATACTGCAAACATTTGAGGAAAAGATACTTTGACCCATAGTTGTAAACAACACTGTGCCAGACAGACAATAGCTTCATTTCCAAGGATTATAGCCATTTAAGTCTGAAAGATTCAAAGTCTGTCTTTCTTGATGTGATGGCTTTTTTGGTTGTCAACTTGACTACATCTGGAATGAACTACAACCCAGAAATGGAGGGCACATCTGTGAAAGATTATTTTTGCTTGGTTTGAAGTGAGTGAATCCAATTTTTGTCCTGATCTTTGAGGTAGGAAGACACACACCTTTGATCAGGATCTTGAGGTGGGAAGACACACGTTTAATCTGGGCCACACCTTCTGCTGGAAACCAATATACGGATGTGGAAGAAGGAAGCTTTTGCTCTTTGCTTGCTTTCTCTGGCCTTGCTAGCAAGTCAATTCCTTCACTGGCACAGAAATTCTTCTTTGGAATTTCAGCATCTGCCGAAGGGCAGCTGAGACATCCAGCCTTGTGGACTGAGGAACTTCTGGATTCATGGACTTTCTGTTCATAGCCTTCCTTTATCAAATTAGTTGGACTGTAGCCTGTAAGTGATTGTATTAAATTTAATAAATAAAATTTTAGTAAATTAAAATTTAGTAAAAGTAAAAATTTAGTAAACCTAATAAATAAAATTTAATAAGTTTTATAAGTATATATAAAGATTTATTATCTATTGAAATGTGTATATAAAGAGATTTATTCTATAACTTTGAGGCATGTAAGCCAGAAGCACTGGGCCACACCTTAAGCAAACAATGAGCTGTGACATGCACAGAGAACACTCTGGCCAGAGGAAATCTGACCTGTAAATTCCAAACTGGAAAATGATGACATATAGCCCAGAGCCAACCAAGAAATGCCACAGCAGCTAGGAGCAAAAGCCCGCCAAAAAGCCCTATACATACTCTAGAGAATCCTAATATACCCAGTGCATGTATGTGTATGTGTGTAGATGTCCATACTTGCCTGTCTGTGTAACTATCTATTTGAACGAGCAAATGGAATCTTCAGAGAAACATTCCCATGCAGAACTGACTGTTCTGCCTTCCTAAGATCCATGGTACCGTGGCCTGTTTCCCTCCATCATTTCAACGGCCCATCCCTTCTCCGGAGCTCAAGCACCAAGCTGCCCAAGGGAGATGAAGCATCTATCCAGCTCATTGCCAAGGGAGCAATTGCTGAGAGTCCTAAGACTTTTCTGAAGCACCAGTGACCGCAATGACTCTTGTCATCAACATCACTACCATTGCATCATCGTCCCCTGTTCTTCAAAGCGTGATTGCGAAATTTACCCTTACGTTGATTTTAATTTAATCCATCGGGTGAGTTATATTAGGCTAAACTCATTGCGTGTGTGAAGAGCTAGAAGTTCAAAGAGGTCAAACACTAAGAGCTAGAGTCTGTGCTAATTACCAAGCCGCCTGACTTTTAGGCAAGACTTGTCCCATTACATCCCGTTGTATGTGGTCAGGACTATATAACACCATACACAAGCAAGCAATGTGATGTGGTGGTTAGGAACAGTAATTTTTGAGGCAGACAAAATTACTCAAAAAATCTAAAGATTCACAACTTCTCTATATGTTCCTTGCTGGGTCTTGGACAAGCTTTTAATTGAAATACACTTTTTCACATATAAATTGAGCCCAAAAAATCTACCTATAATGCTGAAGATAAAATAGAATAAATCAACACCTGTGGAGTACTCAAGATCTATATGATGCTTGACACAAAGGCAAAGGATTAATAAGTGAAGATTCTTCTCTTGCAAAAGGGACACAAAGCCTTCTTCAGCTACATGTTGCTGGAGGGCTTCTCTCCAGGTTCCACCAAGCCCTGCAGTCCCACAATCCATGTATAAAATAATCATTCAGATGCTTATATTACTTATAAACTGTATGGCCATGGCAGGCTTCTTGCTAACTGTTCTTATATCTTAAATTAACCCATTTTTATAAATCTATACCTTGCCACGTGGCTGGTGGCTTACCGGCGTCTTTACATGCTGCTTGTCCTGGTGGTGGCTGCAATGTCTCTCCCTCCTTTTTCCTGTTTCCCCAATTCTCCTCTCTCCTTGTCCCGCCTATACTTCCTGTCTGGTCACTGGCCATCAGTGTTTTATTTATATAGAGCGATATCCACAGCAGCTACATGATAAGTTCTGAAGAGCACAACAATTCAAGTAACTTATGGGAGAGGCTGGCCCAAGTGGATCGGTAGCTAATTTTGCATTTTTCAACATGTAGAGCTTTGCAAACTTCTGTGTATGTGACTGAGCATGAATATTCATACATTCTCTTCTAGAGCACTATTACTATTGTTTTGCCTCTCCAAGTTCCCACCAGGTGAGCTAACATGATATTCAATGTATGTAACTGGAATGATATTCAATGTATGTGACTCACTACCAGACTGGCCAGATTGCTCAGTAGGTAAAAGAACCTCTCACCAAGCTTGGCCACTTGATGTCAATCCCAAGGACCCACACGGTAGAAGGAAAGAACAGAATCCTGCAGGTTGTCCTCTGGACTCCATATACATGCTGTACACCCCCCCCCACACACACACACACACACTAAAAAATTAAATAAATATATATAAAAAAGAAACAAAAACAAAACATTCTGAAACAGAGCTCTCCATGAGGATAAGAGCCAATGACTATGTATCCATGCACAAGTATTCTAGCATCAGCTAAAGGGAAACACCAGTATTTCTTAAAGGCTACCTTCTTTAGGTAGTCACATCCCTTTCCCTGCTAGAGCTAGCTTATTGAACTGGACACTGTAGAGTTTCGGACTCCTGGAGATGGAATTGAAAAAACAGTCTGGCAGAGAGCTATGTAGTGGAGAGCTCAGCAAAGGCCTTGTAAGAGCCCTGCTCTGGGTAGGAAGAGCCGGCTTCATGACCTCCTCAGTCAGCCACTGCTTTGGAATGCCCTAAGAGAGCAGAGTCTTAGCTCCAGATTCAAAAGGACAGAACTCGGGGAGCGTTAGCCAAGCTACACATCTCTCCGAGATTATCCTAAAGGAAGGGCTGAGGAGCATGTTTTTATAACTGCCACAAGGCAAGTGTAGCAGAGGAGACAATCTGAGCCTGGCACACACACCTCAGGGTGAGGACAAGTTACAACTAGAAGGAGTGAAAGTGTACAGTGAGGTCATTTCTAATGACCTCACCGCCTCTCTGCTTAGTGGGTTTGGGAGTGTGCAGGTTTCCTGACGCTTTAGGAACGTGTTTCTAGGTCGATCTATCATCACAGAAGAGAAGGGGAAGCGACACAAAGCATTGTCACCCACCTGAGCCCTGTCATCATCTAAGGCCACCAACCACACCACTGCTCCTCCTTGCAGCCTTTTCCTGAATGTTATCCAAGGAGTTACAACAAGGCCTACAGGTGTACACAGAGGGGGATGGAGGGAAGGAGGGAGGGAGGGAGGGAGGGGGAGAGAGAGAGAGAGAGTGAGTGAGAGAGAGAGAGAGAGAGAGAGAGAGAGAGAGAGAGAGAGAGATTGTAGGCATGATCTGTGGTCTAACCTTAAGACTAGAAGATGTTACTTAAACAAGAGACCATGTGTTCACTTCTGTGCATGGGATTTGCTGCTCACTGCTGATGTAGACTCTGCTGATGGCTTCCCAGGTCTGCTAGTCCCATTCAAAGCTGAAGCCCATCTGCACCCCATCCTTTCTTTGGACTTACCTTCTGTTCTGACTTCAACAGAATGTTCCTTCAAGACAACCATGTTGGGGGTCTTCTTCTGAGCTAAGGATTTGGGAGCTTGATTTTTTTCTAGAACAAGGAAAGCCTCTGCACTTGGTAGACAATCCTGCTTGCAGAGCTGGAGGTCTAAATCGATAACTGCTTCCTCCAAAGATCAATACTAACATACCTAGTCTGATTGGACTTCATTAAATATGTGTTGGTTATTTTTATTCATGCTTAAAATTATTCTAAGTCTGTTCTACAAGAAAATGAGTATTGATGCTGGAAAGCTGGACTGGAGAGACAGCTCATCATCTAATAGCACCTCCTCCAGAGGACCAGGTTCAATTCCCAGCACCCACATGGCAGCTCACAACCATCCATAACTCTAGTTCCAGAACAGCTGATGCCCTTTTTCTGGCTTTGGTAGCCATTGCACGCACGCATGCATGCACACACACGCACACACACACACACACACACACACACAAACACACACACACACACGGTATACAGACATACTTGAAGGCAAAACACCCATATACGTAATATGACAATAAAGGTTAAAATATTAAAAAGCAAAAAGGAGAAGCTGGTGAGAAAGGTTAGAATTAGGTTGGATGAACATGTCCCTAAGTGGGAAGTGTTTGATGAAATTCAGCCTTGCATCTCAAAATGAGGATCCAGTGAGCCTTGCCCAGAGCCTGCCAAGCAAAGCTCTTGGGAGACCTCTCAGTGGAATGCTTTCCTGTTGACTTGGGCTTATGTGCTCCCCTAACGCCAGGGGAAACTGAGGATGTGCACCGAGCCACACTGGGTTAAGCTAAAGGCAGCGGTTGCATTGGAAAGTGCCATCCTGAGGCATCATGAGTCTAAGGAAGGAAATGAAGGGTATGCTTCCATATAGGCCCCCAGTTGACTCTCCTGACAGCACATCAGCCCCTCAGGCAGCTTGCAGGATAAAGAGCATATCCCAGGTCTATGTGACTTGAAGAAGGAATGACTCTCCAGTCACAAAGTTAGGCCAAGTAATCAACATATTACTTGTAACCTAAGAGGAAACTATCTCTGAAATCTCTTCTCAGGCAAAATCCACTAAGAGACTCATAAACGGCCATTTAGAAGATGACCGTGCAGGCATTGAAAAAAAATACCAAGTTCAAGTTGTCTCAGCTCTACTAACGGGTTTGCAGAAGTCTGTGTTCTGCCCCACAGACATTACCAGTTGAGTTTTAATTAGAAGAGGATTTCTCTTCTGGAATATATAACACCTCTCTTGCCAAGGAGTAAAGGAACCTCACAGCTCATCAAAATCTGGGAGAGTTCAAAATAGAATTTAGGGTTTGGGGTCACCAACCTGCGATAAAATGCTGCCTACCTCAAGTTTTCCACCCCTCTCCATCTATCGTGGTCCCTCTCCTGTAGCTCTGATAAAACACCACGACCTGAAGTGACCTGTGGTAGCATTTGCCTACGGTTACAGAAGTAGCTGTTACAGAGGACTGAGTTCATCGCCATGGGAGGCATGGCCACGAACAGCAGGCATGGCAGAAGGAGCAGGGAGCCCAGAGATGACATCTTTTACTTCAAACACAAAGCAGAGAGAGCAAACTGGAAGTAGGATGAGGCTTTTAATCTCCAAGTCCACCCCCAGTGACGTATTTCCTCCAGCAAGGTTGTACCACCCAAACATCCTCAACCAGTGCCATTAAACTGGAGATCGAGTGTTCAACTATCCGTGCCTATGTGGGGCATTTATTACTCAAATCATCACACCATTTTTAATATAAAATAAGCACAATGCCTATGACCCATGTACTCTAAATGTGATAACTAATGAATTGTTTGCACATAGGATACAATGGGGAAAATGGCAGCTTCCTTCCACCTATGAAGTGAAATCATGATGGATTTATTATCTCTGTTAATTGCTTACTTTAAAGGGCCGGATGAAGCAGGTTTTATGGTGTCACAGGGGGCATAGGTACATAAAGTGAAAAAGAATCCTGCTCTATAAGTGCACAGTGACATCCCAGAGAACCCACCTACCTAAAGGTGAAAGCCAGCACCGCTCTTCTCTAAGAAATGCTAGCTCTGTATACAGAAGGCAGAGAAACATGCTCCGTGTGCGTCTGGCTGCTGCACTTCCACATGCTCCGGGGACAGATCTCACATTCCTGGAACCCATAGCCAATAATAAATACCAGCTCTGAGGGGCATGCCGAGAAACAGCCTGGGACAATTTACTAACCTTTATGTGACCCTAGAGGAAAGTCCAGAGACCCACATGATGGCAAAGGAGTTAGCATGTAAGACAAAATAGTTCACCTCAGTAATCTATTTCTCTGTATTAAATGATTACAAATCCAGAGGATTGGAACAGTAAATGCTTTAGCGTCTCATGGATTCTATGGTTCTGAAATCAAGGCGTGGCTTAGCTGACTTGGGGTCAAGATGTCTCCTGAAACTGAAGTCAAGTTGTTGGATGGGCTTGCAATTTTCTACAAACTCACCTAGAAGGAGGTCCGCTCCCAAGCTCAACCCACACTGCCTGGAAAACGTCACAGCTCTTTTTTGTTGGCTGCCTAGATGTCTTCACACTGTAGCCACTGGCTCTCATTTCTCCACCATGGCTCATGACATCACAGCTGGCTCCTCTCAGAGCAAATGAATCAAAAAAAAAACAAAAACAAAAAAAAAACAAAACAAACAAACAAAAAAAAAAACAAACAAACAGAGAGGGGAAGAATGCTCCCCACACAGACCCAATAGTCTTTTCATTATGTGTGTGTGTGTATGTGTGTGTGTGTGTGTGTATCAAACAACATCCCATTGTTCCATTCTCCTCTCCTCACCAAAAGTTAAACACTAAAAGCAGCCTTTAAAGTCAAGGGGAGATGAATTACCTGCCATCTAGTGAGGGAAAGAGAAGCTAAGAAAATACTATCTATCTTTAAAACTACCACATGCATTGAAGAGAAGAATCCAGTTGTAAAGACAGGGGCCTATCAGAGGTTGTTCTAGGGAAGCTCTTAGATGAAAAAGACATAATAGTATCCAAACAGGCTGTTATTTACTCAGAGTAAAAAACTAGTGAGATCTGATCTCAAACTAGACACTGCTGTCTTTGCAGACTGTATTATCTTTTGTTTGGGCCCCTGAACTACATTTCCCAATCTCCTTTGTAGGGACCTGTGAGAATCAGTCATAGCCAATTAAACATGGTCAGAAAAGATAGCTAACCCATGATGGTTAGTTTTAATTGCCAACTTGACACAATCTAGATCCTCCTGGGAAGAGAGTCTCAACGGGGGATTGTTTAGATTAGGTTGATCTGTGGGCATGTCTGTGGAGGATTGTGTCGATTATATTAACTGATAAGGAAAGATTTCACCTAAAAGTGGGCAGTACCTTTTCCAGGTTTTGGTCCTGGGTTGATTAAGAGTAGGAAATGTGAGCTGAGAGGTAGCCACACACATATGCTTTCTCTCTGATCTTGACTGTGGGTGTGACTACATGCTTCAAGTTATGATGGATTATAACTTGGAGTTGTAAGCTAAGTAAACTCTTTCTCCCCAAAGTTGCTTTTTTTTTAATCCAAGAAATTCTATCACAGTAACAGAAATAAAACTAAAACAAGAACCTTACTAGACAAGCCCCAGAAGTTTTCCCACTATATTCCTAATACTCAGGAGGTAGAGATAAGTTCACTAAGAATTCAAAGTTAGCTTTGGCTACACAATGAGTTTGACACTCTGTCTCAGAAACCAAAATAGAATGACAAAAAGTCCTCCATTTCCTTATTTTTATTTGATGAATGAAAATATTAAGTACTATACTAAAATACTAATATAATTACTATTATAAATACTAATTTATCAATATAAGTACTATAATGCTAATATAAATACTAATTACTATACTAAAATACTATGACTTCCTTAAGAAGACTTAAGGACCTAGTGAAGTGTAGCCATAATGAAAAGGAGTTCAAGTCTCACAATGAATAACTGAAAATTTGCCAGATTAGCAGCAGCTAATATGAATTAACACAAGCAAGGCAATCTTTTATTGTTTGAATCACTGGGGACTAGGGTGTGTTTGTTATAACAACTATTCTGATTTATTCTAACCAATTCACCATCTTTTATGGGATTCAGCGTTAGCACCTCATTACTATAATGAAATACGTGGGATAATTAGCTTATAAAGAAGAAACGTTTATTTTAGTTCATGTTTTTGGGTGTCCCTGTACACACTTGATTGGCCATATTGCTTTGATCCTAAGGCAAGGCAGCAAGTCATTGTGGGAGCATGGTGTGGGGAAAGCCAGGGGGAGAGAGGAAAAGGAAGGATCTGGAACACCACAACCACCTTCTAGACACACTCAATGACCTAAAGACCTCTCTTAAGAGTTTGCCTCCTAAATACATCACCTCTTTCCAATATTCCACCCTGGGAACCAAGCCTTTAACACCTGAACCTTTGGGAGACTTTCAACACTCAAGTTAGAAGAAAATGTAGATTAAATAATGCTAAGTCAACAGGTCAGTGGTTCTCAGCCTTCCTAATGCTGTAACCCTTTAATATAGTTCTTCATGTTGGGGTGACCGCCTAACCATAAAATTATTTTCACGTCTGTAATTATGTTACTGTTATGAATTATAATATAAATATCTGATATGCAGGAAATCTGATATTTGACCCCAAAAATGATTGTGACCCACAGGTTGAGAACCATTGCTGTAGGCTGTTCTAAGCATGATTGAGCAAGCTTTTATTCATCTGAAGACTTCTAAAGAAATTCAAGAATAAACTTGGAAAGTTATTATCTAGAAGCTGTGCCCTATGACTGATTGGTTCCTGGTGATACTCAGATTCATAGAATGTTCTCTAGTGAGTAAGCCCCCATACTAGTAAGGATATGGAATCATTTCAGCATAAGATTACTAATCAATTAAACACATACAATCTGCTTACTTCTGGGAAAACCAATAGTAGGTGCTATAAATAATGATGTGATGTGTGAGTTAGACAGGCCTGTGGTTCTTTCACATGTACAACTTACATCACTTTATGCTTCTCATTCAACTTCTTGGAGTTTGAGTTTTCTAATCTACAAAGATACTGTGATGATAATAATAATGACATCATTCACCTAAGATTGCAAAGTGAATTAACTGATATACATTAAAAATATATTCAAGCTATACACCGTGTTTTAAGTATTTGTTGTTGTTGTAATACTTAACTATTTTGAGGAGGGAATTTCTCACTTTGAGTCTTCTGGTTGCTTCTTATTATTATTTGTGTGTCCTCATGCTCCTGTGTATGAGTATTAGTACACATTTATTGTATGTATGTGGAGGTCAGAGGACAACTTTTGAGAATCCATTTTCTCCTTCCTCTTACCATGTGGTTTCCATGGATTCAACTTTGGTCATCAGACTTGACAGGAAATATTGTTGCTTGCTGGGCCATCTCACTGGTCAATGAAGGCCCTTTACCAAGGTTCATTGAAACAATCTCCTACAGATCCCACTGAAAGCCTTTACTGTGGTAGAATTACTTTGTAGGAAACCACAGGAAACAACCACTGAAAGCACATGTGTTATGATGCAAAAACCTGACTTCTAGCAAGAACTAAGAGGAGGAGAGTCACTTAGACATTCCTGTCACTTAGCTTGTCCCTGGAGATGGCTGCTTTCCTGAAGAATGACACTCCAGTAATGTCTACAAAAAGTGGAAGGTAATGACCATAACCTTAGACCTTCTGACTTGACTGTCCTTGACTGTCCCAGAGATTAGCTGGTAGGTACAACATAATCATGGGTGATGGAGAGCTCAGGCTGTACCATGTAGATACCACCCTACTGAGAAAAAAAAATGCTCTGTTCTAACACTGGCACAAAAATAAGTCAAGTGGAGTCTCGGTTGTGCTGGACCTTTATCTACTCACAAGGTTTAACAGACCAGGCTGATGAGCAAACTGCTAAGATCTAGATACCAGGTATGGTTTGAGGAAGAACCAACTCTGGGATGAGACTGGAAGGGAAAATGAGATACAGAATAGTGCTATTGTCTGAGACAACTGAGATTGTTGGAGTAAGAAAGTAGGAAGGAGACATCAATAAATGTTCCACCATAACAAGAGCCAAGTTAACAAATTTCTGTCCCAGAGGAGGGCCTTCACACACTCTGTCAGATGGCAGACTGCCTTGGGTTTACAGAAAGGCATTGTCAAGATTGGTCATGGATACAAAGAGCTGGGAAAGATGGAGATGAGGAAAGTGGTCACAGACTGATCCAAAAAGCTTTAAGCAAGTCAAAGAGGGCACATCAAAATGATGGAAGACAAAACATACAATGAAGAATACTCGTGACTCAGGGTACCAAACACCAGTTTTTAAATTCATGAAATAAAACCTTCAGAAATCAGAAGAAACCTATCAATAGGGGTGGATCAAGAGAAGGTATTGTAGATAACATTCTCAGATCAACAAGCAATAAAGGTAAAACTAAATTCAAAACTAAATTATAAAGAGAAGTAGAAACTCTCTTATAACCCTTAAGTCAAAGATGCCTACATAGGAAATATAGTAATAATTAATCACAGATTCTATGTTCTACAATAAAAGCAAACCAGTAGAAAATCCAGGATCTTAAAGGCTTTTTAGATTTTCAAACAAAAAGATTAAAAGTCATCAAGTGAGTGTGAAATGCAAGAAATTAAGAATAAAATGTAACCCAAGAGAAAAAAGAATAAAGGCAAAAGCAGAAACCATTAAGAAACCCCAAGAGGAGCCATGTGGAGGTGGTGCACACTTTTAATCCCAGCATTCAGGAGGCAGAGCCCGGTGGATCTCTGTGAGTTCAAGGCCAGGCCAGCCTGGTCTACAAAGTGAGTTCCAGGACAGCCAGGGCTACACAGAAAAACCCTGTCTTAAAAAACTAAAGAAAAAGAAACCCCAACAAGATAACTTGATATTAACTATCACTTTAGATTCTTAACCAACAGCTTCTGCTAACTCAAAACTCAGTGGTTGTTTTAGACTGTTTCCATCTACAATTTGTATGTTGACATGTAACCCCGATATGTACAGAAGTGGGGTGATTAGGTCATCTTGATAGAGGCTTCAAGAATGGAGTTAGTGTCCCTCTGAAAAGAGGTTCAGAAAAAATAAAAATAAAAAGAGGTTCAGGATCTGCCTGGCCCTATCACCATGAGAGGACAAAGTGGAAAGGTACTGTGTGTGGACCAGAAAGTATGATCACAACAGCCCTGTACACCAGTGCCCGAGTCTTGCGACACCAAGCTTTAGACTATGAGAAACAAATTTATCTAGGAGTGCCTTCATTCATGATATTCTATTATAGTGAGCGAAATATACTATGATGCTTAGAACAGCAAATGTTTATTATTCCACACGGGTCTACTGGGACTCCATAAGCAGACTGGCTGGGTGGATCTTGTTCAAAGTCTCCCTTGAAGCTGCCTCTCAGCTGTTGACTGGGACCACTGCTGCCTGAAGGCTGGCAGGCAGTTGTTCAAGGATTTGCATCTAAGGCAATACACTTCCATGACTGTAGGCAGAAAGTCTCAATTCTGCCCTTGCTGCTGGCCTTGGCTCCTGGCCGAGCCTCTCTCCAGACCTGTGTGGATGATGTTCTTGCAGCATGGCGGCTGGTTTACCCCTGGATGAGTTACAAGAAGAAAAGTGGAAACCTGCAGGAAGCC
Organism: Peromyscus maniculatus bairdii; assembly: GCF_049852395.1. Lineage (NCBI taxonomy): Eukaryota > Metazoa > Chordata > Mammalia > Rodentia > Cricetidae > Peromyscus > Peromyscus maniculatus. The sequence goes on from NC_134858.1 coordinate 38,442,760, forward strand.
ACACCCACTCTGTGACCTAATTTGATTTATGAAGAAGCATACCATCACTGTTTCATTAGAAGAGAGACACTCAGACCAGCCCACCATCAAGAAAAGATCTGAGCACTACTTCATGTATTAGAGAATGTAACATTCTAGATCTCTATCACACATCCCCTGAAATACGGTCCATAGCTTATACACAAAACCAAAACAATAGTATTCCTATAAAAGTTACATTTAAAATATAATAAAATAAAGAAAACGCTTCCAAATAGATAAAAGAGATCAACAAGCAAATCTTCTTTAGAAGTTTTTTTTTTTGTTGTTGTTGTTGTTGTTTTTAAGATTCTTTTGTATTTACATGTATATGTGTATGTATGCTGTGTGAGTGCAGGTGCCCACACGGCCAGAAGAAGGCATCAGATCTCCTGCAGCTGGGGTTATAAGTAGTTGTGAGCTGCCTGATTCTGCTTCTGGAAACTGAACTCAAGTCTTCTAGGAAAGCAATACAGGCTTGTAACTGCTCAGCCATCTCTTCAACTACACAATCCATTCATTTAAACACAAAAAAAGCCTTGTTAATGAGCACACGAATGATGCTCTGTATCTATAAAAGTAGAATGCTTACCTGTGTGCATGTAGCCCTGGGCTCAATCCCCAACACTGAATGAAAATAAAAAAATAAAAAATAAAAAATAAAAAAGGAAAAATGCTCAAAGTCACTGTCCTCAAGTGAATCAAACGGAATAGGGTTCTCTTTTGCACCATCGAAGATTGGGAAACTATTAAAGTTTCACAACTCTAAGGGCAACTAGGGAATAAAGAGCAAGGGACCTCTCAAGCACAGTTCCTGGGCCCCTGTCTCCCTGGAAACAGTATGACAGGAGCTGGGATAATGTGCAGCAGCGAAGGGAAGCACACCTTTCCATTCTGTGCTGAGGAAACTCTCTACTGTTCAAGATCCAAACAAGGATTTCTTTGCCTCTTTGTTTCTAATAAACAAAAGACAATAGGGACATCCGATTGTCCACTTCCAGAAAGACACGTGGGTAACTGTCAAATAGCCATTGTGATAAATTGGAACTAATCCATTGGTATGGACAAAGTCTTACAAATACATTGAAGGACAAAGCAAGCTGCAGAAGAGAAGACACTGGACAATTCTAGGCCTCGTTTAGGAACACATACCCAGGTCCTTAAAGTCTTTTGAATGTGGAAGGCTCTCCACAGGCTCATGTGTTGAATGCTAAAGCTGAGCGGATGCTGATGTTGAGGAAATTATGGAACCTTTGGAGGCGGGGCCTCGCTGGAAGTAGTGGCTCATGAAAAGACAGGCCCGAAGGTTTACAGCCCTGTCCTATTGTCTGTCCTTTCTCTGATTCCTGTTTAACCAGCTGTAGCTCTTGCCACCATGAAGCCATCTGCCACCATACCTGCACTGTCATGATGGGATGTGGTAGAGTAGGAGGCAGGTGGAGGTTTCAGCTTCATCAGTAATGTTTTATTTAAGCTAAGTGATGGGCATGCATGCATTTTTAAAAAATACCTTTTATACTTTCTAAGTGCCATTTCATAATATATCTCATAATAAAATATTCTGAAGAAAATGTAATGAAAAAATATATCATTTAAGATTGCAATATGAAAAGAAGCCGAAATACCTAGGAATTTAAAGTCATCTCTCGATGGAAAAGTGACCAATTTAACTACATTTTTGGCATGGTAAATTAAATATGAATAAAACATAAAGATGAATGAAAACTGGGAAAATGTTTTCATAGTCTAAAGGGCTGATGCCTTTAACGCATGCAGAGGTCTTTGTTTTAAGTCATGGGCAATAACCCAGAACAATAACAGGATAACTCACAAACTGACGACCCACAGAAATATAAATAGCACATTAAATATATATGAGAAATGCAGACCTGGGAGATGGCTCAGTTGGTAAAGTGTTTGTTGCTCAAGTGTGCGGAACTGAGTTTTAGTCCCCAGAACCCACAAAAAAAAGGGGGGAAGATTTGAACATGTAGAGCCACCATCTGTAATCCCGGGACTCCTATGGGGAGACAGGAGGTAGAGACAGAGGTTCTCAGGAAGCTTGAGGGCTAGCTAGTCGAGTGTACACTGCAGTCTAACCTCTGCATGTGTGTTGTGGTATATGCACATGCCCATTCACATGGGAAAGTATGTGAGTGCACACACATACACCATACACACGCAAGAGGAAGAGGGAGGGGGAGGGGAAGGAGAAGCAGAGGGGGATGGGAAGGCAAGGAGAAACTGTGAAACCATATGCTTGTCCAGTAGCTTCTCCCAAACATGAACCCTGGTGAGGATGAGGAGGCCACATGTTCATGTAGTGTGTCAAGCACAGGAGTGCATGTTGTCATGCTGTCTGTGGAGGGAATAGTCTGTCCATGGAAATGTTGCGTACGTATCCTTTGACCCCGAAATTCCATCTCTAGACCTCTTTCCTGCAGGTATGTGTGCACACACAGGGAATAATCTAGTTTTGGTTATTAACGTTTGAAACAGATTAAATACCCTTTGATAAGAACTTTACAGAGTAAAATATAAAGAAGCACCCATTGTACTGAATAGTAGGTGGTGGTTTTCAGATGGAGTCACTTCTCTATGCACACGGAGTAGTGGTCCCCAGGATGAATTACACACACTCGTGTGAGGGATAGTGTGTGCACAGATTTTCACAGAAGTCAGAGGAGTACCATACCCACTGCTTGTTTATATGTAGAAAGCCTGGAAATGCAGCAGGCACTCAGAAGTTACTTTGGGTCCTCAGAGCATCTAAAGGCAAGATGGAAGCCCGGCACCTCTGCCCTCATTTTGTGTCTGTACCTTGGCTGAAGGCTCAGATATAACTTACTGTCCTTACAGGTTCTTCTTTGATACCTTGACCTCTAGAAGACCGTCTGCCCTTCCTCCACTCCCCAGATGAGGATAATTAGCAGTGAGAGTGAGGTGGGATCTCCAGCAATTGACAACTTCCTACAGGACAATTAGAGCCTATAGGTTAATGGTGGGTGGGACCACACCTTGACCAGAGTTGCTTAATTCTGAAGATCTGTCATCTCCCTATCTATTTAAATCTAAGTCCATGCCTGGACCCCAAGGAAAGACTTAAGGAGTCTCTGGACCCCTTAATTTGCTCCTTCTCCTGGTGTGTCTGCATTAAATAAATCCCCTTTCCTCTGCTTTCACCCTTAATGCCTTCTCTCTCTCTCTCTCTCTCTCTCTCTCTCTCTCTCTCTCTCTCTCTCTCTCTCTCTCTCTCTCTCTCACACACACACACACACACACACACACACACACACACACACACACACACACAGGATATTATTGTGTAGCAACCCTAATTGGCCTAAAATTCACTTCATAGACTAGGCTGGCTTTGAACTCACAGAGATTCGACTGTCTCTGCCTCTCGTGTGCTGAGATTAAAGACCTGCAACACCATGCCCAGCCCTTAGCCTGACCAAATCTAATCTAACCTAACCTGTTGGGGCTGCTAGAGGCAGGCAGGACCAGAAATGCACTTGCTATCAACGCAGCCCCGCAAACTCAATCGAAGTGCTTAGTTGATGCTTTGGAGTCCTTTCTAATGAGAGATAATGATGGCAGGGTGGGTTGGGGGTGTCTCAGGGATGTCCCTGGAAGGGCTCCAGCAGACCAGGTCCCTTTAGACTCATTACACACTGGACTTTTCACTTTTTGTGCCTTGGCACATTTATAACCATTAGGGAGAAATCGAGCAGCACCGTGAATCTAAACCAGTCAGCAAAACTGACTCCAGACCCATTCAGATGGCTGGCATTAATGTCTATCCATGATGAGATGCTGGGGACAAATGTCCCTGCTCTGGGAGACATAAGGGGCTCTGCCCTTGGTGGGAGTAAAAGGAGACAAAGCAATCTACCAAACAGAGCAGAGGGGGCGGGAATAGAATATACTGGCTGCAGATTGAGAAGAATATAGAGTGAGGAATGCCGGAGAGGTCCATTAGCAAAGGTTTTGTGACTTGTCCCTAATAGAAGCATCCCAGATGGAACCATTCAATTAGACATCAACATTTCTTGAGCTATGGGGCCTGCTATGGGCCTGGCACCATGTGGGGCTTGGCGATACAGCAAAAAGTAACATAAAGACTTGGTCTTCATACTGCCCGCACTCTCCAGACAAGGCAGAGTATAGGAACAGGAGGATACAGAGAAAATCCAGATTGATGTATAACTGAAAAAAAAAAAAAAAAAAAAAAAAAAGCTTGTGATATAATTCTGGGTCTCAGTCCACTTGCCTGCCGAGTGAAGGAAGGACAGATTAGTGTAGACAGTGTGCTGTTCTAGATAAGGTGGTGTTGGTGGGGTCCCTTCCCCATGAGGTGGCATTTGATTAAAGAATCGGGGAAAGTCAAAGACCATCTGAGTACACTACATAAGGGAGAGAACTATACAAATGCCCTGGGGTGGAAACCAGATTGACTGCACAGGCAGGCGTAGGATAAGAAAGTAGCTAAAGCCCAAAACCGCTCTTGATGACTGTGCATCCATAGAGACTCTGACCAGAGCAGACACTGACAACTAGAAACCCCAGGAGCTCCTCACTGAAGGGCTATGGACCAGTTGTGTGCCAGGGGACAGCACCAGTGCATCCCCTGAGTCAATGAAGCGGGCATGGCATATGCAGGATCCAAACAGTCTCCCGTGACTAAGTGGATGAAATGGAGATGCTTTTTGAAAATATTTTGTTCATTTTCTTTTTTAATGAGATGGAAGGAGATGCTGGAGAAAGAGCCTGGCAGTTAAAAGTACCTGCTGCTCTTATAGAAGAGCAGTTCAGTTCCCAGTGCCCAGGTCAGGCAGCTCACTACTGCTTGCAACTCTAGCCCCAGGGCATCTAACAGCTTCTTCTGGCCTGAGAGTACCTTCACACAAGTGTGCATACACACAGGCATGCACACACATCCACAAATCCAAAAATAAAACAGTTCTTCAAAATGAAATGGCTGCTTTTAAATTTTAAGTTTGTAACAGCATATATTTGCACTCTGGTCAAAGTAGGGAGGTTCCTAGGAGGATAGGACTTTAGTCCAAAATAGGTCTGGGACAGAAAATACAAAGCTCGGCTGTATTGATAAGCTAACACGTGTTATGCACTTGTATGTGAGGGGTAACCATTACATTAACTCAACATGGGAGATAGTACTAGACCCACATGTCCAGTGAGGACAACGAAGCTCAGAGAAATTCAGTTTCTATCTACCACACCCAGGCCAGTGGACGATAGAGCTCCTGTTCCCATTACCCATGAACCTCAAATTCACACCTACAGCAGGCTTTTCTATTGCTCCCAGCTGTGGTTGGTATTTGTGTGTGTCTTTCCTGTTTCTAGGGTTCACTGGGATTTCATTTTTCCATGCTGTCCCAGGGTGACACCTGACTGACGATGTCCCTTTCACCTTCTCATCTCTTACCTTAGTGACAAATGAACTAGTTCCAACACCAGGCATGTAAGGCATGGCTGTGAGTGCTTGTAAGCTTAGCACTCAGAGACTGAGGAAGGAGGATTTCAAGTTCAAGGTCAGCTTAGGTTGCACAGAAAGACTGTATTTCAGAAAGAGCAAAGGTGATCAGGAGTTCTCAACTTTCCTAATGCAGCAACCCTTTGATACACTTTCTCATGTTGTGGTGAGCCCCATCCATAAAATTATTTCATTGCTACTTCATAACTGTAATTTTGCTACTGTTATGAATCATAATCATAATGTAAATACCAAATATGCAGGATATCTGTCATATGATCCTCAAAGGGGCCCTGACCCAAAGGTTGAGAACTGCTGCTCTAGAGGAACAGAACCCATGGGTTCCTATAGTACCAAAGATTGCCTCATACCTGAGAGGCTGAGATTCTCAGTCCTTGGGCCTCAGTGCCTCAGCAGACAGAGCAGTCCCACAGTGACTGTCTTATACTAGAGAGGCCTACAGCTTCGTACTTGCTTAGTCCACAAGACTATGTGCCTCAGAAGTCTCAATATGGTGCCCCAAACCCCAAGAATTCCTGGAAGGCTACTGGTTCTCAGTCCATGATGGAAATGGAGGAATATGCATCCTCATCAGCAAGGGAATAGAGGGAAGGCCATGCAAGCCAACAGTAAAGAATCTTCCTTGGATGGATCTCCCCCAGGCAATGAAGGCAAACAGAACAATTCTTCAGTTGAAGTTCTCCACGCAGGAAATTCTACTTTGTGGCAAGCTGACATGAAAACCAACCATCATGGGGCTGGAGAAATGGCTCCACTGTCAAGAGTAATTGTGTCTCTTCCAGAGGACTGGAGTTCAATTCCCAGTCCTCACATGACGCCTCACGAACTCCAGTCTCAGGGCATTTGATGCCCTCTTATGGCCTTCTCGGGCACCAGACACACACACGGTGCACAGACATACATGCAGACAAAATACCTATACACATAAATTGTTTTTAACAACAGTTGCACCATGTGTGGGAGTTATAGATCACAGCCAGCAAGATCAGGCCTTGGAAATCTTTTGGCCCTTGTCTGATACAGGGCAGATACTCAGTAAGTACTGTGAATATATCTGTGCTTGACTTATGTCTTAATCTGGCTAATGACCATATAACTGTTGGATGCATACTGGATTAATTACCAATGATGATACTGACATAAAATATTACATCTCCACAATAACACTTACAGCTTAACACAACTTCAGTAATGACTGATAGTAAACCAGTCTGATACTAGAGAGGACCCACCCAACCCTTGACCTTGCTGCTTCCAGGGAAGCCAACCCATTTGTTCAACAGTCCATAAGTAAGACTGAGGCTCAGAGTAAACTGAACATACAGATAATCATCACATGTTTAACAAAACTCACCCTGGGACAGAGTTTGCATGCACAATCCCCAAATTCAAAGTTCTGGAAAGAAAAATCTTCCAGCTCTCTAGAACATTCTGAAATGAGTAAGTCTAGTGAGTTATGTTTTCTGAAATACAATGCCTGTCTTTTCCTATGACAACTTTATTTTCATAAGCATGCTGATGAAAGACAGGAGCATGGGGTTGGTAGGGAGTCTTTAAGGTAGATAGATCCATTTCCTAAGGCTGCCATGATGGAGTGTCACAAACTAGGCAACTTCGAATAGGAGAGCTTTCTTACCTGACTGTTGTGGCAGCAGAAATATGAAATCAAGACATCAGCAGGACCATGTTTCCTCAGAAGCTCAGGGGTGACCTTACCTGGCCACATGAAAGCGCAATTGCATTCTTTTCAAACCAGTGGGGTTTCCCCAAAGGGTGCTCCTTTGCCTTCTGTGGTGGCTGTCCCTTTTGTCTTTCCTTGGTTGACAGGCACCTCACTCCAATCTCTGCCTGTGTCATCAAATGCCTGTCTCTTCCCTGGGCATCTCTGTCTCTCATTGCTTTTTGAAGCACATTGATCACATTGGGTGTTATTTCCATTCTTCTCCACTAAGTCTTCATCTTAGCTAGTACAACTATAGTTACTTTATTTCTAAATAAGATCGCATTCTGATATATCCAAGGCTGCTAGGCACTCAATATATCTTCTCTCTCTCTCTCTCTCTCTCTCTCTCTCTCTCTCTCTCTCTCTCTCTCTCTCTCCCTCCCTCCCTCCCTCCCTCCCTCTCTCTCTCTCTCTCTCTCTCTCTCTCTCTCTCTCTCTCTCTCTCTCTCTCATGTGTGTGTGTGTGTGTGTGTGTGTGTGTGTGTGTCTGTGTGTGTGTCTGTGTCTGTGTCTGTGTGTGTGTCTGTGGGTGTGTGTGTAAAACTCAGGCTCTGAAGATGGGTAATAAGCCATCTCTGGGACCTGAGACAGAGGGCTGAGAGCCAGGCAGAGGTTTTAGTTGGAGAAGCCTGTACCTTTCATTCTAGTGCCAATGGGAGTATAAGAGAACTAGAAATCCCTTCTCCTTCTCCCCTAGAGAGATGTTCTCAGAGCTTGCGGGTGTAGCTCAGTTAGTAGCATGCCTACCTAGTATGCATGCCACTTTGGATTCAATCTCTAGCACCACATAAAACAAAAGTTGCTCGGGGCTACCAATTCAGTTATCTCAGAACTGTGGAATGTGCAGCTTTGGAGCCAAGGGAAACGACCCCTCTCTGTTTTTATTTTAATCACCAGATCTTGATTCCAGTCCTCATACTAAGTGCACCTCAGCACTGATTATACAACTTGCGTTAGGTTAAATCATTGGAATTCTCATTTTTATAAATAGAAATTGGCCAAATGCTGGCAATTTCACGGGATTTGACCTATACGTTTCATAAGGCGTAGCCACAAAGATTTCTACTTGGCTTTAATTCTTCAAAGTGGTCCCAGGATTTCAAAGTTTCCACTGTCCAGTTCCTGCCCTTAGCTCCTACTGAGATGCTCTGGGAACCTGACACACCTTTCCATGCCCAGTAAACACCTCATGTGTGTGAGCTCACAAAAGAAGAGTTAAGAGAGCCTAGATTCAAGCTATTTAATCTCTCTGTGGTTAGTAGGTTTCTGAGTAATCAGTCTTCTTTGTATATCAACACCCTCCATTATTAATGAGTAACAAAATATAAGATTATTTTTAACACAATTTTTATTGATTCTTCTGGAATTTCACATCATGCACCCCAATCCCATTCATTTTCCAGTCCCTCCATGTCCACCTTTCACCCTTGTAGCATCCCCCCACTAAAGGAAAATTGAAAAAGAAATAAAAAAAAATAAAAGTAATAATAGAAAAATAAAAAATATTTTTTATAAAACAAAACAAAAACAAACAAAGGAAAATAACACTTCACTTCTCTGTCTTTTCTGCCTCTCCATCACCTCTTCGTTCATCTCAGTGGCATTGGGAGCTGTAGTGTGTCGCACAGTAGACCCTTGTGTCTAAACAGCTTTACTTGCAAATGTTCATTGTGTAATGAGTTATTGGTCTGGTTCAAGGCCTCTGGCTTCTGGTGCACCATCAATACTGGACCCTCACCAAAATCCTCTTGGATATCCTACTGTTGTCCCAAGTTGTGGAGATCCTGTGGCTATGGTTTCTCAGGACCTTCATGTGCTCCAGCAGGTCATAGATAGTGTAGATGTTGGGGTGTGCCAACCCAAGGCCCAGGATGTGTGCCTGTGTGGTAGCTGAGTTGGTCAGTCTGGGCCACTGGAACCACTCCCCTCAAGTGAGGGGCAAAGCCAGGTCTCCCACACCTGTGATGAGGTATGGGGCCAACTTTCCCAAGTTGTCAGCAAGGCCAGCTATTCCATGCTGGGATTTCTAGGCCCACTATCCCATGACCAGAGAGGGATGAGCACCAACCTCAGACTTCAATAGGTATGGTGCACATGAACCTCTGTAGTAACTTGGGCAACAGACATCAACATAGATCTCAGCTGCATCAGAACCATAGACCCAGACAAGGCCCTCAGCAGCAGCAGCTTTGGCAAAATGTCACTATGGCCCTGGGTGCTAGTACAGGCCACTCAGATCTGCATGGTCTCAGGCTGTGCGGTCCTCGGACTCCAACAACAGGGCATCAGGTGGTGACTCAGATCCCAGACATCTGCACAGCCTTCTATGTTAACTGGAGCCATGGCCATCAACACAGACCCTGGCTACAGTAGGATCACAGACCCAGACATGGTCCTTAGCTGCAGCTCAGGCCTGGGTGTTGCCATGGCCCTGGGTAGGACACCAACATCAGTCTGTTCCTCACAGCCTTTGCCTCTTCAGATCTGCCTGCCTCTCTCCACAGCACATGAATCATTCTGCCCCCCCTTCCTCTCTCTCTCTCTCTCCCCCTTCCCCATCACATGTTCACTCACCATAATGGAATACCTTGTGGTACCCAGTGAGTGAGTGAGTAGTACCCAGGGTTATCTTTTCCTCACCCAGGCCAAGCCACACCAGGCAGGAGAAAATATAGGATGAGTTTAAGGGTTAAAGTATGTGCTATAGACAATTATACACACACACACACACACACACACACACACACACACACACAAAGCATGTTACCCGCATAGTAGATGTTCACCGAATGATATTTACCTCTAGCACCCATAGCCCCTAATCATTCCAGCAACTGTTGAGGAAAGAGTTCAAGTGACGAGACAACCTGTAGGCTTTATGAAGGTAATGAACCAAACAATAATGGGACAAAAATAAGCACGCTTGCACATAGTTTACTCTTTTATAGTCTATAGCAGAACCCATCTCAAGGAATATATGTTAAACTCCATTACCAGAAAGCTGTCTTAGTATGTTGCCTTTTCTCATCTTAAAATAACTAGGCTCCATTTGAATTCTATACATGATATGCCTGTGTTTACATCAAATGTCATTTTCCAACATAGCTGTTCTCAGTCTCTTTTCCAATGGGAACATACATGGCATTAACATAAATTAGCATATATGACACTCTATGAGGGGCTATTCAGAGACTTCCCTAGTTCTCTGTAGGTCCCCCTTCTCTCTCACTCTAGAAAGCCTTGAGAGAAGGGCATAATGGAGGTGACTGGATAGTGATAACCGCCCACATTGTTCGTCAATAGCTATAGATGTTAGCACATCATCGGCCCCTGCCATGCCTGCACCATACCTAAAATGTGTGTGTGGTACAATACCTACATAGAGACTCACTCTTCCAAGGCATGTAATACTATGATCAATTATCTAAATGACTAGAAATTGTAAAGCCATTAGGCAATTTATATTTAGGACATTTACAGTCTTCGCCATCTTAGTCACAGGATTCTAGGAGCTCTGACCCACAATGAAGTCCGAATCCTTTTTTTTTTTTCTTTTTCTGTATACTAATGCTGAACAAATGAATCCATTTCATCCACAGTGTTTGGCACCATGGTATTCCTGCCTCTGAATGAGGTATAGATAAAACTACTCCAGGCTTCCTGTCTTCTGACATCTACTACAAGAAAGATACTACTCTTAGTATGATCAATTTTGTCTAAACACCAGGAGCATTCGCCCACATCTTGTGAGCATTCTAGTCAGTTACTCTCTTATTCTCTGTGGTCAAAGCTCTTTCTTATCAGTGGTGAGTGGTGTGGCTATAGAGATGCCACTAAGGCTATGAGAAATCTGCCACTGTTCAGAGCTCTGGGATAGATGTGATATACCACATTATAAGTTAAAACTCTTCAAACCCAAATCTGTACAACTGCAATTATTTCACAGCTCATGAATCTTCCTGGAGTGGGATTCAGGACAGGTTTCCTCTCTCCTTGCCAAAGACTTCCCTAATAAGAGAGCCTGTTCTGAATCAAGGATAATGTGCAATTTGGTTGTGTTCATGGTTAATGCAAGGATTACAAGATTTGGTTCATTTTTAAGACATGGAAACTTAGAATCAGGATGAATGGAATCTGTTTTAGTTAGGGTTTCTATTGTTCTGAAGAGACACCATGACCACAGCAACTCTCATAAAGGAAAACATTTAATTGAGGTGATGGCTACAGTTTCAGAGGTTTGGTCCATTATCATCATAGTGGGGAGACATGGCTGTGTGCAGGTAGACATAGCGCTGGAGAAGGAGCTGCTACATGCTGATATGCAGGCAACAGGAAGTGGATTGTCTCATTGGGTGTGGCTTAAGCACATGTGAGACCTCAAAGCCCGCCTCCACAGTGACTTCCTCCAACAAGACCACACCTACTTCACATCTCCTTATTCTGCCACTCCCTTTGGAGGCCATCTTCATTCAAACCACTACTTTCTGCTGCCTGGCCCCCAAAGGCTTGCAGCCATACCATAATGCAAAAACACATTCAGTTTAACTTCAAAAGTCCCCATAGTCTATAACAGTCTCAAACTTATTTAAAAGTCTAAAGTTCAAAGTTTCTTCTGAGATTCATGTAATCTCTTAACTGTAATCCCCTGTAAAATCAAAATAAAAAAGCAGATCACATACTTCCAGCATATAATGGCACAGGATATACATTACCATTCCAAAATGTAGGGAAGGGAGAATAGTGAGGAAATACTGGACCAAAGCTGGGCAAACTCCAAACTCTGCATCTCCATGTCTGATATTAAAATGATCTTCAAATTTCCAATTCATTTTTGCTTTGTCAACTGCAACATACTTTTCTCTCTTGGGCTGTTTCCACTGCCTGTTAACAGCTTTTCTCAGCAGGTATCCTACAGCTCTGGCACCTCCAACATCTTAGGGTCTCTAAGGCAATCCAGACTTCAACATCACAGCTTCACAGATTTCAGCATCTCTAGGCCTTCATTCAGGGACATCCCTGACACATGCCTGGCCTCAGCAGCTTTCCTTAGTCATAGAGGCAAATTCCGTAACTGGTTACTTCTATCCTTAACTCTAAAGACAGAACCATGTGCCCGAAACTGCCAAGTTCTGCTGTTTGCTGGGGATGGAATATGACACCTTTGTTCAATTACATCTTCATCAGCTTTCTGTTTTCAATGGTTTCCTTCCCTGCCTATGCTTGGCAGTTCTGGAACTCTCTCTGTAGACCAGGCTGGCCTCAAACTCAGAGATCTGCCAGCCTCTGCCTCTGGAGTGCATGCACTACCACATCTGCCTCTAAGCTTTTCTTTAATTCCTTTCACAAGTTGGAATTTTAGCTGGGTGGGATCTTGCCCTGAGGTTACTACTTCCTTTACTTCACATCTTAACTGGTTTGTCTCCTTGAATACATGATTTAGCTCTATTCCACTTCCTAGTACCCCTTTCTCTCAATCTGTATTTTGTGTTTTTATTTGTTCAGCTTCCTCCTTTTCATTATAAATCTTCATCAGAGTTAACACTAATAACCACACAACAGAATCTATACTAGGCTGTTTTGATATTTTCTCTGCCAATGGAATTAATCCAAAAGTCTTCATTTTATCTTCAGGCAGGCTTTGTGGACAAGGGCAAAAAGCAGCCACATTCTTCACCAAAATATCACAAGACAGGTCTCTAGGCCACAAACTAACATTCCTCTCCTCTGAAACATCTTGATCCAGGCCCCCCACAGTGCAAACCATCCTCAGCACCACTGTTTCCCATGTTCCTACTGATATGGCCCATTAAGCAGTGCTTAAAGCATTCCACAGCTTTCCTAACCCAAAGTACCAAAGTCAAAAGCATGGTCAGGCCTTTCTCAGCAGTATCCCAGTCCCTGGTACCAACTTCTATATTAGTCAGAGTTCCTAGAGTCAAAGAACTTATAGAATGAATATATATATATATATATATATATATATATATATATATATTTGGAATGACTTACAGGCTGAATCCAACAATGGTTAGCTGTGCATGGAAATTCTAAGAATATAGTAGTTTCTCAGCCCCATGAGTCTGAGTATCTCCGATGGTCTTCAGTAGACACTGGAATCCTAAAGAAGTAGGCTCCAATGACAGTAAGGGAGTGGATGTGCTGACAAGGTGAGGGCAAGCAGGCCAAGAAAGAACAAATGAACCTTCCTTCTTCCATTGTCCTTATATAGGCTTCCAGCAGAAGGTGTGTCTCAAATTAAAGGTGTATGTCACTCCACCTCAAGATCTGGAGTAAAGCTGTGTGTCATCCTGCCTCAAGATCTATAGCAAAAGCCTATGTCTTCAAGCCTCAGGATCTGGATTATAATTATGCTCTCCATTTCTGGATCATAGTTCATTCCAGAGATAGTCAAATTGACAACCAAGAATAGCCATCACAGACTCAAATGATGAGGAACCACAGTGTTATCCTCTCCAGCGGTAAAGGCCAACATTTGCCTTTCAATTCTAAGATCAAGTTCACACACGTAAGCATGATGTATAGCATCTCCATGATCTAGCCATGCTTGTGTGCCCTCAGGAATAGCACTCGCCACTCTGCACTGTAATAATGTGTGTGCCTTCCTGATGAGGGCTTAGCAAACTGTAATCCTTGGGAAAGATCAGAAATCCAGAAGTTGAATAATGGATTCTGAAAAATGAGCAGACTGACTCTATGCAAAAGCTGCACACAAGCCCAAAGGGCAAAGACAAGAGCAGTGAACCTCAGGTTGGGATAAGTCCCAAGAACTCATCGTCCTGGTTGTTTCCTTGTCAACTTGATACACCTAGAATCACCCGGGGAGAGGGAGCCCCACTTGGAGAACTGCCTCAATCGGATTGCCCTGTGTCAATGTCTGTGAGAGACTGTTTTGATTGATGATTGATTTGAGAGAGCCATCCCAGTGTGGGTGGCATCATCCCCTAGGCAGATGGGTCTATGTTATATAAGAAAGCTAGCTGAGCATGAAAGTGAGCAAGCCAGTGAACAGTGTTTCTCTGTGGTTTCTGCTTCAGTTCCTACTACACTTTCCTCCATGATGGACTGTGACCTGAAAATATAAGCTAAAGGTAATTCTTTTCTTCCCTAAGTTGCTTTTGGTGCTGGTGTTTAACACAGTAACAGAAAGCAAACTAGAACACTCAAAACCAGGCCTTTTTTCTGCCACAAGGAACTCTAAGCTCCTTCTGGGAAGTCTGTTTATAAGCTATGACCATGAAATAATGAGCTTCAGTTTCTCCGCTACAGATGTACCAGGAACTGTGGTCCTTTCTGTGCGCTCTTTTTAGGAAATCATGGACATATTCTAAAATGGCTACATTTGCTCAATAAGCCTTTCTAGGAACTAAGGTTAGATTTTTGTTTACAAAAAGCAAATCTAATTTGTATATAGGCACACTTATTTCTGGAAAAGCATTCTCCCAGTTTGAATTCCTACCAAATTCATAGGACACAGCTTCTGGACAGCTTTGAATAAGCTCCCAATGACAAATCCATCCTCCAAGGATAAAAATGTGCCATAATTAAAGATGTTTAAGACACAATTTACCAAGAGTATTGGTAATGTGTGTGTGTGTGTGTGTGTGTGTGTGTGTGTGTGTGTGTGTGTGTGTACCTCAAGTGTCATTTCTCAAGCACCACCAACCTGTTTTGTTGAGACAGGGCCTCTTGCTGGCCCAAGGCTCCAGTATTAGGTAAGGCTGGCTGGCTAACAAGCCCTAGGAACCTACCTATCTCTGCCTCCCCAGCAGGAGAATTCCCATCATGTGCCACCATGCCTGGCTTTTTGATGTGGGGTCTGGGCATCGAATTCATGAATTATTGCTTACAACCAAGCATTTTACCACTGGACTATCTCCCCAGCTCTCCACTTAGTCAGCATTCTAAAGGGATAGTTCCAAACATGCTTCGAGCAGTGTTGGAGAATCTTGAGCGTAAGTGTAAATCGCTTGAGAAGAGAGGAGTGAAAACAATAGCACACTTTAGAATGCCACGTGCAGTCACCATGAGCACTCAAAGGGTCTGTTGGACAGTGTTCACCTGTGTGCACCCTTATCGAATGCTCCGAAGAACTGCATGAAAAGAATGCAGTGACAGTTGGCCCTGACTGAGTGTCCCCTATCAGTCAGGGACTCTGCTAAGGGTATTTCATGGAAATCTGTATTTCATAAACAAAAAAAAATGAACCTTTGAAAAAGCAAAGAATCCCACTAAGGCCACAAAGACATTAAGAGAAGTGACATTTATGGGCAAATTTACCTGACTTGTTCTTAATTACTTGGATTTATATACTGTGGCATAAGCTACAGGCCCTTAACCACTGTGATATGACCTGATTTTTTAAAAAGATTTATTAATCATTTTAAATTATGTGTAAGGGTGTGTGTGTGCGTGTGCATGTGCGTGTGTGTGGTGTGTCTACATGTGAGTATGTGCACTTGAGTGCAGGTCTCTTCTGAGATGCTGGATCCTCTGGGTAGAGCTGGAGTTATAGATGGTTGTGAGCTGCCTATGGATGTTGGAAACCAAACCCAGGTCCTCTGGAAGAGCATCCAAGTTCTCCTATCTGCTGAACCATTTCTCCAGCCCCCGACTTACTGATTTACATATACATATTCATACACAGATATAGATATATGCAGATATATACATATATAGATATATGTAGATATGCATATGTATACAAATATATATAGACATGTATAGGCATGGATATATATAATATGCTTATTATATATGTATTTGTTTTCTATATATAGCCTCTCTATATAAAATAGGTCCCAACTCATGTTTCCTTTTAATAAGAACATCGTCTAGCTCCATGCTCAATATCACAAATTGTAAACTATATTGGTGATAGGGCCTAACAAGGACAAAAGAGGGTATAAGTAGGAACAACAGGACAAAGTTGCTCAATATAGTTCAGTTCCTCCCCATTCTCACCGGGAAAGCCAGGTTCATTGGTCTGAGCCTCAGCTCTGAGAGGAGGAATTACCTAGCAGGCACCAGGCCAGGTGCTGCACGGGGCTTTGTAACTTGTTTTCTGTCCCTTTCGCTCCAGGTAAGTCCCTGCCCTGGCAAGCCTCAGTCACTCCATCCTGACATCCTGAATGGGTTCATTCATCTCTATTCATCTCTCCCCTTCAGTCTCCCCCTATGCATATTTATAAAGACCTCAAGAATCCTAGGATCCCATAAAAATGCAAAGTACAATTATTATTAATGATGATACAGTTAGCAAGGAAGACATTTGTTATTTCTACTCAATTGCTTTCCCCCGGGAGCAGAACCTTTTTTTTTTTTTTTTTTTTTTTTTTTTTTTTTTTTTTTGATGTGGTGTTAATGCGCCCTCTTGGCTATTTTCGTTCTCAGTGATTCTCCTGGAGAAAGTTGGGCCGCAGACTAAGGCCATGATATTCTCTTCCGTTTGCCGTACTGCATTGTCTGAGCCCTGGTTGCTGGTGTAGATGAAACTGTGGGTCATTATTTGATTTCTGGTCTCAGGAAACCCTGCATTAGGATCAAGGCAGTTAGACTAGAGGACTTCCTTTCTCGCGGAGGTAGTCACTAGTCTGTGCAGGCAGCTCGGACTCATAGATCTAGTTTTATTTCCCCACGTATTCACCTGGAACTAAGTGATTTTTTCAAGGCGAAGGGTGAACACATTTCCTTATGTAAGCAGTCTTCCAGCAGTTCCTAATCACCATTGTTTCTCAGACAAGCGCGCAAGCGGCTGGCGGTCTGAGGCTGGGGGCCATTTCCATTCTCTGTTCGCTGCCTTCCATTGTAATTTCAGAGGCGTTTACAGAAAAATACTGAACCAGTTTGGGATTTCCCCATAATGATCGACTTCCTCTAACACACACCAAAACCGATTCAAATGTGAATTTCCACGAGGAAAGGGCTCCCCGAAAAATCTCCATTTTTCTTATGCCCTTCAGAAAGTACCTTGCCTTTCTTTGGGCTCCCATCCCCCGCTCCCACCCTCCCTCCAGCCCCGCACCCCGCCTTTCCCTCCTTCTTAAGAAGACTTTCCCAGGTCCCTCTTGGCTGTGGTTGAACGACGTTGGCTGCAGTCCATGCCGCAACAAAGCCCTGGCATTCCAGCTGTCTGCGCCTAATCTCCAGTGTCAGCTCTCGTTAATGTGTGAGCGTGAAATCAGAGGGGGCAGAGCTGCACGGAATATTAAAACCATGATCAGAATTCCACTGAGATGCTGGGAGGCTGCGAGCACCATTAGAGGAGGCTGTCAAATCACGGCTTCGCATTAAATAAAAGATTTCTATCGGAGCAAAGTACAATCAGTGAATCGCTGAGCTAAATTAGCATTTTTTCAATTGGAGATCGAAGGTGATTTATTGTTCTACACGACATTAATGTAACTATGTGCTTGACCCGCTAAGGCAGCTAATTTTTCATTTAAATGGTTTCTTTCCTTCCCGGTGCAAAGGCTGCAATCATATTTCAACTTTGCCGAGTGATCAGAAAAGTCCTGGAATGCTGCAGAAATGCCGTCCCCTCCCTTCTCCTTCCTTCCCTTTTTCCAGCTCCGGAGCCTTCCTCCTCCCCTCCCCTTCCCTACTAACCTCATGGCTGGTGGTCAAGGTCACAGAGGAAGAGTAATCTCAAAGCCACCGACTTCAAAGCCTCCATCAAAGAAGCCCCCACGTAGCCATTGAATTAAAAGGGAGTGGGGGAGGGTGGGGTCCAGGCACTGGCCGTTCCTATCAACAAGAAAAGACCCTTTAACTGCCCTGCTGATAGGGCCCAATCCGGGGCATCCTGGGTCCAGTCTCTCTTGCAGCCCTCTCGCTGTGCCTCCCTCTCTCGCATCCTCTCCAGCCCCCTCCCCTGCACACACATCGCCTCAAAATAATATACATTTCCAATTAGCAGAGCACATTCTAGCCATGTTCTCTTTGACTGCCCTAACTGTCTTCCTTTTTGCTAAAAAAGCAAGGCTGTCATTAATGCAGCCCTGCAGCTCCATTAATCCGAGGTACAATGCAGCTTTTCTCTCCCAGGCTCCCCTGAACATAAAAACTACAGTTACCCAAGCACCCCTCTTCTATTTAGATTCCTTGTCAATTGTCTTTCATTACCTACCTGATGTAACACAGTAGCCATCGAAGCTCTTGAACACAGAGCAGAAACACGCAATTCCATTCATTTCCCAATGCCCTTGTTTTCAAAAGGCAGCTGGTATTTTTGTTGTGGGTGTTTTTTAAGCACATGGATTTTTAATCTCTGGAAATTAATGAATATATTTTAGGATACACTGGGGCCCCTAGCATGTGGCCAACTTGTTGGATTTAGAACGAGATGGACATGCTGGCTGAACCCTGGTGAATTACATTTTCACATTTCTCTGAATTGCTTCTTGTGGAATTAGTTCATTGTGTTCCCCATTGAGAAGAAGGGGAGGAGCGGACAAGGAGTGGTGGGCAGTGGAGCTGACATCTGCCATGCCTTACCACTGTAAATGTGATTTCTAAAACTAAACAGACGTTGTGCCAGGAGCCGGCATGCGAATTTCACTTGTCCTCTTCCCATCCCGACACCTACTTGGTGAGATCGCAGATTGAGATATGCAGAGGAGGTATTCAAGCACTACCTATCGTGAGGACGTGAGGCCAAGGACAGACACGGTCACTGTACCAGGCTTCCCTAGGGACAGATGAAGGGATTGTGCCCTGCCTCACCCCCGACAGCCTCAAAACAAAAGTGATGAAGTTCCTTCAAGGGTCAGTGAATTGGGGGGACACTTCCCTCCCACTTCCCTCACAATGGGACCTAATTGGCACCCCCTGGTCGGCCAGAAGGCTGTGGAGTGATTGGGTCAGGGTGCTGACCTCTGTTCTGACTCAGGGAAAGGGCCTCTCGCTAGGCCAAAGGTGAGGCTTAGGGTGAGCAGTGGGATGCTGGAAACATGTACCTGCCACCCTTGTGTCAAAGTTGCTCATTCATGCTCATTTTTTTCTAAAGTTAGGAAGTAACTCCATCTTTCTCCCAGATTGGTCATCACTGAGATTCAACAACTCTAAATAAGAGACATGGATTTCAATACTCAAAAACAGGGAGAATTTGGTCACCAAATATCCAAAAATGCCCGCAGGTACTGCACACTGCTTATCCACTTCTCTTTTGGTTGATTTCCGCGGGACTTCTGTACCAACAGGCCCTGTCTGTCTAGATCAGTTTTCTTTCTATCCCTTGTCACTCATTAATGAGCCAAGAGGTGTCACAGCATGCCATTCCCCTAATTCCCACCTGCAGGGCAACCCTACTCCAAACCAAATCAAAGAAGCCCAAGTCAAGGCTCGATTCTTTTGTGCCCTCTCTAAGAATGAAGCTGCCTTCATATGGCAACATCTTTGGAATATAACTTTGTTCTTTGAACTGAGGACCTTCAGGATATTCTGGTCACTCCTGGTACACAGCCTAGAACTACAGCACAAGGAAGACAATGCCGACCGATGGCTTGCCACACACCAAGATCTCAGCAGTCAACACAAATTTAAAAGGTTGGCAAATGCTAGACTTAGGGCTGGGGAGACACGTTTGGGGGGTAGAAACTCAAGAGGGGGAACCAATCTTGTAGCAGAGCAGTCTACATGGGGTAGCCAGACTATAAGCCACATTGGTTGGCAGGTATGGTTCAAAAATGCTTAGCATTAAAGGCCTGAGCCAGCAGACTTTTGGAAGGAGGGTGGGGAAAAGGATGGAGTCACGAGACCCACCCATTCTGCACAAACCCTCAACTCACAGGGTCTTCTCCAGAGACAGAAATGCTGTAATGAGTATCAGAGTCTTTCACCAGGTGAGCCCCCAGGACAGAGCCAGTCCTCAGGAACAATGAGATCTCAGCCGGCGTAGATGTACAGAAGACTCAAGAAACAGACTCAAAAAAGCAACCCTGGCCTTAGAAGCAGTTCTTGGGTCCCTCACCTTAGGAAAGATCACACCAAGTTTGACTCCATAGAGCAACTGTAAGGGTTGTACCTAGATTTAGAACTGCATGTATGTGTGTGATAGATCATGTGTGTGTGTGTGTGTGTGTGTGTGTGTGTGTGTGTGCTCATGTGTGTATTATAAATAACACTCATTGCTCAGTGTTTATCATACTGTAAATGATGTCATGTAAGTCCTTCTTCTTAGGCACCATTCAAAGGCTCCAGGCTGACCCAGCTGATTCAGATTTCAGATTCAATGACCATGAAGGTCATTTTGTTGGTGGTCATGATTTGCTTTTGTTGTGTTGTTTTAATAAAAAGAAACAAACATTTGTTAAAACTAATATATATGATGTTATATGTTTTCATATATGATTTACTTAATTCCACCACACAATACTCAATAAATCACTACAGCAAGGCTGCGATCTAAGGAGTCTATGACTATGTTCCTCCTTAAATTATGATTGATGCTGGTAAAAATACTGAAAGTCAAGTTCCAAGGTCTAACTCCAAATGACTCACTCTTAAAAAAACACTATGAATGTAGGGAGCCGCTATTCAAAGATGGCGCTGGCTTCCTGGTAGCCTAGCTGTAAACAACTCCATATTTGGCTATGATGCACGAGTATGGTAATTGGCCTTATGTCCTCAGCCTATCCCGTGGCTCCCTGTGCTAGCATTCTGGCAGGACCCAATCACAGTACGGCATGTTTGCTTGATTCCCTATATAAGCAGCTGCAGTTTAGTCCTCGGGGCCGCTGCCCCTCACCTCCCACTCTCCCTTAATCAAGAGGCACTCCAATAAAGTGTGATCTGAGAAGAATCCTCGCGTGATGGTCGTTCTTCCTCGCTGGCCGAGGAGCGCGCCACAACTGGTGCAGAAACCCGGGAAGGTAACTTCGGACAGCAACTGGTGCCGAAACCCGGGAAGGAAACTTCGGATACCAGGTGAGGGGTCAAAGAGGATTCAGAACTCAACACACAGAGCGGTGACGTCGGTAACAGTGACGTCGGTAAGTTCTTCAGGAACAGTGACGTCGGTAGTAAGTTCGCCAGGAACAGCTACGACGTCAGTAAGTTCTCCAGGTATGCTGATTACTATAAGGGGATTAATCCGCAGCCCTTCGCTCAGACATGGTAAACGGGTATCGGTAATGCGGGCGTTACCGCGACATATGAATATTTGAAATATCCACTCCCAAAGGTGGCCATTTGTAAAAATTGGGGTTTAAAACATCCAGAATATCAAGCTGGTTAGAAAGAACCATTGAGAGTAGTAAACCACAGAAGATGGGAATGATTTTATTTAGAGAATATTAGTTAATAATAGGACCCTCTTGAGCATGTACCAAGTGCCTACAGTGTTCTAAACATGAAAGTACATGTATTAATAGATTCTGATCCTCACACTGACCCAATAAAGTACGCAGTATTATCTCCATTTTAAAAAATGGAGAAATGGGGCAAAGGTGTTAACACACACACACACATACACACACATACACACACCACCCCGTACATTCACAAACAACCCAAAGAGCTGGGATTTGAACCCAACCAAATTGGAACTTCAGATTCCACACTCTGGCACCATGGTATGCTGTCAGAGAAGAATGCAGCATGATTCTCTGTTACTATTCGAATGTCTTATGGATGCTTCAGGGTGGTAAATTGGAGTCCTATGTCTATGTTTGAGCCAAGAAGCTCTGAATGCAAGCTACAAGCTCCATCCCAAGGCCAGCTTTTATAAGGTTTGCCCGTTCATGCACTTTCACCCCAGTACGAATTTGGTCAAGGTGAGAACAGTCAAGGCAGAAGAGAACAAGCTGGCTACAGAGACTTTCAACATCTACTGACTGTAACTGCTGAGAGGAAGTAGCCTTCCATTGGGTTCAACTGGGCAAAGAATGAATACATTTCACTACAGGGAAAGATCATGGAAACAAGAAAAGAAATACTCCTGGTCCTTAAGAGGCAGGGAAGTTTTTCATGGGCATGAAGAAGGGGGAAGCTCCTAGAACTGAGGGACAGTCATGGGCAGAAGCAGAGAAGCTGCAACCCCTCATGTATTCTCACTGAATCCTCCATGCTGCCTTCTAAGTATCCCTGCATTTTTTTGAATCACAGTAGGTCCCCGACACACATTGAGCAAAGTGCATGGATGAAGTTCTCATGAGTACATGCATGAATGATATTAAAATGTGTGTGATACTAAATGATAGGAGGTAACCCAGCACACTGAAGGTGACCTCGAAAAGGACTGGAGAATGGCTTCAAGCACCCTGCAAATCTGGTTCCTGGTGGCCCCTGTCTTCAGTCTCTCGCCATGCCATGGCATTGTCACGACGTGTGAGAGATTTGTTTGGGGTGGGGGAAGCATATTTTTGTTTGCATTTGCTTAGCACATTGCTGTCGCACATTTTGCTCAGAGATGTAAAGTCATCTGCACACACCGCTTGTGCAGTTAGAATCAAGTCAAAACTAAGTGTCAGGCCGGCTGTCAGCCACACGGCCTCGGCAGACTGTCAGACTCCTTTGCCCATGACTGGTGCTGTCTCTTGTTCTCCTCCCTGACTCTGAAACCTCCTCACCTCTGAAACCCCACACCTCACAGATCCATAGACCTTGGCATCCCCAAGGTCTAATTTCTAATTCGCTTAACTCTGTAAAAGACAACAATTACACAGAACACAGACCAAGTCCACCACAGGGCCAATGGTTGTTCTTGGTGAACCAACTCTACATCAGCCTCGACTGAAAGCAGTTTTGTGTCAAGAACCCTCAGGAAGCCATCTCACCCTGTATCACAGCATCTCCTGAAAAAAAGGAACTGGGCAGTGTGCCCAAGCCAAATGATAACATTTTCTTTCTGTAGCATGAATCTTAAAGAGTCTTATTAATAAAATCAAACTTAAAGCCAGGTACTGGGGTGAATACTGGAAGATCAGAGAAGCAGAACAAGCCACAACTTCCTCACCTCGCCAATTCCTCAGCTGATCCTGTTTCCTCAGACTGGAAGCCTCTGAGTCTTCATTCAGAATGAATCTCAGCTGAACTGTTTGTTGCTCAAAAGCCTAAAAGCTTAACCAGCCGTAGTTCCTGGTCCTCACGCCTTAAATACCTTTCTGCTTTCTGCCATCACTTCCTGGGATTAAAGGCATGAGTCACCATGCCTGGCTATTTCCAATGTGGCCTTGAACTCACTGAGATCCAGAGGGATCTCTGCCTCCAAAATGCTAGGATTAAAGGCGTGAGTGCCACCATTTTCTAGCCTCTGTCTCTAGTGGCTGTTCTGTTCTCTGACTCCAGATAAGTTTATTAGGGTGCACAATATTTTGGGGAACACAATACCATCACAATGATGACATTTTCTTTCTTTTAATCCTCTACAAACACTCTTACCCATTGACATCCTTCCCCACTCCATGTTACAAGGGAAACCATACCTAGGACATCAACATCAAGATTATTAGTGTTGCAAAGAACACAAGCTCTTGCCAGGAGGGCAGATTGGATGATCAAAATGAAGCCTGATAGCTCCAAAGTTTTGGCTCATTTCTTCTATATCAGGGTTGTCTCCACCAGCGACACAGATCCACATTAATGGCCTAATTTTTCACAATGCATCTGTGAATCAGCAATAGGATTACAGTAAAAACTAGTGTTCCCCTTTATTCAAGAGATCTTTAGGTAGTGCCTGTCTTGTGTCAGAAGCTACACCAGGCTTTCAGATGCAGCACGCTGCAAAGCAGGTCTAGTTTTCATCCTCACAGAGCTTCAAGTCTACAGGAGGAAGAGATAGGTGTCAAGGATGGACGCTATGAGAGAGGAACTGTGGATACTTGGAAGAGAGCAGTAAGTTAGAGGGCAGAATGTGCCAGGGCTCCGTGGACCATCAACAGCATGAGCAGTCCGGGAAGTGGAAGAAAAGTCAAGGATGGCTTGTGAAACACAGATGATGCACACGAGGAACTTGGCAACCGGAAGAGGACTGTGAAAGTCATGGAAGCACAAATTTTAATGGAAATTATGCCTTTCAAAGAAGAGTACCTCTAACTAATGCTTTTGGGTGACCACCAAAGAAGAGATTTAGCCAAAGATGAACAAGTTCCATTTCTTGTCCTATCTGGTGTTACAAGTCATGGAGGCCAAATCTCACAGGAGTGATAAGTCTCTTCAAATTCTCAGCGCCTTCTGGATCCTCCTCAGCAATATTAAATTCAACCTTATCCAAGTTCATAGGTTGAACTTTTTCACCCCTGACATATCAAGATCATACTTTAATATGGTAATACCTGTCCACTGACTTTATCTTTGTTTTGAAACACTGGACCTGCTGAGCATGGATTTACTCACAGATTACATACAAAGATGTATCAAAAGCTCTTCACCAGACCAGGGTGATCTTTTGCCTAGTTTGTACAAGGCTTTGATTTCAATCCTCAGCATCATACACAGGCACCAACATCAAAAAAAAAAATCCATGTACCATTATAAACCTCTAGGTATACATCCTACTTGCCAAGCATCAGAAATCTACAGAATATCTTCTAGCTCTTCCAAGCTTGCTCTGCCCAATTTAGGAATCCAGTCCATAGAGCCCTCACAAATAGCCCATGGTTCTATAGCATGGATCTGAAATGTTGTCCAAGAGCCCATGTTTAAAAAGCTTATTCTCCAGGATGGTTCTGTGGGACATTGTGGGAACCTCTAAGGAATGAGTCCAGTAAGAAGTCTTCAGGTCACGGGTGGCATGTCCTCAAAAGAAGTGTCTGGACCACAGCCTCTTTTCCTTCCTGTTCCTTACTTTGTGGTTATGAGGTGAACAGCCTCTTGGGGTCTGCTGCCATGATGTCCTGACCCATTACAGGCCCAAAATCATTGTATTCCATCGACCATGGGCTGATGCTTCCCAAACTGTGAGTTAAAGAGAATCTGATGATTTCAAGCTTAGTGTGCAGGGGATGGTGTTTTGGAAGAAGATAGATGTCCTTCACACTATCGCTAACAGCTGCAAGGAGCATGCCTGCCCCTGGCATCCCAGTCTCAACCAATCCTGCACATTTTGTTGCTGAGACCCAAGACAGAGAACACCCCTAGGGTGAGATGGATGGAAATTTTCACTTTCACAGTCTCTTCTTTACCTCACCTTCCTCCTCCTTCTACTTTTCATATCTAGCCATGATTTCTCCCCCCCCAGAACTCCTCTGAGCACCTTCCCATTCAGTACTATATTCTCTGTGCCTAGAGAAGTTTCCAGATTGTTTCCTCCATCTAAACCCATCTACTCCAATGTGTCAGGGGACTGCTACCAAGAAACGATTGAGCATTTGCCCAGGAGAATAGTCAACACAATGCTTCTGTTCCTGTAGCATGAGGAAGGAGCATAATACTCACAAGACCAGGGGGAGCCCCATAGATTGGATACAGAGACATTTCCAAAGACTGTTCTGGAAGACTTTTTATCCAAATCTAGCAATTGTTCCAGCAAGCTGGAATGGCTACCCACTACATCTATCCCATGACTAATGACGTTTTTTTGTTGACCTGGGTCCATTCTTTTATTCATTTTCTTAGGCATAAAGCTAATGTGATACAAAGTTTCTTCTTCTCATTGAAAAGCATCAGTAAATAGCTAGGGATAGTGTAGGCAGTTGGTATGGTTTTGTTACTTCACAACATTGGGAGTAGTTGCTCACAGGTCTATAGGAAGTCAGGTGTGAGTGATGTAGCCAGAAGAATAGCCTCTAATGGAAACTGGAAATAAAGATAATCAAGTTTCAGCTCCCTATACATGGCCAAGCCTGTACCAATATGTGGAATTCGTTGGATTAAGAAAATGTGGTACATATACACAATGGAGTATTAGTCAGCAGTAAAAAAAAAAAATGACATCATGAAATATGAAGGCAAATAGATGAAACTAGAAAATGTCATCCTGAGTGAGGTAACCCAGACTCAGAAGGACAAATATGGCATGTACTCACTTGTAAGTGGATATTAGATGTAAAGCAAAGAATAATCAGACTACAAACCACAGTTCCTGAGAAGCTAGCTAACAAGGAAGACCCAAAGAGGGACAGATAGATCACCCTGGGAAGAGGAAATAGATGAGATATCTATGAATAAACTGGGCATGAGGGTGGGCAATCAAAGGTAGGAGATGGGGGATGAGAACATAAGGGAACAGGATGGTTGAGTTGGAACAGGGATGGAGTGTGAGAGCAATGGAAGAGATACCATGATAGAGGGGGAGACATCATGGGGATAGGGAGAAACCGGGTGCTAGGGAAGTTCCCAGAAATC
Source organism: Peromyscus maniculatus bairdii (assembly GCF_049852395.1). Classification (NCBI taxonomy): domain Eukaryota; kingdom Metazoa; phylum Chordata; class Mammalia; order Rodentia; family Cricetidae; genus Peromyscus; species Peromyscus maniculatus. Next base: position 38,469,324 of record NC_134858.1, read on the forward strand.
CACAAGGATTACCCCAGCTTAGACTACTAGCAATAGTGGAGAGGGTACCTGAACTGGCTTACCCCAGTAATCAGATTGGTGAATACCCTAACTGTCATCATAGAGCCTTTCTCCAGTAACTGGTGGAAGCAGATGCAGAGATCCACAGCCAAACACCAGGTTGAGCTCCAGGATTCCAGTCGAAGAGAGAGAAGAGGGATTCTATAATCAAGAAGCATCAAGATCATGATGGGAAAAGCTGCAAAGACAACCAAACCAAACCAGTGGAACTCATGAAATTTAGACCAACAGTTGTGGAGCCTCCATGGGACTCGGCCTTCGGCATAAGTGAGACAGTTGTGTAGCTTGATCTGCTTCAGGGGCCCCTGACAGTAGGATAAGGATCCATCCCTGGTGCATGAGCAGGCCTTTTGGAGCCCACTACCTATGGTGGGACACCTCACACAGCCTTGAGGTGTGTGGGGGTGGGTGGGGGGGGTGGGCTTAGGCCTGCCTCTACTGAATGGACCAGGCTTTGCTGACTCCCTATGGGAGGCCTTACTTTCTTGTAAGAGGGAATGGGGGAGGTGGGTGGGTTGGTTAGGGGGAAGGTTGGAGGGGCAGGAGAAGGGAAGAGGGAGTTCTGTGATTGGTATGTAAAATAAATTTAAAAAAATTAACACTAGAACTAAGCAATGGTGTATAGCAGTAATCTTAGAAGGTCTTATTAATAAAAACAAATCTGGAGCCAGGTATTAGGGTGAATGCTGGAAGATCAGAGAAGTAGAACAAGCCACAGCCACCTCACCTTTTCAATACCTCAGCTGATCCTGTTTCCTCAAACTGGAAGCCTCTGAGTCCTCATCTGAATGGATCTCAGCTGAACTGCTGCTCAAAAGCCTAAAAGCTTAACCAGCTCTAGTTCCTGGTTTTCACACCTTAAATACCTTTCTGCTTCCTGTCATCACTTCCTGGGATTAAAGGCATGAGTCACCATGCCTGGCTGTTTCCAGTTAGCTTTGAACTCACAGAGAGCTGGATGAATCTCTGCCTTCCGAATGCTAGGATTAAAGGCGTGAGTGCCACCATTTTCTAGCCTCTGTCTCCAGTGGCTGTTCTGTTCTCTGACCCCAGATAAGTTTGTTAGGGTGCACAATATTTTGGGGAACACAATATCACCACAATGGTGCTTCAGTGGACAGTCCTTGTAGACATCGGTGCACTGAGTAGAGCTGCCTCAGAAAGGCATGATGTAATCACACTGTGCAGTATTCCTTCAGCTTTAATAATGTACAGATGTCTATTTTAAAGACAAACAACTCTCATCTGCAGACATATCATCCTGAATGTGCTAGATCTTGTCTGATCTTGAAACTGAGCAAGGTCAGGCCTAGTTAGTACTTGGATAGGAGAAAAAGAAAAAAAAAAAAAAACATGAAGCCCCATGGTGGCTCACATTTAATGATTTTTGTTTAGTTTTGTTTTTAAAACAAGGTCTCATGTTTCCCCATCCACCTTCAAATTCATTACGTAGTCAAAGATGACCATGAATTTTTTTAATGATAATTTCATATGTGTATACAATGAAATGTGGTCATGACCATATTTGCTCCCCATTTTCCCCTCCAACTCTCCCTCAAGTATTTTTCAACATGGATCCCTCCAAATAAAATTCATGTCCTTTTACCCCTGAAAACTCACTGTCAGATTAGCATTGCCAATATGTATGGGTCATACACTGGGGCATGGGAAATACACCAGTGTCTACACATGAGAGAGAGTGTGTGAGAGAGAGAGACAGAAAGACAGACAGACAGACACAGACATAGAGACAGAGACACAGAGACAGAGAGATTCTCCATTTCCAGCATCTATCCACTGCCAACAGCTCCTCAGCAAGGGATGCGATCTGGAGAGAGCATCTTCCACCTGCGTTAGAATTTTTGCCGGAAGGATCTTGTGCAAGTCAATACAGCTGCTGTGAATTCATTAGTGCAATCCTCAGGCCAAGTCCAGAAGGTCATGTTTCACAGCACTCCTTTCCACCTTCCAGTTCTTATATTCTTTTCACCTCTTCTTCTACAATGTTCTCTGACACTTGGTTGTGGGGAGTGGGATCAAGAAAGATGTCTCAGGGGCTGGAGAGATGGCTCAGTGGTTAAGAGCATTGGCTGCTCTTCCAGAGGTCCTGAGTTCAATTCCCAGCACCCACATGGTGGCTCACAACCATCTGTAATGAGATCTGGTGTCCTCTTTTGGCCTGCAGGCAGAACACTGTATACATAATAAATAAATCTTAAAAAAAAAAAAAAAAAGAAAAGAAAAGAAAAAGAAAGATGTCTCAGCAGGGTGGTGGTGGCGCATGCCTTTAATCCCAGCGCTCAGGAAACAGAGTCAGGTGGATCTTGTGAGTTTGAGGCCAGCCTGGTCTACAGATAGAGTTCCAGGAAAGGCACAAAGCTACACAGAGAAACCTGTCTCAAAAAACAACAACAACCAAAAAAGAAAAAAAAAAGAAAAAGAAAAATAAAGAGAAAAGGAAGAAAGAAGGAAAGAAAGAAAGATGTCTCACTTACAACTGAGCACTTTCTTATTCTCAGCACTTTGACACTTATACATCTGTCGGTTGACTGCTGCCCACTGCAGGGAGAAGCTTCTCTGACCAAGGCTGAGAGCAGCACAGGTCTATGGGGACAAGCATGGATATTTAGAAGGTAATTGAGCAACATAACCATGAGTGTGTCACCGTGTGGTTGCTGGGAATTGAACCCAGGTCCACTGAAGACCAACAAGTGTTCCTAACCTCTGAGCCATCTCTATAACTCTTCAACTTCATGGTTTTTTTTAAAAAAAAGATTCATAGCTATAATACTAATCCTCAACTCCTTATAGATATAGACTATTTGTTAATTACATAGAAACAAAACTTAATAAATTATTATTAGTCATCATCATCAATTTAACATGACCTATGACAACTCGATGTTTGAAAATTACTGGATCTTGGCCAGTAGATCAACTAGCCTATTTATGTTGGTCAAAACGTGAGCACAGGTTGGTGTATTATTCTATCCTTTCTCCTGTGCTTGTGTGCCTCTGCCAGCCTATGCTCTGAAGTTACCCCCTTAATTCTTCTCCATGCAAGTGCCTAAGAAATCACCAGTTTGTCAGCGCACTGGTGTTCTTCTGTATTCACTGCAGTGCAAATAGATTGTGCTTGCACTCTCTTCTCATTCGGGAGATGACAGGTTGCCCATTGCCTCGAAAGTCAGTGAGAGGGGGGCACTGATGTTACATTGTAATGCTGTCAGAAGTTCATTTACATGCCTTGGAAGACACCAGAGGGCAGAAACACTACTTGGAACATTTTCATTGAGAAATGGTGAGTTTCCAACATGATCCTAGCTACTGCATAGTGGCATGGATTAGATCCATGGCACTGTTCAGGCATGGTCAACTATGCTGATATGTGAGTCATATAGGGCGTGAAGAAAAGGACATAGCTACTCAGCCTGAACAACATCAAGAATCTTCCAGACAGAAATTAGATCCCAAAAATATTTAAAAAAAACAAAACAAAACAAAACTTATTTCATTTGGAATAGTTTGCACTTGACACAAATGGCCAAGAGATAGTTATGATTAAACCTTGTGAAGGTTTCCTTTATAGATGTTATAAAATAAAACACACACACACACACACACACACACACACACACACACACACACACACACACACACACATACACAGAGAGAGAGAGAGAGGCTAGAAAGGGAGCCAGACAATATAACACAGGCTAGAAAGGGAGCCAGATGATATAATGGCCTATTTCATCTGTAATTTTAGTGATTATTATAAATGATGAATAAAATCCACCTGAAAGTGCTTTTTTATTATCTTTCCAATGTGGCACGATCCAAAGGTTGACCCTGAAATAGAAGCACCTCTTTAGATGTACCAGGAACTGGGACAAAGCTGGAAATCTGGACCTTGACCCCAAGCTCATAAAGAGAATGCTGCACATTACTCCCCTGGAAACAGAAGACTCTACAGTGAGATCATCTGGCACTAAAGGAGTCGTGCAGATGACTCTTAAGATCAAAAGAACCTACCCCAAGATTCAGGTTCCACTGGGGGACAGCTGGGGTACTTAGTTGTCGGTACTAAGCTATCCAGCAAAGACCTCCTACCTTGGGTAGTCTACAGAAGGAGTGCAGAGGTCTAACTGTTGATGTTCATGACAAGGAAGCAGGTAATCCCATCACTATGTTGAGATCACAGGGTAGAACTAGACACAAGCCACTCTCCATAAAAAAAAATGTTCGAATTCATATCAAGTACCTAAAAGGTAGCAAAGCAAGTGCTGTGTGAACAACCTGTCAGATTAGATATCATCTAGTTAGGGTGGTCAGAACTGAGAGTCTTTCCAATGGAACGAGGTCTCCTGGAAGCTTCCTTAATGGCTTTGCATCTCAAGAAGGCACCGAACCACCCTTGACTGAGGTTGTTTATGACTGTTGCCCCTTAGGATTCTGTCCTCCAAATGAAGCTTACTTCTGATATTGCCTGACTGGACCTAGAAGGCCTTGGCCACTATCTCCTAGTATCTTAGGTGTGATCTAGGTACTGTGGACTCAGCAGCCAGCCAGATACCACGTCTTTGCACTCAGCTTTGTTCAGTGAAGGCAGGCTGGCGGACCCGAGCATCCGTTCTTTATAGACCTGGGCAGCTGAAAGGAAGGATGTGCAATCTTTCACACCTTTGATGGGAACACAGGTTAGAAGACACCTCATCATCTGCAGCTGTCAAATCTAAACTACTTCCTTTTAAGAGCCAGTCTGTTTCCTTACCAGATCAATGCTCTTATCTGTAGTCATGTGGACCACCAGCGACAGTCAGTAACCAAGTAACACACAATCCAATTTCAAAAGGAAAAGAAACATCTTAAATTCAAACGTTTATTGTACAACAGTGAAAATGCCCTAGGTGAAATTAATTGGAGCTCAGAGCTTAGAAATCACCTCGCCTGGCTGAAACAATATGACAGATGGAAATGATATAGGTTTGGGGACAGACAAAGGCAACTTTGTCCAGGCTTTCAAATTTTACCCTCCTCTCCCATCTCCGGCTGCAGCCATTGCTATATCGTGGTGGTGATGGTCCTCAGACTGCAGAGATCTTAGCTAGCAAAGTGGCTGGAACATTTCATGCCTCCAGAACTCCAGGGTATCATCTGAACAGACTAAGGCAGCTTTGTTCACTCACTCCACCCTCCTCGTCTCTTCAGATGAGTAGTGCCGTGGTCCCCCTCCATACACCTGTTTCTGGAAGCCTGTCATTAGAGCATCTACCACCAGAGTATGTCCTTAGTTTGTTGTTGTTGTTTTGTTTTACTTGAATTGATACAAACACAGATTTCTACCTACTGAGATACTCTTGTGTTGTAAAGAAGCTGGGCTCTGTGTTATGCTTTTATAGATGGCTCTTATCCCAATATTTTGCCAGTATATTTGATCATAAAGCAAAACACTATCAAGAGTGCTTGAAGCAAGGCAAGTTTTTCAGGTGAGAAAACATAATAACAGGTGGCAGAAAGCAGTTTGTCCCGAACTCTGATTCTTGAACATGTGTGTGTCAGAGAATGGCTGGCTGGTCACCGAATCTGAACCTCCTTTTCCCTGTTGATATAGCTAAACCATGCTCCCACTTTCTTTCTATTTGACCATGGCCACAGGACCCAGCTCGGCCAGAGGAATTTTAACATAAGCCACAGGCTCACTTCAAAGCCCAGAGCAGAGTTATCACCCACTCACCATGTCCTGCGTTTCCTCCTCTTCCGTTCCCTCCAGATGAATGGCGGCTTTTCTAGAAGGCAGATGCTAAAGGGAGAAGAGGAATTGGGTCCTTGATTTACAACTTGAAAGAAAATGTTCCATTGTGCAAGAACACCCGTGTCAGGCTTTACCTAGGGAAAAAAGAAATCTTTTTTCTTGTTCGAACAATTCATGTAGTTTAGGGCTTATTTGTTACAGCAGCAACTATTGATAGAAATGACACAGTACACTCAACAGCCATACAGGTACAAGGTGCTTTCTCAAAATTCCCATGAACTTCAGAATGTTCTTGTGCACTGACATCCACATTTGTCATCTAAAGAGATAAAAATGGAGACCAAGTCCTTGTGAACCCATATACAGCTTCTATTTTGTTCATGCAATTTGAAATCATCCCATTTGGGAGGATTTTTTTTTTTTAAATTAGAAGTAAAACCATACAATGAATACTCTTCTTTTGGTAAGTAGAAGGGAGAAAATTCTAGAGACAAGTCACTGGAGAAAATAAAATAAAGAAAGAAATCTGCTAGCATGAAGCCAATATTTTAGTCATATATGTGGATTTAATTGGTTGGTGTTGCTTTTGAAATCTTATTAATAATAAATATATTTAAGCTATAATCTGTAGAACATATGCATGTTGCAGTAAGTTCAAAAGCATAAATACTTACTTTCTAGTAGAATAGCACATCCTGACTGGAAGGAGCAAGACATCTTTATCAGATACAACCTGTAATTTTTATGAGAACAGCTATTTCTGGGCATCTGCTTGCTCATGTTACAACCAATGAATTTCACATGGACACAGGCATTACACCTTCTGACAGGTACACTTACACACATTGGGTGAATAATTCTCCCTGAGTACTGATTCCAGGAATTGCCAGACTCCTATCTTCCAAACAAACTTACCCTTTATGCATCTATAATTTAGCAATACATCTCTTCCTACTAAATAAGAAAAAATAATTTTCAGATGTAGAACTTTTAGTTAACCCCACTATCAAAAGCAATTTTCCATTAACTGTTTAAAATGTTCCCAAGTATACTTAATCTTTTTCTATGATCATAAAGGGTATTATAGAAATTGACTGACACATATCAATCCAATAGAGTCAATACCCACAATACAGCCGCCTTGTATGTCCATGTGTTGCTTCATTGGTTGGCATGGAGCTACAAAGTCACCATGTACTACAACTCCAGATGCCCAACTCCTGGCTTAAGGGCACAGTGAACCCCATAGTTCACTGTTCTGAGTAGGGAGAGCAGTTCTCTTATGACTCACATTTCTTCAGATACGTGAAGAATAACATGAGGCCAAGTCTTTCATTGGCTGACTTGTTCTTATTCTCAGGAAGAAGGGGCAGATTTGAGGTCATTTGCAAAGCACCTCCTTGAATGTCTCATTAAAATTTAGTTTTAATCTCTTAAACACTAAAGTTTTTAAACTTCATGGAGAAATGACCTGCCTAAAGATGATTCAGAAATTTTTTTTAAGTCCTTATTTAATTCCTTAAACATTAAGCATGTTCAAAGTTCAAGCACAGTTCTGAGCCTGGGAATGGAGGGTGAGAACTCGGTGGGATTTGCCCATGCATTCTCTGACTCTCAGTATCTCTGGTTCTTACCCAATGCTCACAGATGAACGAAAATGGCTGTAGCTCCTGGGAGTCTCACCCATTGCTGGTCCCGGGCCATGTTCTGGTATACTATGGGTTAGTCACAGGCTTCAGTCACTGTGATAAAATACCTGATAAAATGAAAGGAGAAAAATGGTTTCAGAGGTTTTGTTCATAGTCACTTGTCCGTGTTACATCTGGGTCTGTGGCAAGTCAAGACGTCAAGACAGAGGGCCCATGGCCAAGCAGAACTCCATCTTCCTATCTGCTTTTTGAGTTAGTTCCCCATGTCATTCTACAAGGATTGGAACAGATCCTGATGGGGTAGAAGGGAAGAGGCCCTGCATAAGAAGCTAAACATTGAAAAATGCAAATTGAGAACAGTCAGTAATGCTTTATGTCTGACTGAGGCTTTTCAAATTTGAGAAAATGAAGAAACATGTAAAAGTACTTTAGGAATAATTCATCATCCAATGACAGAGATTTATGGCAGTTAACTTTTTAGTGTGTTCCTTCCCTCTGCCTCTCTGAAACTGGTCACATGTTCTTTCTCCCATGTCATTAACTGCTCTGTGCAAACATTATTTGTTCTGATCTTATGCGGACATGTCATAATTTTCCAAACCTCTCATTATTATTAGACACTTTGATTGCTTCTAAAATTTGGCTACCATGAATAACTGATGATGAATGTCCTCATACATAATCTTTTTATGCATTTCTCATAACTTTATGAGGATGTATTTTTACAAGTAGAATTACCAAACCCAATCACACAAATCTCCATAGGTCTTGAAAGCTACTAAATAGTCTCTTCCTAGAAAGCAATAACGTGTTCTACCTACCATTCATATTCATGGAAGTATTTTCCAACATACTTTCCAAAAAGAAATGTGATGATTTTGAAAATCTTCCCTGATTTGATAAGAAAATAACATTTTGTTGTTTCTATTTTCTTTGATTTCTAATGAGGTGGAAAAGATGATTTCTTCTTTGGCAGACAGCCTATTTATATGATTTGCAAATTTGTGTTTAATTTTCAATATATTTTATACTGACGTGTTTTCTGTGCTTTAATGCAGACTTCCACTTTTACTTGTTATATTTATGTTATTTTATATTCTGCTCCATTGTATTTATAGTACAAAGTAATTGAGTATCATATGTGGGGTTTGTAATCCATCACTTGACTTAATGCTAATTCATGCTAAATTTTTTCAGCTCATTGTGAAGGGATTTGTAGTAGACAATAAGGTATTATGGAAATTATGACTGTTTAGTTTTTCCCTTTCAAACAATTCAGCTTCTTAATTCTGTTCCATTTTGTCAGCATCTTCACCCCCAAATTGTGCCAACTTTACTGAGCTTGGTATTTGGAATTGGTTTAAGATACAGACACTTTTACATATTAAGAAGGAATATTGTTGGCCCAATTTTACTATAATTCTTTTCCATGTAGATGTTGAATTTTATAGTGTTACTGGCATGTTCATGTGAGTGCAGGTATCTGCAGAGGCCAGAAGAGGGTGTTAACCCTTTGGAACTGGAGTTACAAGCAATTGTGAATAGCCCCATGTGGGTACTGGAACCTAATTTCTCTGCAAGGGCAGAAAGTGCTCCCAACTGCTGAGCCATATCTCCTGTCCCCAGAGTCCTTGTTTTGATTGTTTGAGAGATAAAGCGCTTTAATAAATATTTATTCTTTTATCTAGGAATGTGCTCTTCTATGTGAAGAACAGCAAGGGTGATATCTGTTCTCTAACATATTCTTTACATAATAGTGTTTTATTTAAGCTTTGTATCTACATTCACAAAAGAGGTGGTGCCTGCAGTCTAATTTTACAAATTATAGGTAAGATTTTATATTACAGTTACGTTAGCTTCTTACAAGAATCAGTACATGCTCAATATTTTCCCTTTACAGGTTACACCCCTTTTGATATTTTGACAGATTCATCAATGAGACTATTTTCTCCTGAAATTTTTGTATCATGGATAGAACCATTTCATAATTACTTTTTCAAGTTTTTTGTCATGTTATTTCATCCTCTCAAAATCCTCATTTCTTCCCCTGTAAGTCTTGGGTAATTGTAAACTTCCTAGAGATCCACCATTTTATTATGGATTTCAGAGTAGCGGAGAGCTTTTCATTGAGATGATTTTTGCAGCATGTACACACGTCACATCAGCCGTTTCCTAATATTTTACTTCAAGTACACTATACTTCCCTTTTATTTCCTGATTTCAATCAAATTTTGTATGTCAGAGGCTCTCCTGCTTTATCAACTCATTTTATTTTCAACTTTATTTCTGCTCTTATCTTTACAGGTTTCTTACCATCCATTTCCTTCTGCATTGTTTGACTTTATTTTCCTAGCTAGTTCAAATGAAGGATTATCTATCTACTTTCCCAAACTAAACCATTTTAGGTGATGACTTTTCCTCAAGTTACAAGTCTGGTTACATCATACAAGTTTTAGTCCTCTGTTTTTATTATTATCTCCTATTAATATTTTTTGTGATTATAGCTGTGGGTTTTTGTTGTATTTACTCACTCAAGGATGATTTGGCTGACTTTAAGAACCACCTTCCCCTAATTATGTACACACCACTCTCACATAAGCTTCTAAGTCTTTCTTAATACTATCTAAAATATATAAATACTTTTCAAATAGGTTTCAACGACAATATCTCATATGTATTTTCAGTTTTGTACCCAAATTTATTGCACATCGTAATGCTAAACCTTTTTCTCTGGCAGCTACATTTACATACAACTAATTGTCAATTTTCTTAAAAGAACTAGTGTTGATCATATTGCATTTTATAAACGAACAATTCTTTGCATTATTTTCATGTCCGTGTTGTCTGGTGCAGTGAACTACAACATTGGATCTGAAAGTTCAGTCTTCACAGGAGAGCAGCTGGAACTGATCTCATAAGCAGATGTTCTCTGCCGGTGGCAACAGCTATTCCATTGGCATCATATTTAGAAATACAAACCCACTATCTTTAGTACAGTGTTCCCCTTGATCAGGCAAACTCCACTTCTGCTTTAAAACCAGCCAGTGCTTCCTCTTGTCCATCAAACCAGCCTTAATCTGCTGCGTTTAACTACTTCCCCTCAGGATGTCTGAGCGCACCCTGTGTGCACGTGTGCACATCACTGTGTGCGCTCCTGATGTTATCTCATTTCAATTGTTTAAAATTTTATTTTTGTCCATGTGTGTGTTTGTGTCTCTGTGTGTATACTACATGAGTGAGGGAGCCTGTAGAGGCCAGGAAGAGGTGTCAGGTGTCCTGGAGCTTGAGTTGCAAGTGGTTGTCAGTTGCCCAGCATGGTGCTGGAAATTGAACTTTGGTTCTCTGGAAGACAGGAAGCACTCTTAACTACTCAGTCACCTCTCCTGCCCCCTGCACTGCCGATTTGATATGATCACTCTTCTACGAAATATTTTGAGGGCAGACCTGAGCACAATGCTGGACCATTTATAAATAGTTAATTCAGGTTTGTTAAATGAGATGAACTGGTAAAATATTGACCCAATCAATCATCTTAAATTAGTAATAACTAATATAAATTCACCCTTCCCTTCTGATTGGTTCTTCAATAATGGAGCTGGAAAAAAAAAAAAACAGTCCAATGAGACCTCCTAAGAAGTGGAAATGAGACCTTCCTATGAAGTCATAATGAGATCGCCCTATGATGACAGATAAGCAATGTGGTCTCCAAAGAGTTACCATCTACTGTACTAGCAGGTGAGTTATTCATTGATCCCAGGGACAATGGTCACAGAACATTGAACTTGGGGAGGGGGACCTTGTAACTTGTTTCTATTGGATAACTTTGGTTTTCCTTTTTCTCATATATGTGTAAGAACATTCTCTTTCCCCTTCTAGTTTGGACTCATGCCCCTTCAAACAGCTTTTCATAACCACTGTTAGAGGAGTGATTCTCTGTCTCCAGAAGGCTCCCTTGCTTACTGATCAGGCTTCTAACACTCATTACATTTTCCTGCATTTCTGTCATTAAGAGACCTTGGGATTTCTTGAGAGGAAACCAAGAAGTACTTTTCCATCTCCCAATTTTGAGCAAAACACTTCACAATGCATGTACCAAATAAGAATGCCCACATGTGTGTATATGTGTGTGAACACATAGTGATTTTGTGTGTGGTGGTGCAAAATTATGCAATGCACAAATACCTATTTCAAAACTTGTCTTTTTCAACAAAATTCAGAAAAAGATGGATGTGGGGCATTTATGTAGAGAAGGTACGATAATCCCAACTGAAAATTTTCTCCAAGTGCCTTCAACCCCACTTCCTTCTATTTTGTCTTAATAGCCAGACACAAATGTCCACAAACTGTACCTTCCCTCTTTTAGAAAAGATGTCAATTCATCATCAACTTCCAGATAATTTCTGTGGCTCCTTCTGCTGACACTGGAAATTTCCCAGTTCCCCATGGAAGCTTAAAATACCATCCATCCATTCATAAGTTCATTCTAAAATCATTATCAATAATCAAGAGAAACCCTCAGAAATCATCACACACACACACACACACACACACACACACACACACACACACACACATCAATATTCATACACACCACAGATCACTCCCTGGAGTGATGAGATGCATGCATGCCTAACACCATACATACATGCATGCATATGTGCAAACACACACATAAACATTCAGTCCACTCCCTTCCTGAGAGTGAGAGTGGGACTCGAGGGCTCTTGAAGCACAGTTGGTTTCTAATACCAGCTGCCACAGAGCACTGGTCCAGGAAGGCAGAGGGACCATGTGGCTGAATTTCAGGGTAATTAAGAATGTAAAAGGGAGCCCTGGGTGCCACTGGGCACTTAGCAGCATGTGCAAAACTCTTCTAGCAGATACTCAGGTGGGCATGAGGCCAACAATATCCCCACCCCCTGCTTCTTTGGCAAAGGCAGTTGAACCTGCTCTAGGGAACAGAAGTGGAAGAGCCGTGGTGGTGAGGAAGACTCAACACATTCTGCCGTCCAGGCTGGAATATTGGTTGCATGCTGTTCTCCCTTAATTTGTCGGCTCTCCTCGGCAGCCTAGGGATAGTGCCCTCCCTACTCAGCCAGACAATCTGCAGCAACAATTGTAAGGGAGTTGGTACCAGCAGCTCTAACCCCCAATATCTCCTTATCTGTCCCACATGGACCGCTGCTGCAGGTGGCTTGCAATTCTAGTGAGAGCATTTCCCACTGGCCCCACATTTACCTTCTATTATTTCTGGGCTTCAATTTCTGGTTGGCTTCCATTATCACATGAGTGGCTGCCAGCATCAGGTTACAGCAAAATTTGAAAATGATTCTTACCTCCTCTTAATGTTTCCTGGGAATTAACAAACATATCCCTGGCGGTAGAATTTCAGGCCAGTTGATAATCAGATAGGGGAACAATTTTGGAAAGAGGATTTCTGAGGAGCTGTAAGGATAATTACGGAGTTGAATGTTTCACTTTTCTCTCTTCCTGCAGCACCCTCCTTAGAACTGCCTTGAGCCTCAGTTTCCCTCTGAAAGATCTATCCAGTGGCTATGAGGCCACTTTGCTTTCGGTGTTTGTACCAGTGAAGGGTTACCTGAGATTTTCCATTTTGTTTTTCTTTGGAAAGAGCATTTTAAGGGAGCATGAGAGAGTGGAGATCTTCAGCACAGTACAGGAGACCCTTCAGCCCCCAGCTATTCAGATTTCATTGTAACCATACCAGGACTTCTGGTTTGATGAGTTATCATCAAACATGCCTTCTGTCTAGTCTCTCCCTATTAAGATGCCTTCACCTCAGAGCCTCTGAAATGGTCCATGCTTGCATTTCTCATAGTTCTGGCATTTGTAATGTAACAAGGACAACCAGTTGTTATGTCATGATATTTTCAACTTCTCTGGGCAAGACTAGGAATGCATTCTAACACTGGGTATGGGAAAATGGTTTCATCCAAACAAGAAAAGACTCAGGTAGGCTCACTTACCTTGTTATCTGCTCTTTTAGGAAGGGAAGTATTGGATGTGGGGGAAAATGGTAGTGGCTTGTATGGAGTAATTTCTTTCCTTAACATAACACCCCAGCAAAGGCACCTCAGGGCTAATGTGGAGACTTCCACTTGTCTCTTATTATAAAGACACCAATTTTGAAGAGTAGGGTTACTCTATTGGCCTCATTTCAACTTAGTTATACCTTTAGAGACTCTACTTCTGAAGACAGGCATACTGTTAAGATCTGTTAAGCCTGTGAAAGAAGGCAGCACAATTCAGCCCATCATAGGCTATTCTATTTCAGGGTCTTGGTGAAATATACTATGTAGAAAGCTGAGAGTCAGATTGTAAAGAACTTTGATAGTTGGATTAAGCAATTTGGACTTTCCTCTGAACTAAAGAACAATGAAGAGGGCTTTTTTCAAATGAGGATATGTTTCATTCAGATGGATGTTTAAGCTAAATGATTATATGAGATTAGTAGCTCAAACCTAAAGAGAAAGCAGAGGCCAGTTAGGAGTCTATCACAATGAGGCAAGGGAAAGACATTGGAGACCAGAGTAACATCACAGTCAATAAGGAGCGGGGAAAATAATAAAATTAAGACACATTTCGTTTATAGAATTGAAATGACATGGATGTGAAACCTGGAGACCAACAAGTTCCTGGTGTGGTTGGCAGAGGAAGGTGATGTCATGAGCCAAGGTCAAGAATACATGATGGGGGGTAGAGATGTGATCTCTAACACCAAATAAACTTGGTTATGTAGAGGCACAAAGAGCAGGAACTCAGGGTCATCATCAGTTGTATAGAGTTCAAGGGCAGCTGAAACTATTATCTGGAAACATTCAAGAGATGTGAACCTGTATTCAAGAGACACAACTAAATGTAAAATATAGCATGCACACAGCAGCTGGGGTTAAAGTTTAGGACAGCCTTAATCATTTATACACCAAGAAGAAACATAAACCCCAAACAGAAACCATAGAGAATAACAATATGTAAAAGACAGTGTAATAAGGAAAATAAACCTGCATTTGTTTTTGTTTTGTTTTGTTTTTTGTTTGTTTGTTTTACTATTTTGGAGTTCTCCACCCAGTTCCCAAATAAATACATGGAGACTTATTCTTACTTATGAAAGCCCGGCCTTAGTTTGGCTTGTTTGTAGCCAGCTTTTCTTATTTAAATTATCCTGTTTCTCTTTAACTATGTTTTGCCTCTGGGCTTTTTACCTTTCTTTAATATATATATATAAAACTTTCTTACTCCATGGCTGGCTGTGTAACTGTGTGGCTGGCCCTTGGCATCCTCCTCTCCTTCTCCTTTTCTTGATCCTACTTTTTTCCTCCCTAGATTTCTCCTCCGAATTATTCTCTCTGCCTACCAGCCCCCACCTGTTTCTCTCTCTTGCCTAGCTATTGGCTGTTTGGCTCTTTATTAGACCAATCAGGTGTTTGAGACAGGCAAAGTAACACAGCTTTACAGAGTTAAACAAATGCAACATAAACGAATGCAACACATCTTTGCATCATTAAACAAATGTTCCACATTATAAACAAATTAACACATCTTAAACTTATATTCTACAACATACACCACAGCTAGGGAGTAAGGGAAGGAGAGAATAGTATCAGAAGACTAAAACAAGATCATTTCAATAAAGAAACCACAGCCAATCACAAAGCAGAATAAAACAATCTAAAAGAGACCATAACATTGGTCTCCAAAACAGAAGTTGTGGAGGAATGGAGATTGTAACTTGACTACAGCGAGGCTGAGACTCTGCGGATGGTGGCAAGGGGTGGGTGTGGACACAGAGTGTAGAGCACTTCCAGAAGGTGGATTATGAAGAGAGGAAGGAGCTGGGGAGAGTTGAGGGGGTGATATGGGCTGCTGGCCCAGCATGGCTTTCAAACCGACACAGTGGGAAAATGTTGGAGAGGGATTGTCCCGTACCTTGTGAGAGGATACAAGCTATGCAGAACTACCAACATTTGCTATGTAGCGCTCCTTTCTGTCCCCACAGTGGACTTCTGTGTTGGGATTTGTGTACACGGTTTTTGTCACACAGCTGTCTTTCTGTATTATACCACAAACTCCTTGAGGGCTGGAGGTATATCTGATTCTTTTTTATATCTATTCCTTGTATGTCTGTAAGAGATGGAGGAGAAGAAGAGAAGAAAGGAACACAGTGGTGAACTTAGAAGCCATTATTCTGGGTCAGGCTCTGTACTAAGTCTTTTTCTTGAGTTGACCATTATACTACATCTATGAGCTAGGTACTGTTGTTAACCTCCATTGTGCAACTGAAGAATTGAGGTACTGATATAATGAAGGACTTGCCTAAAGCCTCACAGTTAGCACACAGCTGGTTGTGTAGCTATACTCAGAACCAAAAACCTATATTCGTAACTACCCCAAATCAACTATAGTGTGATGATGGTTAATTTTATGTGTCAATTTAATCAGGCCATGAGGAGTCCAAGCATTTGGTCAAACATCAGTATCTGTGAAGGGATCTCTGAAGAACAGCATTCTGATTGACAAAGCAAGTCCACCACCGCCCTTCCTAATGTGATTGGGTCCCATCAGTCGTTCAAAAGGCTAACCCTCTGTATTAATTAGCTTTCTTGTCACTGGAACCAAATACCTGACATAAACAGCTTTCAAGGAAGGATTGATTTCGGCGTGTAGTTTGAGCGAATGCACTCCATCATGGTGAGGGAGGCATGGCAGCAGCTGCTGCCTGGTGGCAGGAACATGCAGCTTTCTCACCTCTCCACACATCAGGAAACCAGAGATGCTGGCACTCAGCTGCCTTCCTCCTTCTCCCCTTTATTCAGTCGGGACCCGCAGCTTCTGAGATTGCACCACCCACATTTGGGGCAGATCTTGCCCCCTCAGTTACCCTTTCTGAAAATACTCATCTCACATACACACCTAAAGGTGTTCTTCCCTGGTGCCCCAAAGTATTTCAGAACCCAACCAAATTGACAACTAAAATCAAGCCACACACCATCTTGTAACTATGATGAAACTCTTCCCTCTGACTGTTTTGTGGTAAGACATCAGTTTTCTCTGGCCTTCATAGTCAAACTGCAGGTCCAGGTTTCCTTGGATATCAAGTCTGCCAGAATCTGTCATGGGGCTTACCCTAAAAGCTCTCAAGGGTTCAGGCCTCAGAGTTAGACCTGAATGAACTCTACCTGCCCTCCTGAATCTCTGGCTTATTAGTGACAGATCTTAGGACTTGCCAACTCATTTAATCTCCCGAGTTGATACCTTATAGCAAATCTCTTGCTATATTTACATTTTCAAGAGAACCCTGACTGATGCGAGTATTTTTGAGAACTTGATCTCTATGAAGGGATATACTGGGAATAGTTTAGTCTTTATTTTATAAGAGAAGGACGGCAGGAGCTAAGAGCAGTTACATTTGATCTGTTTAGCTACGTTTTGTTTGCCTTACACTGCAAAACAGAACACAGGACCATCCCATCGCTCCTGAACTGATTCAGCTGTCAGCTTTGCTGTTTCCTAAATCAAGTTGTCACAAACCATCATCTGAAATACTTTTCACCATCAAGTTCTAGGGCATAAAATTAGTCTTTATTGCTTTGACTATTACTGATTTCCAAGGCCAATGAATGATCACGTAGAAAGGCAGCAGAGCCTGGGCTAGACTGGCCTTTTAGGTGAAATAAAATTTTGCTGATGGCTTTCTATTAAGCACTGACATAAAGGGATTTCAGGGCTCTGGGGTGTTTCCTTAGCCTGAAAAAGCTAAGCACGCATATGCTGTCCATGTGGTTGTTTTTGATAGTTTCAAATTCTATTGGTTTTCCTCTTGATCCTAGGGGTTGAACCTACAGTTCTGTGCATGTGAAGCAAGCACTCTACCACTGAGCTACATTCCTATCTTTTCACACATTTGATCTTGTCTTTATAGCTACTTTCCTAAGGGATAGCAAATGGTGTGAACTTTGAGTCAACATTTGGGAAGTCTTACAACAACCCGGCCTCTGTACTGAGCACCAATTCAAGACAGGGATCAAGGCACTTCCGAAAAGGCTTCCCAAGTAACAGACTTCATTAGTCACTCAAGAAGGAAATAAAAACATCCAGATATTTCTCCTTCAAATGATACCTGTTTTCTGATTAATTCGTAAAATCAAAAACACCATGACCAAAAGCAAGCTGGGGAAGAAAGGGTTTATTTCATCTTATATATAGCTTGCAGTTCATCCTTCAGGGACATCAGGGCAGGAACTCAAGGCAGGAACCTGGAGACAGGAGCTGATACAGTGGTCATAGAGAAGTGCTGCTTACTGGCTAACTCTTTATGACTTGCCCACTTTTCTTTCTTATGTGGTCCCGGATCACCAGCCCAGGGATGGATTACCACAGAGGTCTGGGACCACCACCACCACCCATTAATCATGAAAATGCCCCAGAGGCTCTCCCATGGCCAATCTGGTGGGAGAATTTTCTCAATTGAGATTCTCTCCTCCCAAATGATTTTAGCTTGTGTCAAATTGGCATAAAATTAGCCAGGATGTAGTTTGAGATGGAGAAGGGTCAGAAAATTCCATAGTTTTTTTTTTCTTTGAGAGTCACCCCCTTTGTGATACTTCATTAGTCATTGCTGTCTCTACCCCAGGCCTTAGAAGTGCATCTACAAATGTTCACATTGGGTTTTCTGAGACTGGAGGTACATTTTGAAGCATAAGAGTTGATGATGCAGTTGACACACATTTTTTTTTCAACTGTCAACGTGTCTAATGCTTCGAATGCATTGTTTAACTGAAGACCTGCAGTGTGTTCTTGACTTTGTTACTGTGAATATTATCAGTTTCTCTGATAGGAAAACCAACATAGAAAGAATAACTTCACCTATGGGTCTAAATTATGTCCTCCCCACCTCCTTCCTGAGATGTGTTGAGGTCCTAACCCTTGGTGCATTTGGATGTGACCTTCTTTAGAAATAGGGTCTTTGCAGGTATAGTCAGTTCAGGTGAGGTCATTAGGGTGACCAGTATCTTCAAAAGAAAAGGGAACTTGGACACACACAGAGGGCAGATGATGTAGAGAAATAAGGAGACAGCTGTGTGACAGTGAATGTAGACATCAGAGGGGTGAATCTACAAGCCAAGAGAGGCTAAGGACTGTAGGTGGGTTAATATCCAGGTCCTCCAAGAAGAAGGAACTTCCTGACACATTGATTCCACAATTGTAGACCTGTGAGATAATAAGTTCCTATTTTTAAAGTCATCCTTATATAAAGTATTTTATCCTATCAGCCCTGGGAAAACAGTACAATTCCCTTGCCCCAAGTCACAGAATCCACAGACTTATACATTGGGATGTGGACCCATTCCTAACTGAATGTAAAATACACACCCATTGCTCATAGATCTCACTGCCCATGGTATAGTACAAGCAATTAGCACTACCGAAACAGTGAAAAGTGGGGTTTCTTGAGTGCAGCAGAGGCTTCCTAGTCTCAGGTGGACTGTAACTCAGAGTCTGGGGTGCTGAAAGCTCACAGTCACACAAAGGTCTCATTGAGTCAGTGGTTCTGGGTTCTTGTTTGGTGGATTTGAAGAATGAAATTCATGGACCTGGACCACAGAAGAGTGAGTTTTCAGAAAGGTTTTGTTGTAAGATTGTAGATGGGAGCTTAGGAGAGAATAAGGGCAAGCTCCTGTAAAGAAGAAGGGGGTCCCAGGAAACTGGATATCATTGCAATCCCCTACCTAGGATTAATAATGTACAGGGGTGAGAGATGAGCTCATCAGTCCAGTCCACCTATCCCCCAAGGAATTCGAATGTCTCTCATACCCTCAGTTAAAGCTTGTAGGCAGGGATACTCATTTATGTTAGTAAAAGGGGAAGGAAGGGCGCCAGCAAGCTGGCTTGATGGGTAAAGACACTTTTTATACAAGCCTGAGGACTTGAGTCCGATCCCAGGAGCCCTTGTAAAGGCAACAGAAGAGAGCCAACTCCACAAAGTTGTCCTTTGACCTCCGCAGACAATATTAAATCTCAAAAGCTTTTAAAAAATAATAAGAGGGATGAACAATAACAAGAAACCGGGTCAGGAGCCAGAGGCTCCTCCTAGCCTTCTTGGACTCTGTGCAAGACAGACCCAAGGACATTTCCTGCTTCTGGCCAAGGGCACAAATTAGAACCGCTTTTAGGGTCCCTGACCTAAACCTACCTCACCAGCCTCTGTCTACTGTTCTTAGGACCACTTTAGAAAACACTTCAGAAGTGGCACTGAAGTCTGCTGCCCAGGAGAGTGAGCATCTGAGCGGGGAGGGACAAGAGCAGAGAAAGCCAGGCTGGAAGAAGAGGGCAAGCACAGAAGACAAGATGTGTGTTGTGTTTCAGGGGGGGAAAGTACTGCTCATACACAAAGCGGCAGGAAGGGACACATGACAAGGACATGCCAACCTGCAAACACCTACATTTTCCAGGAATGTCTGGATGCCGGCCCACAGGTGCCTTTCTGTAACAGGGGACCGTTGAAAAGAATGGTCCTGCATTATGGATGCTCCTGCCCTGCCATTCACTGTGGGAAATTTTTGTGTCATGGTCAAACCTCTTACACAGAGTGAGCTGGAAGATTCCACTCACAAAGAGACCCACAGAATCATGGACATTTCCCTTGCCTGTCATTAGGTGCTTTCTCTTAATTAACTCACTGTCTTACTCCCAACTGGAAGAGCATACTCAGAAGCCCCTTTCTAGGAAAGAGCTTATTTCTCCTCTCAGTAACTACATCCACCCAGCCTTTCCTACTCACCCACTCATTGGTAGTCTAGTGTGGAAGGGTAAATAAGTCCAGGGGCTATGGTGTGAGTCCCTTCCATCTTAATGTGAGAAAACATAACAGGGGAGGCATTGGGACCTGAGCTCATGGGTGGTATCAGGAGGGTGTCCCATGCACCCATCACAGATAAAGTCATGCCACACTGTGGGATTCTAGTGGCTGATCCTTTTTTGTCACCCAAGAGGGGAGGTCATGAGCTAGTTATTAGAGGGCATCACTAGCATATCTCTAGGTTCCAGGCTCTGCCCTAACTCTACCAATGAAGACTCTTAATGACCACATTATAAGTCGGTCCAATTCAGGTCAGGTTAATTTATATGAAGCAATGGGGACTATGCAGGCAGAACCCATTGCCGCTGGGACATCTTTCCATGAATAAGTGAGTAGTGCGTGCGTTGGATAGGCTTTTGTCCTTTGTTCTGTGCCCCTAGTGAAGTGGTCTCCATCTGCTGTTTATTCCTTTCTCTCTATTTCCAGGACACAGTTGACAAGCACTTCAGGCTGTCACTCCTTCACTCATCCTACAGACACCTTCCTGACCTCCTCCTGCCTTTCCTTACTATGCTGACAGAATTTCAATTACAGTTTCAGCACAGATGACCTGAGAACCATCATTGCAAACCATGTTCACTTGTTTAGCCTTCCTTATGGCTACATAAGAAACCACCTAGGAAACCAGCTTCTTAAAACAGTTCTTATTATTATTGTTATGTTCCATGATTGATTCTAGAGCTTAACTGAGCCCACCTACTTCTCACCCACTACTACTATCAGATCACAGCCAGGCGACTGGGGTTATCACCCAAGACCCTGGTCACTCACATGTATACTACCAGACTAGGATAACTCAAACCCCCTAGGCCCTTTTGGGAATCTCTCCTCCATATTGCCTCTCCTCATTGCTGCTCCTTCTTGGTAGTCTTAGTGTGTCTTATGATGCTCTAAAAGAATCTTCTCAAGAGATGCTGAAACAGGGTAAGTACTGTGTTGTCTTTTACTACCTAGCCCAGGCACAGTGTCCCATCTGTCATAGATGGCCCCAGAGCTGACGGGGAGGGAACATGACCCCATTCTCAACCTCATAGAAGAGGGTTAGCATCACAGAACAGGAAGAGCATGTGGGATGGGGTATATTCATGAGGTCGTGCTTAGAAAATACAACCTGCCACGGTTACAAATCCAGTGTCTGGCAAAATGCCTGGTGCTTAATGGTCTCTCTATAAATATAAATGGTTGAATGAACGAATGACCCTCATCTCCCTCTATAGACTGTATTATCTTATGCCCAGCCATTGAAACAGCTTCTATTCTTGTCTTTTTTTCTGCAGCCCATCCTATGTCCAATTTATCACCTAACACCATTTTCTAAAGATCCATTTTCTTAAACTCCTGCTCTTCCCATGTCTCCTTTTCAAAACCTTCAGTAGTCCCTAATTACTTACAGCAGAATGAGACTCTGCCCCAGTATGTGATGTTGTGGACTTCCTGACTACAACACAACACAAGTCTGCATATTCACAGGGACATCTCCTTTACTGCAGAGGAAAAGAGGAGTATGTCTGTATTGTATGAACTGTTAATTTTCATATGGGCAGCATTTGTTTATAAGACTCCTGAGTTCTTGTTCAAAGCAGTAGAATACAGCACCAGAAAGGAAAAGTATTCAAATTCTCAACAGACTGCGGCTGGGGATCCAGCTCCATTGGTAGAGTGCTTGCCTAGCATGCACAAAGCTCTGGGGTTTAATCCTCAGCACTGCAGGAATTGGATCTGGTCATTCATGCCTCCAGCCCCTGCACTGAGAAGATCATCAAGATTATCCTTGGCTATATAGTGAGTTCAAGGCTAGTCTGAGCTGCACAAGGACACAACACAAGACAAACGGATAAACAAACAACAAGAAATCCAAACAAACAAAAAAAAACTAAAAGTGGGATGATCAAGAAAAATGCCTCCAATATTCTGAAGCTGGAAGGACAATGGGAGCTGAGTTAGTAACTGAACTAGAAGGCTTGTGAGTCACAGCTGCCTTATACCTCTGGGGTTTAAGGGCTAGAAAAAGCACAGAAAAGATGAAAAGACCTTAAAGCTTGAATGAGAAAGAAGTGCTTCCCCTACTGCATCTTCCCTGAGAGACTGAAGAAGGGGACTCTCTGCATGGACTGATGGCAAGAAGAGCTGGGGTGGGGTGTGTTATTGAAAACAGGGAATTCAATAAAAAGTCACACATGGGACAATGACAATCTCATTATTTCTTTTTCTATTAGACTCATGCAGTGCTCAAGATAAGTTGTGACCTGTACCGCTCTACCCTCCTACCCTACACCAGCCAAGAGCTTGTTGAGGCCTCTCCGAGGAGGAAGAATTCAGACTATTAGCTCTTGAATAATAGATTTAGAGACTTTTATATTAACCTGCAAGGAAAGTCACCAGGGGACTAGTGCCTTCTAAGCCTGAAAGAGATGACCATGCTGGTCCTCTCCCTAGATTATCAAATATCACCTCATGTTAGGGAATACACACACACACACACACACACACACACACACACACACACACACACACACACACACACGTATATGTATATACCTAAAAATTCAGAGACCAAAATAAACTAATTGGACAAAGAAACTCAAGTGAGACAGAGACACTTCTTCCAGGAGCAGTAACTACAGGAGGAAGAGACCAGCATTAAGAGCTGCAGAGAGTTAAAAGGACAAGGGGCAGATGAGAGAACCTGTATAAGATGAGAAGGGAGGCTGAGCTGATAGAGCAGAGGACAGAGGTTTAGAAGAAAAAGACAAAGGTTCGGTGGCTCCCTAACATTAGGATACCCAGGAATCTCAGAAAGAGAATGAAGAAGACAGAAGGGAGAAAAAGAGAGTCCAAGAAAAACAATTCCAGAACAGAAAGACACAAGTCTCCAGACAGAAGTGTCTGTAAATATCCATCAAAAGAATATGTGTACTCAAAGAGGACATCTGAAAACCCTACAGTCTTCTCAAGGTACAACCAGGATGACACCACGGAGCACAGATATGAACAGCTCATGACAGTGACAGGTTGGAGTCCTCAGGAAACTCTTCACTACCCTAAGAGAGAATGCTTTGTGCTCAGAGTCTCTCCTCACAGTCAGTGAAGTGTCCAAGTAAAGCCGTTTCCAGATAACAAAGTTCCCCAAAATGTGATCTCTTTATACTCACTCTTAAGAGGGGGTGTGTGCCCTACACAAGACATGGAGAATTATAAAATCCAATAAAGAAAGAAACAAGCAGGAGTGGGGTGAAGTTTCCAACACTGAGATATCTGCAGCATACCTAGAAGAAAGTATGGCAGCAGCCCAGGCTCCAGGCTTCATGGAAATTCTCCAAATTGCTGTGTTTGTTCAAAAGCTCAGAGAAGATTCTGCCCTTTGGGGAAGTCTGGTTGTAAATAAGTAGTAGGCACATTAAAAATAAATAAGGAAATAGTACAATTACCAAGCAGGATAAATGACATGGCAAAAAATAAAAATAAAAAGTGGATGTCAATACACCTCACAGCTCAACCCTGGATGGAATGCATGTGGTGTTTCTAGTTGTGTGAGGCTTAGAAATGACTTATCATTATTTAAAAATAGATGAGTGCAATGAAAGAAAGTGATGATGAGAAAGAGGGAATGTGGTCAGGGGAGGGGAATGGGAAACACTTGGAAGCTGTTTCTAGTAGAGAGTTTTGGAAGGTCTTGCCTGCATGAGGCTATCGGGACCTCTGTCTTTCACACCAGCTAGACCAACTCCGGGTTGATTGGGGTTGCCCAACATTTCATAGCTGTGCCTATTTTCCCTCCTGGCTCAGGATTGTCCTTAATCACCTCTCTTCTCCAATTTTGTTTATCTAAACCGTTCTATTCTCAGCACTCTGTGAACCTCTTCATGGCGCACCCCCATTTCCAGAGACCTTCCCCCCTTTTTCAATCCCCTCGGCAGTTACTGTAGGCGCCCAGCTAGCCTTGGGCATTTTGCATTTCAGCTTTCCAGTCATTGTGTACAACCCTGTGCAAACCTTGAGGACGGGTTCCCCCACTGTGGCTCATGTGGTGCCGTGGAGCTGTCTACATGGTAAGAGCGTTAACATTTTTTTTTAACAAATTAGCTAATTAATAATTAAGTTACTTTATGTGATGCCTCCCTCATGTTAGGCTTTTGTAGTTTCTTCCAGTGAGCAACAGGGGTCGGTTGTAACTTTCCACTGATCTCCTCCTATGCCTGTGGTTCTGGACTGTGACTACATATAGTCTGTTATTTCTTGGACACCCTGTGACCTCCATGCTCAGAGCATGGTGCCCAGTGGGAGGAGAAGATTTGGACGCAGATGGAGTGTCCCCACTACAATAGCTTATTGGTGACAATTTTGTTTTGGAAGCTCTGTCCCTAACAAAGCCTAGTGGGAAAAGAGTCAGCAGGTGGAGACAACGGTCAGATCGATTCTCTGCTCTTTGATGATAACACAAGGCAAGAGGACTCCCAAACACCCAAAATACTGGACGTTCACCCTCTTTTCACACCCCTTCTCCCGAAAAAGAAAAAAAAAGGTGGCTGTGCCTGTGCTCACGGGGGCTCACAGAGACTGAACTGACAACCAGGGAGCCTACATGGAACTGACCTAGGCCCTCTGCATATATGTGAGCATTGTGTAGCTTCATCTTCTGTGGAACTCTTAACAGTGGGAGCAGGGATGTTTCTGACTCTTTGACCGGCTTTTGGGAACTACTCCTCATACTGGGTCGCCTTGCCCAGCCTTAATACAAGGTGAGGTGCTTGGTCTTACTGCAACTTGATATGTCATATTTAGTTGGTATCCATGGGAGGCCTGCTCTTTACTGAAAAGGAGGAAGAATGAATGAGGGGTAAGGGAAGGTAGAAAGAGGCACAGGGAGGAGAGGAGGGAGGGTAAACCGCAGTGAGGATCTAAAATATTAAAAAAGTGGTTATGCAGACGCCAGTTTAAGAGACACATAGAGTTTGTGGTCATTTGATTAAGAAAAGATCCCCATAGACTCAAGTGTTTGAACACTTGGTCCCAGTGGGTGGCATTATTTGGGGGAGGTTATAGGCCCTTATTAGAGGAAGTAATCACTGCATTGAGGGTTTATAGCCTTGCCCAAGTTCTACTTCATTCTCTACTTTGAGTCTGGCCTTTGCAGATATGATCCCTCAACTTTCTGCTCCAGCTGCCTGCCTATACACACACACACACACACACACACACACACACACACACACACACACACACACACTGTTATGGACTCTCCCTCTCTAACTGTAAGCCAGAATAAACCATTTCTTTCATAAGTCTCTTTTGGTCATGGTGGTTTTTTTTTTTTGTTGTTGTTGTTGTTTTTTTAATCACAGTAGCACCAATAACTAATGTGGAGCTTTTCCCAAAAGGGAGGGAACACAGGTGGGTCTGCAGCAAAGAAATGATACGAAAGTGTCAGCTGAATTTTCAAAGACCAACTGTGGACATCCCACCTCACTATCCTGACCCAGATCCCAGCTAGGGGACTATGTAGCCAACACACTGCACATCCTGCTCTACGGATCAGATTCCTAAATGAGGGAAACCATGAGAATAACATTTTCCCTTGAAAGGAAAAAAGGAAGGCAATGCCTATTACATGGCCAGAAACTCCTCTTTTGGGGTCATGGGTTTACTGAATTCTAGAAACCTGAAAGAATGTCAAGAACTACTTGGGGCCTGGAAAATATTCCTTTCGATCTGCCCTATACTTCTGCTTCTACTGATAACCCTGGGACTTGCTTGGTGTCCAAAGCTACAACTCAGGCTTAACTGATAGCAGGAAGAGGAAGGACTTCCATTGGCAAACCAATGGCAGGAGATCTCTGTGGCTTGGAGACTCCTGCTTGGTTGGCAAGGGTGTAGGTTAGCACAGTTTGCCTTTACGGCAATGGCTGCTTGTGTGTTATAATCGCAACCTCTTCTCACCCTACCAAGAGAAGACGGAGAAAGCTTTCAACACTCTCCAGAAATAAGCATCTAAACACAATGCAGCTTGAGCATCTCTTATCCAAAGATGAAATCCAGGATGCTCCAGAGTCCAAAGGATTTGAAGCACAGACATGGAGTTACCAGGGGACGATTCTGTGAAACTTTGTTTCATGTGCAGAATTATGGAAAGTACCGTATAAAACCATCTTTAGACCATGTACATAAGGTGTATGTAGTACACAAATGATGGTATGTGGTATGTCTAGACATGGTTTCTGTCCCAAAGACATACACACACACACACACAGAGAGAGAGAGAGAGAGAGAGAGAGAGAGAGAGAGAGAGAGAGAGAGAGAGAGAGAGAGAGAGAGAGAGAGGCAGACAGGCAGGCATACAGAAAGAATATGAATTTTTTTTAAATTCTGAAATCTAAAGTAATTCTAGTTCCAGGCATTTTGAAAAACAGATTCTTGACCTCCAGTTTGAGCATGCATTTCATAGATTCAAAGGTGCCTGAAACCTTCCCAAGATCCCACACCAAGAATCCCTCCTTTAATGTCCTTGGGAAGAAACCAGCAAATGGTACTGTCCTATAAACTAAAACTACAACTAAGTGATCCTGACCTTGAAGTAAATAAAAATCCAGTCTTGGAAGCTGAGAGCTTGGGCTTTAATCACAGCATCAGTGCATTGTTCTCAACACCAGCCTAGACCAACTGCATCTCCGAGATGCTGCGAAGGTTGAAAACACTTGAAAGAGTGGAGTTGCTGCTGAGTGATGATGTGGGGTTGGAAACTCCTTCAATGTGCTCCCCACATTGTTTATGGAAAGCCATGCTCTTTACCGTTGTGTTGGCAACTTCCACGATTCTAAAGGTTAATGATTCTGTGGATCCAGGCCTCACATATATTGAACCTTTAAAAAGTTTCATTTATCTTTCATTTGGAGGATTTCCCAATGACTTTTAATTACATGTATTCTCTGTTGGCAGGAGTAAGGCAATGGAGTACAAGGCTCTGTATATCCTTATTCACAAAGCCAGTACGGTGTATTCACTGTTAATGAACAGATGGAAGGCTGGGGATGTAGTTGCAAAGAATAACCCACAGTTAAGAGCTGCTTGCTTATCGAGGCAAGCCGGGGAAGGCAGCTTTGATAACATTTCCGTGGTGTATTCCATGGTCTATTTGAACACCTGAAGTTTTCACTGGGCTTGGGCTCCGGCTGCTGGGAGCACCACTTCCCTAGTAAACTGGAGGGGATGCAGTCAGCACACTTCAACAATGCTGATAAAGAGCTGAAGCAGATGCTTGGGGAAGGGAGGAAGAGGCACGGGGTGATTATCAGAGCAGGTGAGGCCCATGGCACTTCTCGGGAGCAATGAAGAGTTCTCTATTATGCAAGGTGAGAGAAGACAAGAAGCAGACTTCCTCCCCCAATACCAACGACTCCTTGCTCCCAAAGCAATGAATCCATCTTCCTGCCTCTTGGCAGCAGAACACGAAGATAGATTGATTGGGAGGTTTTTTTCCCCCCTTCTTTTTTCAATATCCCTGAAGAAACGCATTCTAGCCTTTCTTAACCTTACATTCCAGAGTCTCACGGTGCCTGTACTCAGGAAATACTTCCTCAGGTTTAACTAAATCCCTCTCTGCAATATGAGACCATCGCTATCCTCCAAGGACTCATGGAACAGCTGCCTGGCATCTTGCCAGTCACACCATCCCACGTTTCCATTGTTCAGGGGAGGAACAGCTCCAGGCTTTTGCTGATTGGCTCTTACCACCCAGCAGGAACTCGGGCCAGAACACCAAGCTGCTCTGAAGCTGCTTTGCTGGGACATAAAGTACTTTTTGGAGACACTATTGTCCCAGGACTCTGAAGTCAGTATATGTGACTTATCCGTTTCTGAGAATAAAATGCTCTGGGAGGGAATTTGAAAGGTAGCTGGGAAAGTCATTATAGTGTTTCACCTAGCAATTGTATCTATTGTCTTTTAAAATACCACCTCAGGTAGCCCAGACTGGCCTCAAGGTTGCTATGTAGCCAAGAATGGTCTTGAACTCCTGCTTCTGCCTCCAAAGTGCTGGAATCCCGCCCCCCCCCATGTGTCATTATGCTCGGCTATAATTATAACTCTCATTTTTTAAAGATAAAGGAAGGTTGGCTCAATCAAAGGCCACATAGGTAAGAAAAGAAGCCATGGGTTGGCCCTCAAATTGAGAGAGTGCAAGTTTTGTGTCCCTCTTAGTACACAAGAGTGGCTCTCCAGGGATCACTGACCATGCGTTCCATCTTTGCAGACCTTCCTGTAACAAAGAGCAGAGGCCAGTGCAGAAAAAAAACAAAGGAGCACAAAAGCACATCGAAAACTACACACAAGATCAAGTTCCCAGTCACGATAAACTGTGCAACTAGTCAGAGCAGTTGGTTAGCAAGACAAGAATATGCCGGTTATAGACAGGGAGGTAGTTATGGGAGGTTTTGGATACAGAAAGTTCTGCTGCCCAGCCCAGACTGGAATCCAGTACTGCTCAACCCTAGGCAAGCTCATTCCCATTGAGCTTCAGTTTTATCATTTTGGAAACAGAAGAATAATACTTTCACAGGATTATTGTGAAAAGTAAATGAGATAAGTAATAATGAATGAACAGTCGGATAGGAGAAGCTGAATAAAGGTTTCAATGATCATATTCTGGAGCAAACAGACCAAACTGAATGAAGTTAAGTTAGGAAAGGTCTTATGGAATAAAGAAGAGAAAGATTGAGACTTGGGGAAGAAGACAAGGTAAGCTGCATTCTTAGCCCCCACCTTTAAAAGGGATGTCATGTTGGCCTTTGAAAGTGAGAACCCACACTGTATATCTCCCTATGCCATGGTGTGTCATATTCCTGTAACAGCCTGTCACAGGAAAGACCACGAGTGGATGGCTCATGTGATACCCAAGGAGATGCACTAAAGCAGAAAATACTCCAGAGTAAAGAGTCTCTTTAGTATGATGTGTGCTGTAATGCTGAACAGTTATCAGTATGGATAATTTCTGAAAATGTTAAATCTAATGACTTGACTTGCTTGCCATGGGCCTGTGGCTTCTGATTTAGATGGGAGAAACGACCTTTCCAAGACTCCACAAATTATTGGAAATAGAGCTGTTGCAATCATTGGACACTTCCTATCGACTGATTAAGTAAATCATTTACTAAATGGAAATCCAATTTGAAAGGCATACATTTAAATGAATTAATAAGTGAACTGATAGGGCAAAATAGCAGAAGTTGCAAGAGAAGATTCCAGAATTTGTGGGGAACTTTGAAACCAGCTTTAAGCAGTCAGGAGCCAGAGATGGAAACCACTGGGTGCTTACATGGACTGTGGCAAAAGAGCTTTTGACATTTGCCCAGCCCAGTGTGGATCTGTGGAACGCAAACCACAAGGCCACAATTATTTCCAAAGGCATGCAGCACTTCTTGTGGCTGTATGATAAGCTGGTTAAGGTGCCCAGACTAAAGGATTGTGGGAAATCCAGCCTGTGCTTCCATGCTGCCAAGTCATGATGTGGGTTTCTGCGGCTAGTGAAATGGAGCCAGGGGGTTTCAGAAGCTTCATTACCCTGAATGTTCCTCCTGCATGGACCGCTCGCTAGAAGCAGTCCCAGACCAGAGCCTACTAGGAAAAGATGTTCCCCAAATACAGGTGAGAAAATGAAAAGGATTAAAATAATCATATTATTGAAAGTCTGCTCTGTACCAGGCACTGTGCACACTGTTTTAGTCAATCCTCATAGGGAGGCTGCTTACTGTCTTGTTCCCTGTGGCTTGCTTAGACCACATTTTTGTGCTATCTACAACCACCCACCATGAGTGTCACTACCCCTATCTACTTGTGTGTTTGGCCCTTCCATATCAATCATTAATCAAGAAAATGCCCCCACAGACTTGCCTACAAGGAATATGATGGAGGAATTTTGCCAATGGAGTTTCTTCTTCTCAGATGACTCCAGCTTGGGTCAAGCTGACAGAAGACAACAACAACAACAAACAGGATAGGGGTGTGGTCATAATTTTCTCTCCCACTGTTAGATTGGAATTCACTATTTGAGAGTGTAAGAAGAGACCAACTGGAAGAGCAAATGAAGGAGGAGGAAGCAAGCCATAGCTGTGGCAAGGTAGCAATGAAGCTTTGAATTAAGTGGCAATCAGAGGTTTGATAGATTATATGCCCATCAGGATGACCACATAAACATTTCCCATGGACAGTCCTCCAGAAACATGTGGTTACCCGTAAAGAGGTGGAGCCTGTATCTTCTCCCATGATCCTGGCTGTAGAAGGACAGGCCCATAGGGTTGAGGAAATTGACTCAGACCAGTTGCCAAGGCATGCACACGATGTACTTCCTTATGAACCAACCTCTAGTCTGTCTGAGGGCCTAGCAACAGGCACTGTCAGAGTTCCTGGTCACTGTCAGAGTTCCTAATCATGCCCAGCCAATGAGAAATGACCATGCAATGCCACCAGATTTTGACACAGACTGGGTGCTGGGAGGAGGGTATAGAAGACCTTCCCTGTTATTAAATGAATGAATTTGTTATTTGCCGTCAACTGACTCCCAGTGTCTATGCCATTGACTCCGCGCCTTCTTGCCCCCTTCCCTGAGGGAGCTGTTAGGATCGAGTAACACGTGGCCAAGGCTTTGTGACTGCTTAGACTTATAGGGTATGACCAAAGGACACTACTTGACTTTCAGGGGTAGGTAAGAGACAACAATACAACGTATGCCTGGTTCTCTTTGTATCAAGATGTGGCCATTTGAAGCTGCTGTTACACTGTAAGAAAAACTAGCAAGCCATATAGAAAGAACCATGCAGAAAGAAATGGACCTCAACTGAGCTCCCTGTCAATATGGATTGGGATGTTACTAGCTATCTGAGGAAGACACCCTGGAGCAAGTCTTTCAGCACCTAGTTGATGTGTCCTGTGTGACACAGAACAGTGCTGAGGTAAGCTTTCCTGTCTAAGTCCTGTCCAAATTATAAATTTGTAAACGAGCTTGGTTATGTTAATAAGTTTGCTGGTGATTTTTAATGTGGTGGTAGACAGATACCAAAATTGACAGCCAGCACAAAAGGAGCCAACAGGAAAAGGGTTTGCTGGTCCTTCAGCCAATGGCAAGTGACAGCAAAGGTCAGCCTTACTTACCCATTCATGCCCCTATTACTCTGAGAAGTGAAAAGTTTTTGCTGGGATATATTGTGCATCCACTGATAGTCAATGTAGTTCCAACCACCTTATTTCTAGAATATACATTCTTAGGATGGTGAGGCATGGAGCAATGATCTGACAGAAAAGCACAGTCTATTTACTGTGTCTTAAGCAAGACGTTAGACCTTTCATATCCTTTTTCTCACCAAATAAGTATCAATTAAGAAAAATCTCCCCTAGAATCAAGATTAATATACAAAAAAATGTGTGCCAGGTACAAGATTCAAACTCAAGCCTGAGTTCGTTACTTAGTCTCTTCTCTCTACATCATAGTCCACATTTGCCCCCAGATGATTTCAGTTCAGTTTTGACATGTGTGTACCACTGGCTTTTAGTTTTCAGCATTGGGGAGTGCTGGCCAGACAAGCACTCAGCTACAGCGCTGCATCCCCAGGCCCACTCTTGACTTGTTGGCTGTGGGCTCATTTTCCTCCCGGAGAAAGCCGTTTACCTTTTTTGGCTCCTATTCTTAAAGGAAGCGTTTGCATTCCTGAAGCATACACTCCACAGCCCCCACGATATTGGAAGCAGATGGCCTACAGTATGCTGTGAGACATGGGAATCAAATTTAAAAAAAAAAAAGTTCTGTCACGGTTTTGGAATGCTGTGCTTCTATGATGAGAACAGAGGATGCAGAGCGGGCCTTTAAAAGAGGGCTTTTTCTTCTTCGTTACATTGGCCACTGCCTTGGTTTAAAGGACTCTTGAGGTCGGAGTGAAGCCATATCTTGCAAATTGAAGTGCCCATAGTTAGCCACGTGGAACTTTTAGCCATGCACCCTCCTTAGGCTACTGAGGAAGGCAGAGCCTGGCACGGGCTTCTGGATACTCAAGTGGGAAGAAGTCCCCACTCTCATTTCTTGGGATCAGAAGCCATGGGGCCTGCAAGAGGTGAGTCCTCTTTTGGTGTGGGATGTTCAGTGACTGCTGCAAGTAGGGGCCAAGGTCTTGGCATAGCCTCTGCACACCATGACCTCACGCAAGCCACTTTTACTCATCTCTACTCACGAGTTCCTAGGGGACAGCTGTGTTGCGCCAGCCCTGCTGATTTCAAGTGACTTCTGAAATATAAGCCATCAGAACTTGTGAAAATCCAAATGTCCTCTCAATAATCCAACTGTACCATCCTCCCTCCCCTGCAACAGACATTCATTTCTTTCTTAGCATGCCATTTTTCCAAACCTTTGACATGGCGCCACACCTCATCATTGCCTCCACCATAGAACACGCCAGTTTGTCAGTTTTAATCTGTCTAAAATCCTGCATCTGCCAGAGTAAACCTTTGGATTTCTTACATGTTGATACAAAGATTTCACACATTGATTTTTGTGGAGCTCTGATTTCATACAAGCTAAGCAAACAGTGGCAGGTTGGTTGTTGGGGTAATGAATGCTCCATCAGATTAATAGAAATCGATGGCATTGGCAGGTTCTGGAGGAGATGCAGGGCCTGGGATCTGGACAGCATGTGCTGCCAGAGTAAGACAGATGGTCAGAAGCCAACACTCTTACCTCTTTAACTTGATGGGCTCATTAGCAGATTTCTCTCCTTTGGGTCTCATTTGAGTTTCTTGATTTTAAATGGCACCCCATAGATTGCCCACTAGTCTGGAAAACTACTGACAGAGGCATCCCATGACCTGGCATGGAGAATATTCTACTGCCCAAGGTTCATTCAGTAGCCTGGAAAGCCAGGCCTTTTGCAATTGGATGCTGGGGATATTGCTTATCCAGTGGACCACTGGGATCCAGAAATTAATACCTCTTTGTTAAAGAACCATCCTTTCTCCAAACAAATGTGCAGGAAAAGATCAAATTCTGTATTAGGCACATGAACTACATGGTAACTGCAGACAGAAGTTTATGTCCCACCTGGTCCAACAGTTGCTGAGTCCAAAACAAGCACACAGAGGCTTATATTAATTATAAAAACTTTTTGGCATATTGCTCAGGCTTATAACTAACTATCTCTTAACACTTAAATTAATCCACAATTCTTGTCTATGTTTAGCCATGTGGCTTTGTACCTTTTCTCAGTTCAGCATTCTCATTTTGCTTCCTTTGTGTCTGGCTGGCAACCCTATCTCTGCCTTTCCTCTTCCCAGAATTCTCCTAGTCTGGTCACCGTGACTATACTTCCCGCCTGCTACTGGCCAATCAGCATTTTATTAAACCAATATGAGTGACAAATCTTTACAGTGTACAAGAGCATTATCCCACAGCATTTCCCTTTTTTCTTTTCAAAACAAAACCCCTGAATCTAATGTCCTTTGTTTAGCTTTTTTCCTGATCATTATCCATAATAATTTGTAATCAGCATTCTAAAAAAAGACAAATATCCATAATCCATTTTTGGAAATGAGGACATAGTTGTCTAGGCTACTTCCTGCTGATTGGGGGTGCTGGAAATCTTACAGTACCCAAAGAAAATTTAGGATTATGGTCAAGTCCTGACTGGAGTAGTTTGTGAGGCTGGATCATCTCAGCCTTGAAGCCTTTCTGGATGCAAAACTCAGAAGAAACTGCAACAGAGGCAATCTGAAATGTTGGATCATCTGGGCCATTTGTTCCCATTGCAGATTTTTCAGGGGGTCTTCCTCGATCAAACCTTATTTTCTTTAACTCAGAATGAATCCATAGCCTTTCTTTTTCTGTGGAAGTAAAAGCAAAATCTCTCCTCCAAAGTAACATACCTTTTGACTTAAATTTTGAAGTCAATATATTTTCAAAATATATAGGTTGGCTTAATGCAGCAGCATTTATAATCAAATGTCTTTTAGCAGCTGTTGATCCTTCTTCAGCAAACAATTTAAAAATAACATAATAACATGTAGTATCCAGACTCTGTATATTTTCCATCTTTACATGGCTTATTATATTTTTTATTAGTCTATTCATTTTTTAACCATTTTGTTTTAAATTTATGATTATAGATAGATAGATAGATAGATAGATAGATAGATAGATAGATAGATATAGATATAGATAATATATATATTCAATATATTGTAACTCATTTGGAGTGTTTTTTTTTTTTATCTGAGTCTGTTTTATTGTGTATCTTTAATCCTTTTCTGACCAGGAGAGTTTTTAAACCGCTAAGCTGGGTGGCTAGAACCAAAGCTGCAGCCCTAGCTGCTGGAGCTGTGTTCTCAAGCCCAAGGCTGTGTGCTCCAGCCTGCAGGCAGCAACAAGGGCTGTGAGAAGCCTTTCTGTACTGCAGCCTGTGGGAGAGACTACAGGAGCCCACCATGCCACTTTGCTCAAGGCAGCTGGCAGTCAGCTCCATCACACAGGTAGCGTCATCTCTGTGCTGATGCTGGCATGAGACTGTGAGACCAGGAAACACAGTGTGGTTCTGTTTCTGTGCACTAAGAATGCTCTTTAAGCTTTATCAGGTCTCTATGGATCAGTGCCCTATGGTGAACACCAATGCTGTGAGATAATGCTCTTGTACACTGTAAAGATTTGTCACTCTATTGGTTTAATAAAATGTTGATTGGCCAGTAGCCAGGCAGGAAGTATAGACGGAGTGACTAGACTAGGAGAATTCTGGGAAAAGAAATAGCAGAGACAGGGTCACCAGCCAGACACAGAGGAAGTAAGATCAGAATGCTGAACTGAGAAAAGCTACCAAGCCATGTAGCTAAACATAGATAAGAATTATATATTAATTTAAGTGTAAGAGCTAGTTCATTATAAGCCTGAGCAATAGGCCAAACAGTTTTCATAATTAATATAAACTTCTGTGTGTTTATTTGGGACTGAGAGGCTGTGGGACCAGGTAGGACAGAAACTTCCATTTGCAATTGGCGCCCCACATTGGGCACCAGATTTTGCATGAATCCTAAATGGTCTTATGATAAAAACCCAGAGCCAGATATCAGGGTGAAAGCTGAAAGATCAGAGAAGCAGAGCAAGCCACAGCTATCACCTCTTACCTCACCAACTCCTCAGCCTGACAGAGCCTCTACAAGAGAGTAAATTCCTGTCTCTTCCCACCTTATATCCCTTTCTCTGCCCAGCCATATGATTTCCTGTTTCAACCTTCCTAGTGCTGGGATTAAAGGTGTGTGATCCCCATTGCTGGAATTAAAGATGTGTGCCACCACTGCTTGGCTCTGTGTAGTGGGTTCCAGCTTTGACCTTGAAATATTGCCCCTAGTGAGACTTTTGGTAACTGCTACATCCACCTATGACCTACCCCTGGGTGGGGCCAAGACGGGAGCCCATCCAGATGTGCCAGGTCTCTTGTTTCTTTGTGATCCTGGATGCTGGATGGTAGACTGAGCAGAGTTCTCCAGAGAACACCACTGGACTGCACTTCACCTCTCCTGGATCCTGGAACCAACCCCTTTACTTGCCTATAAGTTACCCCCAAATAAACCTCCTTTTTAACTACATGGAATTGCCTTAATAAATTCCCACAATAGCTCCATTTCTTTTTTAGACTGGATTAATCTCGTATAGCCCAATGTGGACTTGAGCTCACAGAAATCCAGATGGAGGAGCTCTGCCTCTGCCTCCCAAGTACTAGGATTGAGGGTGTGTGCCACCACCACCTGACCTCTGTGGCCAACTCTGTGGCTGGCTCTGTCTAATGATCTTCAGGAAAGCTTTATTTCTTAGATTACAAATATCACCACCAGTAACCATGAAAGGTGGATTACGTTGTCATCTCCATTGTATTTATTCTTGTTACTTTGTAGGTGGGGAACTGAGGATTGACAATTTTATCCAACAAGAAAGAAAGAATGGAAAAGACAGAATTTGTCTCTGGGTCTATAGGGCTGCGAGCCCTGTGGTCACCCACATTGGTAACCCTTCAGTTTATTGCTGGTCTCAGTTATGAAGGCAGATATCTAAGCCTGCGGCCAGCATGTGGGGCACTAAATTACTTCCTACTCATGACTTCTCCCTTCTTCTTGTAGACGCCAGGGATTCTCAGCTTTCTTTCTCTTCATTTTATTTATTTATTTATTTAGAGACATGTTTCCATCCTCAGGGTTCTCTCTTCTCTCCTACTCTTGTTCCAAATGAGTGTCATCAAAGGAAAAAGACAGTGTGGGGGAGAAGCTTCAGACCCATCAGGGTTCTTACAGTCAATATTCAACCAACAGAGACACAAGCTTTCTCTTGGAAAAGTCTCATTTTCAATGACTTCCATTCTAGGTGGCCACCTAGGCTTTCTCTTGGTTTGGGTTGTCTCATTCCACTGTAGCTTGAAAGAGCTGCTTAGATTATGAAGATGACGCTAAATCAGTTTTACATTCTTTACCTAAGGCTGGGTGATTTATCCATTTCTTCATCCCTTTATCAGTGGCCAGCCTCTCAGCTGGAGAAAATTCCCATCAAAGACCCCAGAAGCTCACCCACATGCTTCAAATTGCATGCTGAGGATGCTTCTTCAGAGAGCCATCTCCTTGGCCCTGATGCTATCTGTATCATGGTAATTTGCCAGCAGAACGTTCTCCAACCAGACTCCACTGCTGTCCCCAACTAGCTAACATCTTTTCCACACACTCTGCTTGTGAGCATTACCACACTGCTCCAGTCACTTTACTCGCTTCTTTGGAAAATGGTACTGTCCTTGCTTTTACTTCATGCTTCTCCTCTTACTTTTCCATCCCTTCCTCAAGTGTCAGTCCCACTGTTCAGCCTTGTCTTTTACTTTCCAGGCTTGACATGAGTTGTCCTAGAAGGTGAATACAGCTCATGGCTCCAATATCACTGTAATGATGACGCACAAGCTTTTACACCTTAACTCAAAAAAAAAAAAAAAAAAAATCTGGCGGGAAGTGTCCAGGTAGAGTTCACTATAAATCTTTAACATACTATCTCTTAGATTCATATTTCTGACCTTCTCATCTTTCCAGAATTTTATGTGAGTACATAAAATTTATTCCTTTAGCTATTTATTCATTATCTTGTCCAATAAACATTTACCAAGTGTGTATTTGGAGTCAAGTTCTGGGCAAGGCAGTGGTAGCACAGGAGCAAATGGTGTGTCTTCAGTCTGACACTGAAGATCTTCCATCCATTAATTTCACCCTCACACAACTGTTCTCCCATGGATCCCAGCATTTCTAAGAACTGTAGTCTAACTGGTTTTCATCAGTCACACAAATGAGTTTTTTTTCTCACCTCTATGCCTTTGGTTTTTTGTTATTCTGCCTACAATAACTTCTGTCATCTAAAAAGTCAATATTTCTCACAAGCCACATGTATTTTGAAATAATTAACATAATTCCATTTCCATTTTCTAAATCCCTATAGGATGTTGTGACTCAATGGTCCCTTCTTTCTACTGTGATCATAGCAACTAGGAAGATGTGACAGAGAGTATATTGGTAACATGTTTGTCTTAGAGTCCTTTAGTGAGGTTGTTGTAGCAAGGAAAAGCTTCCTGACAAGGATGAAATTAAAGCATTCTTCCACTCACTCCTTTATTCTTCCACTCATTACTCAGCTCTTTGCAAAAGTCCTACAGGTTTCCAGAGAGTGTGAGACCTGTGATAGGATGGCTATCCATGCGTCTGGCTCCCTGACCCCTGGCTGTGCTGGTCCTGCTCCACTGAAGCCTAATAGTACTTACTGGCAGATTCAAGCCTGGCTACATGCGAAGCTAGTGTAGACTATGAAACACCAGACTACAGTGAGCAAAATGCAAGGATTATTCTGATGCCCATAGGACTTCATGATGGATCTCTTCTAGAAGGTCCAGCTCAAGTGGATGTCCAATAAACCCAACACCCTATGAGAAATACGAGCTGGTATTTTAAGGAAAAGGAGCACATCCACCTAAACCATAAAATACACCTTTTCTTCAATATCTCTATGACTTATCCAAGTGAGAAAGTCCCCAGAGTTGACCCCACTGTTCAGATTGTGGCATCTACACTAGACTTGACCCATGACAAGTCTGCTATGATCATGGTAGGTGTTCTAAAGGTCATGGATGCATAGAATCATAGTATCATGTGGGAGCCTGTTTTCATCAAAAATTTTTCCTATGTCATTTGAAGACTCTTTCAAATGGTGAATGACTAGACCTTATAGAACAACCCAGCTAGAACTTTCTAAGACAGACCACAGAGACACTGAATTATAAGTACTGTATTATGTGATCCAGTGGAAAGGGAGTATCAGTGTAACTGGAATTCCTTACTGGTCTTCTACCCAACAACAAGAACAAGGCATTTTGGAAACTGATGTCCCTACTCATCATGTTCTACCTACTCTCAGAACTAGAGAACCAGTCGCAGGCATAACAGCCTCAGACTTCATTTCCCCCAAGTAGTAGCCTCAAAGTGCAGCCCACAGCTTGATAGAACATGTCATGGTCAGAATCAAATGATCCACATGGACTTTGGGAGTCACTGGTTTTGTGCACAAGAGTAACTGACCATGAGATTATGAGGCCAGCACTGACGACTTCACCCTATGGGATGTCAGTCAACACCAAAGACTCCCAGAGAGTGTGAGGCCTGTGCTAGGATGGCTATACATGCATTTGGCTCCCTGAGCCCTGGTCTGACTTCCATGCACAGCTTCACTCACATGGGCTGTAAAGCATGAAAAAAAATGAGGATAAGGCAAGCAATAATCTCCATCAGTGATCCTAAAGCCTGAGCTTCTCATCCTGATACAGTGTTTAACTTGAGAAGTCAATGATTCTTTCTATATCCCCACAAGCCTATCTATAAAATAGGCTTATTTTATAAAATCAGATATTCATGGGACCGTAGAAAGTACTGAGAAAGCACAAATCTTAGAAAAGCTGACACTTATGCATGTTGGGTTTCTTGTTGTGTTGTTTTTGCTTTACAGTATTTACTTTCTATTGCATCCTCAGGACCTGTCAAAGTACATGTCACATAGTAGGCAGGCAGGCATGAAGTGTAAAAGAATGAATGGACCAGAGCTTTGGCAATCAATAAAATTTTAAAAGCTTGCAGAGTATCTTAATTTCTTTCCTGAGTCCCTCTTTCTTTCTCAGCAGCCAGTTTACAAACATCTCAACCTGAGTCTCAATCTGCATTTTGTTTCAAGGGCACAGTTGGCTGTAAAGTAGGAATTCTGTGTGATTGAGTTGGGTACCTGTCATTCACATAGTTAAATGGACTCTCTTTTTATAATTAACAAGCAAAGAGAGCATGAATGCTGGCTGCCTCTCACTACCTCAAATTGTGTAGTTGAGTTTACTGTATTTGGGGAGATTAAAGGGGTCAACACACCCAGAGTGTAATGGATGGACCTCACCCTAGGAACTATGTTTGTGATCATAGTCTTTCCCCTGACAGATAAGCATAGGACACTCTTAACACCATCCCTAATATAGGGTTTAAAGTACGGATCAGTGTAGAAGAAAAGGAATAGTCAGAAGTCAAAGTTCACACCTGACCTTTTCTCTGGAAACCTGGACCAAGAAGTCTGGCAATACTAGAGCAGAGGGAAAGTGACAGAGATGATCAGATAGAAGATGTGTGTGCATATTACCAGAGCCAATCCTCAAGCTGCTTATAAACGGCCTTAAGCCTTCATTAACCATAAATAGCAGAGAAGGCTTGAGCTCTACCTGTTCAGGTCCAAGTGGCAGGGCACCTCTTCTTCCATGGGGCTCAGGCCATGGAAGGAGAAGCCCATTCTGATAGCCACGGTTTCTTCTCTTGACATTGTTGCCAGTAATGGCTTGAATATGAGATAGC
Organism: Peromyscus maniculatus bairdii; assembly: GCF_049852395.1. Lineage (NCBI taxonomy): Eukaryota > Metazoa > Chordata > Mammalia > Rodentia > Cricetidae > Peromyscus > Peromyscus maniculatus. Next base: position 38,509,570 of record NC_134858.1, read on the forward strand.
CCCCATGGGCTAACTGTTAAAGATGTGGTCTCTAACTGGTGGACTTGATTCAGGAAGTGGTGGAAGTTCTAGAGGGGGATGGAAAACCATAGGAAGTAGGTTCTGTAGTCATGTTCTGTGGAGTTGTGTCTGGCCTTGGGCACCTTAATACCTTTCTATTTCTGGGTCACCATGAGGTGAAAAGCATCCTCACGTGCTCCCACCTCTGTGATATTTTGTCTTGCCTCATGCCCAGGGTGGCAGAGCCCAGTGTGGATAGAGTTGGCTTGCCATGGACTAAAACCTCTGAGAGTGTGAGACAGCAAATCTTTCCTCTTTTATGGGTCATATTGCTATGACCCATTCCACTAGGTGGTTCAGAAGACTTTCGAAGCTGTTTGTGAGAGAAATTTGGAAAAGCAAGCTAGAGCGGCACTAGAACACTGTGATCAGCGTGTTTTCTGCAGTTCTAATGGGAGTTTAGCATATACGAACAATAATGGAAACACAGACAGAAGAGACTCAACTCAGTTTTAGATGAGAATAAGGACTCTGTTGGGAATTGAAGTAGAGACCATTCCCTCAGACTTGGAGGAAAGCTGAGTTTAAGTATGACAAATTAGTTAATATGGCAGAAGAAATGTCAAGGCAGGCTATCATTCAGTATGATTATTGCTGCTGCTTTTAGCCAAGTTTATAATGAGAATTGGGAGCAAAGAGCAGAGGGGAGAGATTTGAAAAATAATTTGGCCAGAAAATAAACTCATTAGTACATTTCTCAATTCTCACTAGAGAAGCTTCTTTTTGCATTAGATAGTAATTAACACAAAGACACACAACTGGCCAAGGTGCAGAGAATAAGAAAATTGAGGAATGCCCAGTACTTAATGAAATATCTGTATCACATCTACTTCTCTAAAATCTCAAGAATCACCATGGAAGAGGAGACAGAAAGATTTTGAGAGCCAGGGGTGGTGGATGATTAAGAGGAAATAATGTTTTTCTCACACAACAGGAAAAGTATCACTTATGAACTGACAGTGTCTGTGACAGCATACATGAGATCTGTGCAGGTTTAAGTCAGAAAAAAATACCATCATGGAAAGAGGAAGTAGTCATGAAGTCCCACACAGAGCTTAGGACCTATTGATATGTAGCTACTGTGACAGGTAGAGTCAGTTCTCTTTAAGGGTATGGTCCCTGGTGAGAAGACCATGCATCCAAGAATAAGTAGGCAGCTATAAATTAGACCTGGTGTATTTTTTGTTATTGATGTTTTAAAGTGGACCCAAAATTAGGTGGGTAGAGAAATCAGGGTAGATCTGAAAGAAGTTGGAAGAGGGTGAATCTGATCAAAATGTACAAAATTCTCAAAGAACTATTAAAAAACTGTGAAAATGAAGAGTTTGCCTGTTCAAAAGATTAAGACTATTAAAAAAGAAGACAAATACTTTACATTAGGACAATAAGCAACGTGGCAAAGCATCTCAGGAATTGCCAGGCCATGCCAAATTATGTATGACTCAAGCTCATCTAAAAGTCTTTTCTTTAAGAAGAAGGCCTAGATCTTAGGGAACCTTCTTGATTGCCTCTGGCTAGCTTTTGATGGAAGTCTACTTTGGGAGGTATAAGTATTTTTGATTTCCATTTGCTTTGTAAATGACTTACACACAGCTGTATAGGGAAGATTTTTTGCGTATTAAAGTATGTAGACATTCAAATGACATTGGACATTATAGCTGTGGTTCAAGGAACCCTGTTCCTGTTCAGGCGAGTGACAGATTTTAACATTATTCACATAATACTGGAATAAGAGACATTCAAAATGCAAGAATAATGGTGCTGTGGAGGCATCCAATTAGACTTCAAGGAAAAGCCTGACATACTGTGGCTGAAGATTTCTCAAATCTAGACAAAGAAATGAGGCTTCAAACACAAGAGGCACTTAGAACCCCAAAATAGATGTAACCAGAGAAAATGTACAATGCAACAAATAACAATCAAGATGACAAAGTAACAAAACAAAGAAAAAGTGTCAAAAACTTCAGGGTAAAATGCTCAATTCACAAGGACAAAAGTATAATGTCAGGAGAAAAACTTAAAATCCAGGATAGCATGGGATGATGTATTTCAAACCCCTAATAGTAAATAACTGCCAAAAGAGATTGCTACCTCCAAAGTCAAATTTATCTTTTAAAATCCACAGAGAACAAGAAACATTTCAACACAAGTACAAAGAAAAGAACTCATGACCATTGGTTGGAGAAGATCCTTAAAGGAAATCTAAACACTGAGGTGGAGCAATGACAACCATGAGAGGACAGGAAAAAACACATTTCCTAAGAGTATTAGATGAACAAAGGAGAGCTGGGACTGAATCAATCATGTCCAGCTTGGCAACACACCAAACTCTCATAAAGGAACAGGGTAGAAACAAAAGAATAAATAATTGGGCCACCAGAAAAACAACCATCAAAGTTAAAGAAATTAGTAACTCCCTCTTCATAATAACTCTAATGTACATGGTCTTAATTATCCAATTAAAAGTTGAAGACTAATAACTGTTTAGACTTGAAAAACAGGGTCTAACTTTTGGTCGTCTAGCAGAAACACATCTCACTGGCAAAGATCCATGCAGACTGAGAACGACAGGATGCAAGTCATTTACAAAGCAAATGGAAACCAAAAGTACTTGTACCTAACAAAGTAGACTTCCAACAAAAGCTAGCCAAAAGTGATCAAGAAGGTGGCTGACTACATGGGTTGTTATATAGCAGTTTTTTCCTGAGTTGAAGTATTCCCTCTAGGGGGTAAACAAAAATTCACATGGCTGGGAAAGAAAAAACATGAAATGTTCTCAAAAGTCCCTTCTCAGCTTTGTAGAATGAGTAAATCACAGATGGAAGAGACTGATCAGCTGAGATATAGAGAGGAGATATAGTGGACCTGTACAGCTTTCAGAGAAAGTTCCAGGGTTGCTACTTTCATGAGTCATTATCTGTGTTAGAGTGAGATTTCTTTTTAAAGCTGGTTTGAATCAGCTACTGTAAGCAGCTCTTATTACCTACTATAAGCAGCCTCTTATTCGTATTCCTACTAGTAACTGTAATAAAAATTCTGGTTCTCCAAGTTGGACTTTGGTGAAGTGGTTACTTTGACCTCCATGGGTTTCTAGGTGAACATGTGTGTGTTGCATCTCTCCATGAAAAGTCTGTCATACAAGGGTTATGAAAGGGACCAATACAACAATATGTTATAATAATTGCAAATACAATTGCACCAAAGGTTGCTACTTCCAATTTCATAAATAAAATTATATTAAATGAATAAGAACTAACAACAAAGTTCCCCAAACTCATCCAGAAAACAAGTGACATCAAATACTGGTGAGAGTGTTGGTGAACTGAACTCTTCCAAGCTGCTGGTGGGGATGTAAATTAGTCTAGCCGCTATGGTAACTAGGATGGAAGCACTGCAAAAAGCTAAAAATAAAACTTCCATATGGCCCAGCTTTACTACTCCTGTCAGCAAATCATGGGGTATTTGTACCCCCATATTTATCATTCATGCTACTATCCATTCTCCTTAAGATATAGAACTAGTCTATATGCCCATTGGTAAATGAATAGACAGAAAATTTTGACTATGTGATACATAAATATTAATGAAATATATATATATGTATATATATATCACAAAAGTGGTAGAAACTAGAGATCTTTGTGCTAAGCAAAATAAACCAGATTTATAAAGATAAATATTGCATGTTTTCTCTCATATGCATGCACAGGCCATCCAAGAGGAGGGAGGCCATGTGCTCGTAGTCAGCAAGGCCATAGGTGTATGTCTCCCCAAGCCTATTGGGGCTCACATCACATTACCATACATACACTTCTGTGCCAGACATGGAACTACGGGGCTTTTGTACTGATGGCTTTTGTTCTGGTTCTGGTTAACTGCTTCCTCACTATTTCTCTATTATTCTCTTTGGACTGGTAGTTTGTAGTAGTCTGTGCCACTATGTACTGGCAGCATGTGATTTATTCTTGATTTGACAGGGGCTCAGCACTAAGAGTTTGCCATGGGTCACAGAGGAGACCTAAAATTAACTTCAGAATTGCATTGGAACGAAGTTTGTGGGGATTCCAAGAGATGAATTGGATGCATTTTGTACCAAGAAATGGCCATGTGCCTTTTAGAGACTTAGTGTTGGGAAGGTCATGGAGGGAACACGCAATATCCCTGCAGGCTGATTGCTGAAGCCTTCGTCCCTAGCTGGTTGCTCCGTTTTGTGAGATGATGGACACTTTCACAGGTAGAACCTGCCTGGAGGAAGTAGGTCTCCAAAGATGTGTCCTTTGGTGGGCTGTATCTTGTCCCTTTTCGTCTTTCTCTCTCATTTTTGGCTGACAAGGGTCAAGATGCTCTTCTGCCCATTCCTATTACCATGAGGTTTCCCTTGCCCCAGGCTCAAAGTAACAATGACAGCCAATCACAGAATAAAACCCCTGAAACAATGGGCCAAGTGAAATTCCTCCTTTAACTTCCTCCAGGGTACTCACCACAGTGATGGGAGGTGTACTAACACACTGCCCAAGCTCTAGATGAGACTGTCAGAGCTGCAGCAGAGTCCTATGCAGAGCATCTGCCTTTCCGTTGAACTGCCTCGGTTAGCAGCTGGCAGTGGCAGACAGTGTCTGCTGCTATGGTCCATTGTGGATACACAGCAGCACAGCTTTCATCTCAACAAAGCAGACTTAAGATGGTGACTAGCAGATCTCTACATATAAGGCATCAAAATGAAATCAATTCCCTGCAAATTTACAGAGAGATTTCATCTGAATGTTCATCTGCAGAGTTAGCTGATGAAATTCTCCACCCATCTGCCTAGCACAGACAAAGCAATGAAATCTCTCTCTCTCTCTCTCTCTCTCTCTCTCTCTCTCTCTCTCTCTCTCTCTCTCTCTCTCTCTCTCTCTCTCATGTGTATGTGTGTGTGTATGCATGTGTGTGTGTGTGTGTGTGTGTGTGTGTGTGTGTGTGTGTGTGTACATGCTGTGGGCATATGTGTGGAGGTCAGACGGCAACCCTGGGCATCAGTTCTGTCTTTAACTCTTTGAAGCAGGATCACTTTTTGACTGCTGTTTACTGCTGCACATGCCAGGCTAGCCAGCTACGAGGTCAGGCTTTTCTCCTGTCTCTGCCTCCCCTTAGGAGTGTTGCAATTACAGCCATCTTACAGCCGTAGACCTCCACACCCAGCTTTGTGTGGATTCAGAGATTATAATTCAGGCCCTCACACTATCAGGGGAAACAGTTTATCAACTGAGCCACTTGCTCCCCATTGCTAGAGACATCTCTTAAATGACAGTGCAGAAAGAACTTGCTGTGAGTATCTTTTCTGTGTGTTCCAGTTTCTTGTGTTCTAATGGCTGCAGTTACAGTGCTCAGTGCCCCTCCATGCTCTTTTGTAAAATGCTCTGAGGAAGAGAAAAGCACAAGGACATAGCTACAGGGTGGACACCAGGCAACACCCCAATATGCAGCCTGACACACTTTTGTACTTCAGGATCTTATCTTATCAACTGCCCCCTAAGCACCTTGAAATCAAGAGTCAAGTGTTCTCCCCCACTTGTAGGAACTTGCAGTGCCATGCTGATCTTGATGAAGAATAATGCAGAGGGCTCACCAATATTCCTCTGCCACCAAAATTAGTCTATTATTTATGTTTGCTTTGGGCAATTACCAATGAACCAAGATAAATAAAAATAATTGGCTTTCAACTGGCTAAATGGATTTGTTAATTATTCACCAGGAAATTAATCAGCCCCATTTATTTAAGGGGAGGTCATGGAAGAATCTCCCTATACACATCATTTAAAAATATTGTTGTAAACAAGAGACAAAGTCAAACAAAAGCCAGGAATATAGCGTGAAATGAAGGATGAGTTGATATATAAACAAACAAAATGACCAGACACTACAAGAAAATAGAGCCCCTGGTTCTGCCTTCAAGGAGCTTTGAATCAAGGGAAAAGGTCCAAATACTCATGGAAATCAGGGGATAAGACAGTTACTACAGATTCAAATCAAAGGATGTGGAAAGAAACCAGCCTCTCGGGGTAGAAGAACACAATTTAAAGATAGAGTATACAGTTTTAAATTTGGTGTACACTGATCTGCTTAGTGGCACAAACACATCTGTTATATCAGGAAAATGGATGATCAAAAATTTTCAGTGGTAAATTATTCACTCTCTCATAGATGAACACAGTCTTGGCATGCATTCCGTCAGAGTCGATTTTGTACAAACAGAAGGGTTCTGAGTGGTGTAAGATCGTTTTATATAATAGTCTTGTTGGTAATATGTGTGAGCTCGTGCAGGAATTCTTTGCACACAAAGAGCTCTCACATAAAAGAAATATTTGATGCATCTGTTTAACTGCAAGTCACAAAAAAATAGCTGGGTAACTCAGAGCTGATCCTCACAGAACCTGGAGGAATATACACATCCAAGGAGTCTAATGATGGGAGATGCTATTTGCTGCAAGGTGCTACCATTATTTGAAAAGTCCCAGGCAGGAAAGACAATATATCATAGAGAGATCTTGACCCTGGAATTGAAGAATCCCATGATCTCTTCTGACCTTAAGAACTGTGAAATAAGGTGAAAATTATTGTTACCTAATGAAATACATTTTATATTTGATTTGTGGTTTTATGCATGTGTATATATATGAGTATGGATCTTCAGAACTGCCTGTATTTTAAAATACTTATATCTTGGAAATGGTCCCTTAAAACGTATCTGGAGCTTTCGTCTAAAAAACATTTGCTTGCTTGCTTTCCTGAAACGCAAAGGAGAAAGACTGCATGTGAAATCCAACTGCATTTCATAATAGAAGCCCGACCTTCAGAAATGAGGTTAAATGCATTGAATTCTGTTATCTTGATCTCCGAAGAAAAGAAACAGCACACAGACAAAGGAGCATCATGAAGATGAAATGGCTCATTGCTGTCATGCTGCCTGGCACATATTAGGTCTTAATACATAGATACTATTATCATAATTATGAATAATATTGCCTTGGTCTTCCCCATACTTGTTTCAGCTCTTCTCCACCCCTCTTTTTTCTTCCCAGTATTTCCTTCCTCTCACACACCCAACTTCATCTCTCAAGGTACCAGGAGCAGTACTCCATTTGTCTGTCTCATTCCGTCTCGGATGCCCGCAATGGAGATGGAGAAAGAGGCTGGCCAGAGTGTGCAAGGTGTAAAATACAAACAGAATGGGAAGAGGGAGAAAGTAAAAGAATCCTGGGAGTGAGAAACAGAACCAGCCAGCTCTTTCCTTCCTCCTCCAGCCCTTCACTCCGCAAACCCACAAAGAGGAATAAACTCATGAAGGGAATATCCATGAGGAAAAGATATTGTCCAAAGATCAGGTGTGGAGACCTTGGACTGAAGCAGTATTTCATATGGAAAGAGCCAGAAAGAAATGAGAAACAAGAAACTGCCAGGCTTGGAGAAAGGGCAATGAAAAAGATAGATGATCTTTAAAAAAAAAAAAAGATAACAAATGAGTCTCTGATAAGTTTAATTTTCTAGGGCTGGGTGAGCTTTGCCTAAGCTCCAACTAAATGGAAATATAAATAGCTGAGAAAGACGCTGGCGCATAGGAACTGACATAATGGACTGTATTGACTCAGAAAGATAGGAGGGACCTTCTTAAAAGCATAATATTTTACATGGTCATTTATCAGGCTTCCTCTGGGTGAGTAGAATCCTTGGGGGGAGGTAAGTGGACTGGCTAATCTTAGTGTCTTGTTTAAAGTGCGCCCTGCATTGGTCTAGAAATCAGTTAGCTTTACTAGGCAGATGGGAGGGGGAAAGAACTATCTCCCAACAGCATTCATTAGCTAACTACTGAAAAGATCCGACATGCACTTTTCTCAACCCACTATGTGCCTCCTAACCCATCACCTCTTTTTCAGGTCCCTCATTTGACCAAGCTATGTTTATCTTCCTCATCTCATAGAGTATAACTAATTCATGGGCTCTATAGGTGTTTACCCGATGGACACTCACCTGTTAAAATCATTTGCTCTTCTCCAGTTGTAGGTCCATCCACATACACCCTCACGTTCATGAACTCGAACCTTCTGCCTACACTTAGGGTGGGAGTGTTCTAGTTTTTTTTCTCTTGCTGTGATAACAGAAGCAACTTAGGGAGGAAAGGATTTAGTTTAGCTACCTTAAAGTCCTTCTGACATCAAGAGAAGTCAGGCAGGAACCCAAGACAAGAGCAGACACAGGAACCATGGAAGAAAGCTGATTATTGACTTGCTCTCTGGTTTGCTCAGTATTCTTATACAGTGCAGATCCATCTACTAGGAATGGTATTGCCCAGTGTCCTGGGCCCTCTCAAATCAATCAGCAACCAAGAAAATGCCCCACAGATGTGCCCAGGGGTCAGTCTGATGGAGGTAATTTGTCAGGTCAAGTGACTTTAGTTCGTGTCAAGTTGACAATCAAAACCAACCATTATGGGGAGGGACCCTAAGTATTCTAGCCTTTCCCACACAGCATGGTCTTTGACACAGGTCTTCAGTATAGTTAGAGCCCGTTAAATGTCCCAGATGTATTTCTTTAAAATTGTTATTGTCTATTTCTTCTTTTGAGAACTGTCTGTACACTTCATTAGCTCATTTATTGATAATAGGTGTGTGTGTGTGTGTGTGTGTGTGTGTGTGTGTGTGTGTGTTTAATTTTTGCACTTTTCAGGGAAAACAAAATTAAGACTATTTTAAGATTCTATCTCAGCCCAATCAGAATGGTAAAGATCAAGAAAATAAATAACAACAAATGCTGGGAAGGATGTGGGCCAAGAGGAATCCTGATTCATTGCTGATGGGAGTGTAAACTAGAATAGCCATTCTGAAAAATGATATGGCAGATTCTCAAAAGATAAAAATAGATCTACTCTCTGAGCCTGCCATACTACTTCTGGGCATACACCCCAAAGACTCTATAGCCTACCACCGAGATGCTTGTACATCCATTTAATGCTTTACTATTCACAACAGCAAGGAAATTGAACCAGGCAGGGTGTCCATCAGCAGATGAATTGATAAAGAAAATTGTGGCATATACACACAATTGAGTTTTATCTGGCTGTTAAAAATGAAATTTTCAGGGAACCAAATGAATCTAGAAAATATTATATTATTAAGTGCAGTGACCCAGACTCAAAAGTGACTCAGAAAGACAGAAATCTCTTCTTCACTCTCATACATAGATCCTAACGTTGCAGATCCTAACTAAAGGTTTGTATACATGGAAATAAGGGGGTGTGTACTTTGACACTAGATGGAAGATATGAAAACTAAAGAAGAGGTGTTGAGAAGGGAAGGCATTGAGGGCCAAGGGTCACACAAGTGGCATGAATGTAAAAAGGAGACTACTGAGGGCAGGAGGGATACAAGATGGAGGAGGGGTGGGAAGAGTCAAGGGGAGGGTAAGAAAAACAAGAACAAATTTTATTTTTTAAAAAAAATCCCCTAATGTAATCTAATGCTGCATGTACAAACAACAATTTAAAAAAAAAAAAAGTAAGACCATGACACAAAGGACTAACACAGGAAGAGGGCTGGAAGGTAATATCTTCACCAGTCCACAGCTCATTCTGAGGAATGGTATCTGAGGGCCAATGAGTCAACTTAGTGAAATGCTAGTGTTTCATGAGTTACATCTAACCAGTGAAGGGAATCACGATCTTCTAAAGTACTGGGTCCATAAAATACCCTTCTCGGGATTCCCATCTCTGGCACAAAGGGAAGTGCTGTAGATGGATTCGTGATCATTTGAATTTTGTCAGTTTTAGAGGCTGGCAGGTTGACATGTATCAGTATGTTAGTCCTGAATCTCTAGAGAAACAATCAGCTGGGTAAATATATAAAGTACTCCAACAACGGCTATCTCACACCAGAGAAGTTGAGAACCATGTCGTTGTCAAGGCATGAGGTGGGGGATGTCTTAGCAGTCTCAGTCTGATGCTGAAGGCCTAGAAGAATCCTGTAGAGCCACTGGTCTTCAGTTCATGTTGGACCTGCTGCTATGATTAGCAAGTGAATCTGTAACAGCAGTAGCAACAGGGTAGATGAACTCACCAGTAAAAGTGAAAGCCATATAAGGGAATAAAAAAAGCAAAAGGCTTTCCTTCTTCCGTGTCTGTTTGTCTGACCAAGACGAGCTCCCCCAGACGAGCCCAGCAAAACTCAAACCCTCATTGACATTCTCTTCTAAGAAGTCTAAGTTGTGTCGAGTTAACAATTAAAACTCGCCATCAAAGTCAATTTTACCTGAGTCCATCTGAGCAGAGTTACAAAGTCTACCAGACCTAAGCACTCAGCCCTTGAAGAAGTGCCCTGAAGACTGCGTTGGCATGTGGGAACCTTCTTAGTTTTTTCATACCCCCACACCACACATAATATTAACATTCTCTCACACCCAGCAGTGTCTTCCTTGTCCACTTCTGTTACCTTGGTGAAACAACTGCTTGTATTCAGAATTTCCATAACACAAACATTGTTACTTAAGCCCACCATTCTCTTATATCACTTCATCTCTTCAGACGAGCCAAATCGAGAGCAGAGGAAGAAGACAGCACAACCACTGAACCATATGAAGACCCGGCGGCACATCAAACACTGCCTCTGGCTGGAAACGATGAGGATCAATTTTCTATCATCTTCCCCAGGCTACAACATTATGTCTTAATGTGTCTGTGAGTGTGTTTCTGGGTGATATTAGCGCCGTCAGTAAACTGAGCAAAGAAGACCATCCGCAGCGTGGGCAGGCATCTTCCAGTCCACTCACACTCAAAACGGAACAGAAAGATGGGGGAAGAGAGAATTACCCTTCTTGTTTTTCTTGAGTTATGGCATTCATCTTCCATCTCCTGCTGTCAGATATCAGAGATTCTATTTCAGACTCCAGAATGCATGCCATCAGTTTTCCTGTTTCTCAAATTGTTGCCAACATATTGTGGGAATTCTCAGTCTCCATTGTTACGTAAGCCAATTTTAAATAAATGTCTGTCTATCCATCTATCTCTATCTATCTTTGATCTATCATCTTTCTAAACACCAATATATTTCCATGTCTGTCTTCCATTATATTTATATATCTGTCTATCTACTTATCATCTACCATCTACTTATATCTACTACTCATTCTGTTTCTCTGGAGAATTCAACTAATACAAAAACACAGCAGATATTTCTAGGGATATAACTAAAGATGTTGATCATGTAAAACTCATGAAAAAAGAGGACACATTAGGGTGGTAACTAATTAATTCTGAAGCCATACGCATGCACATACACACATCTTAATTTTGTGGATAGAAGCTGGATGACATTGAGTTAGCTTGGATGTACAATGGCAGTCTCCAAGACTGAGCTAAACACAGTTGTCAGTGAGGATCTAAGATGACTGATTAGGCACGAAGTGTCTCCCTTTGAGGCACATTTCCACCCAAGACAGTGTTTCCACAATTGATAACAATTCCATGCATGTCTGTCTATACCTGAGCATGACATAACACAAATGTTAAGAAGTAGAGTTCTCTTTTACTGTCCTATTATGTAATTATTATTTTCAGTAGGCAGAAATGTGATTCCCTATTTATTGTGAATACAGTTTCAATATAAGTCCTACTGTCTGACCTAAGGGCTCACTTTCAATCCAGATGAACTGCCACCCACAAAAAAAATGTTCCAGCTACAAATCCCGCCACTGTCTACACTCCAATTCAAGCTTTGCTTCCTCCTAAACTATGAGTCTAGTGCCAACCTCAAAAACAGAATTATACTCTTGGTACTCCGAGTCCTCAGTTAGGAAGATGTGAATTTCCCTGCCATTTCCTGAACTCAGTTTACTATCTTTACTACAGGCAGTCTTGGCCATACCTCAAGCTGTCTTTAATATGCACCCAGACCTCGAAGTTCAATCCCAGTAATGCATTTCTTTGCGGGGCTTTCTCCAGCACTTACTCTAATTTATCACCTGGCGACTGAATCAATTACATGGGTTGACTATCTGATTTTCACAGTTTGGTATTCGGCTTTTGTCTTCTCTAATAGACTATAAATGTTTCTGAGTTTTAATATCAGACAGACACACTGGCCTCAGATAGTGATTTTGAGAAAGTTGCTTCTCTGTGCCTCAGTTTCCCCTATATAAAATGGCGATAATGTAAAACTTCATGGAACTGCAGCAAGGCCTGATTAAAGTAATTGTTCTTTAAAAGATTAATTTATTTAGTGAGGATAGGTGAGCATGCATGCCACAGGGTGTGTCGGAAAATCAGAGTACAACTTTAGAGAATTAGTTCTCTCCTTCCACAGTGGGTTCCATGGACCAAGCTCAAGTCATTAGGCTTAGCAGAAAGTGCTTTTCCCTGCTCAGCCATCTTTCCAGCCAAAGTTTTGTTCCTTAAGTATCAGATACTATCCACATTAACCTGTGCCTGATACAGGAGTACCTGGCTCACTGTCCCAGTGTGCTGGCTTCATGTTGTGTAACTAAACCTCCAAACTTGCTGACATTTTCCCCCCCAGCATCTAATGTAATCTGTGAACTTTCCATTAGTTTCTCAAACATTGTAATAGAAGAAATCTTCCTATACACATGTTATATGCACCTATTTGTTTGTGTGTGTATACACATCCACCTGCTTTCTAAAATTAAATAGACTTCCAAATGAATAGATGTCTTTGTAGAAAATATCTCCCTCATTGTCTGTGAAGGCACCTTTGCTTGCTGTTAGTACAGTATTAATGTCCTGAGACAAAGCCGCATAGAGCTTTCAAAGCAAGGAGCCCTCTGTGGCATTGTGACTGAGTTGTCTGTATCCAGAACTCACACATGGAAAGTCTTAATCCCAGTGTGCCATTTGGAAGATACGGCCTTGAAGGAAGTGGTTAAGGATAAATTAGGCCATAATGTGGAACCCAATATAGTCCATAGCTTTACACAAAGTAGAAACTAGGGATGTACACTCACATATAAAAGGCCATGTGAGCACACAGCAAGTAGTCTGACATCCAGAAGCCAAGGAGAAAGAAACTCAGCATATCAATACTTTGTCCTTGGACTGTCCACTTCTAGAACTATGAGGAAATTCATTTCTGTTGTTAAGCCACCCCATCTGGAACCCCATATCAGATCGCACCTCTATTAACAAATATGCCCTCAATTAGCCTAATGAGTAAAAGCATCCAACAAGCACACAGAAATCCAGTCCACTCTAAAGGGAAGAAAGGAAACTGACATCAGACAGAACATGGACAGCCCTGGGCAGCTCCTGGTGGAGGGCTGTAGGGCTTACGCAAGGAGTAAATCAGGGCAACAGAGTCTGTGAACCCCAACTCCTTATAGCTAACTGGTGGTGTGGTATTAGGGGAATGAAAGAATACTGGCCTGCTTCCCATGCGCACTTGCCTCCCCCAGCTCTCATCGTCAGTTTCCAGGAACTGGTTCTGATCTGATGCATGGGCTGCACTCAAACTGTGTAGCCAAAGTAATTAACTCCTGCGACCAGAAGTGCTGGGTCAGCACATCCATTGGCTGGGCTGTCTCAGCTCACTGGGAGCCAGCCATGTCCCTGCATCTCTTGACATTTTTAAAGACTGTGTAGCCAGCAACTTCCTGGGGATGGTGGAGGTCGGGGTTCAGAGAGGCCAAGCCTCATAGAGTACAGGGCTTGGAGCGGGTGGAGGTTCTTTTCACTGCGCCTTTGCTTTTCTAAAGTCTCCCTGATCTTCACGTGAATGTCTTCCACCAAGGAGGAGCCTGCTGTGCCATCCAGAGACCCGAGTGCAGAGCCCACCCATGCAAACGACTTCAAATTGATCTCTGGCTAACAGAAACACTGCAAGTTCCCAGGCTTGAGAGTGTGCCCCCCCCCCCCCCCCCCCCCCCCCCGCTTAGACAGTGTGAAGGTTTTGGGTGGTAAGATGCATAGAGAACATCGGACCTGTTTTAATGTACATTTGAATCTGCATGCCTGGAAAGAGTGTCTTTGTCTATATATAATTGGGATAAACTTTATCATCCATAAAGTGCCTATTAATTCTAGAACTGTGGTGTGCTATTTTTAAAAATCTCTGAAGGCAAAAACCTCTCTCTCTCTCTCTCTCTCTCTCTCTCTCTCTCTCTCTCTCTCTCTCAGTGTGTAAGTGTGTGTGTGTGTGTGTGTGTGTGTGTGTGTGTGTGTGTGTGTGTAAGAAATAACTAGGTATTGTAAATGTTCCCTGAAACACCTTAATCATTCTTCCTATGATTTGTTTAACTACAGGCATCACAGATTGCCACAGTGCCTCTACCCACACACTAAATAATGTTAACCAGAAAAATGTGTGATGGTAGGTCAACGGGGAAAACACACATGTGGAATGGAGAAAATCCAGCTGAGGGAGGCTTTGGGGAAGAGTGGAAGAGGGGCGCTTGAAACTGAATATGCCAGGAGATGGAGGGGAAACTTGCCCATGTGACCCTCTGGCTACTCGGAAATGCTGAGGCTCAGCACAGTCATCCAGAGCCACACAACGGTTGCATTCATTCACTGCTCCGGAGCCATCCGCTGACCCACATGCTTTGGCGCTAAGACACAATGTGTGTGCCAATCCCTAAAATGCAGACAATTCGAACCAGAATCTGCCGAAGACTAAATAAAAACTGACCAGGTAAAACCCAGATATGATAAACTTCCCGACAGCAGGAGGATTTGAAAAACTACTTTTTAAAAAAGAATGGCAAAAGGAAAGGGGGGATGGAAGAGGAGGTCCGGTCTGAAACAAGGCAGCCATTGAAATTTACCAAGCAGCTCCTTTAGCTAGGGACAGTCTCTTTCAGTTACACTAATTTCTCCTACCCTTTTCAGGGTAGTCCAGAGTGAATAATTGTTTTGTTTCTGGCTGAAGAGATGCCAAGTTGAAGGCAGGTTTTGGTTAATAAAACTGTCCTGGACCATCAGAAAGAAATCCTGTCTGCTTCAAGAGACAGAGAAAAGCTAGTTTTTCCTTGATCTTCAAGAAAGAGACCTTCTTTTAACCTGTAGCATCCTTTTGTAACACATTTGGGACAAATGAGAAGCAGGATTCAATGGCATTTGGACCGACTCTTCTGTTCCTGAGGATCTCTCCTACTTGATTGCAGACAACTCAGACTAGGACTCTGACCGATGTCCAGGAGAGTCTGCACACTGTTGCCAACCAGTCTACAAGCTACATACATTAATCTCCCCTGCTCAAGTACCGGCAATGGCTTCATATTCACGTGAAAAATCTCACTGTTGATTCTGATATGATTTGAGGCGATTGCTTTTCTCCCCTGTCCCCAGCCCCAGCAACTGAACTCTAATCAGACACACCTCTTCAATATCTCTCCAGGATCCAGACCTTCACACTCTCCCTCTACTTACGCCAGTTTCTACTTCACTTGTGCAAATCCCTGCTCATTTTTCAACTTCAGGCATGAAGGCAGGCGTCTGGACGGCTCACATTAAGTATATACTGACCAAAGAGAGGAGTTAAAAAGAACGGACTGAAGTTCAAAAACTCTCGTGGCTTCTACTAGTCTACCCTGTAGTCATTCCCAGAACATTTCACTGAGAGCCCACGCGATGAGTCAGTAGCTCTCCTCTTCCCATAGCTTCTCCTGGCCCTCCAGACGGTGAGGACCAGTATGATTGCCACTCATTTTCTCATCACACCTAGAACTAACCTCTCAAGACAGTCTCCCAGGGTTGCATATGATGAAGGAAATTGCTAACGAGGGGATCTGGACGCTGGATCAAGCTCTCAGTACCGCCTGCATTGACTGAGCGCAGTGACTTGCCCTTTTCTTCTGGAACTGGTATGATATGGTTCCTGCCAGGGGTCCCTTTGCCACCTCTGCCGTTTGGTGCTATGTTCAGGGGACAGAATGGAACCTCATTGATTGTCTTGGCTCATAATCTAGACACAGCGTTCCAAACTGAGACCTGAGGCAAGCCACTCACCTTCTCCATGTGCTCAAACTCCTCATCACAGACTCAGTGTGGATGGTAAACCAATTAAACCATTATTTTGCCAGATATACATAATGGCAAATTAATATCCGAGACTGATGTGCTCTGGCCACACTGATCTTCTAATACCTGACAGCTGTCTTCTGTACCTACATTCTTTCCCTTGCTCATTCTTTTTCTTATGGTCTCCTATTAAATGTCTTTTTTCTTTTTTTTTTGTCAAGGAGAACGTTCCTGGCCTGTGTGCAGTCTAGACTCCCTTAGCTCCCTATAAGTCGATGCGACCAGTGTTCACAGATCATTTCTTCTTTAATGATCATTTTCCAGGTTAGACCTTATAACAAATAGCAAGAACTATATCCTGTGGTGATATGTTTACCCCAATAAAACTTACCTGCGGGTCAGAGAAGCAGAACAGCCAGCCCCTAGCTTACCTCTATGAAATCCCCAGCCTCAAGAGAGTGAGTTCCTATTTCCTCACGCTTTATATACCTTGCTGTGTCCTGCCATATTACTTCCTGGGATTAAAGGCGTGTGCCACCACTGCCTGGTTCTGTTTCTCTCGTGTAGTCCAGTGTGGCCTTGAACTCAGAGAGATCCAGACGGATCTTTGCCTCCTGAGTGATAGGATTAAAGTTGTGTGCCACCACTGCCTGACCTCTGTGTCTAATTTAGTGGTTGGCTCTGTCCTCTGATCCCTAGGTAAGCTTTATTGTGATACACAATATATCACCACACAATCTGTCTCATTTGTCTTTGGACACTATCCTAGTTTGTATTCTAATATTGCAATAAACGCTATGATCAAAAGAAACTCGGGGAGGAAAGGGTTTATTTTGTTTACATGTCCCATTTACATTCATCACTGGAGGAAACCAAGGCAGGAATTCAGACAAAGCAGGAATCTAGAGGCAGGACCTGAAGCAGAGGCCAAGGAGGAAAGCTGTTTACTGGATTACTCCCTGTGGCTGGCCTAGGCTGCTGAATTATGCCACCCAGGACCATCTACCCATGATGGGCTGGGACCTCCCACATCAATCATTAAATAGGTAAGTGTCCCCACAGACTTGCCTACTGGCCAGCCTAATAAAAACGGTTTCTCGATTGAGGTTCCCTTTTCCTCAATAACTCTAGATTGCGTCAAACTTTCAAAAAACAAACAACAAAAAAACTAACCAGCATAGATACCCAACACCTCTCACAGAGATTACAAATAAACATTTATCGGGTAACTAAATTAATGAAATATAAAGAAGGAATTGAAGAAGTCTGGTGGGAATGGCAATCCTAGACTTTAAGATAAAGTTCCATCTGACAATAAAATTGTAAGGTGCCAGATAAGATTAGTTTAGCTCCTTGGAGGTCAAGCAGCCAAGGGATAGGCAAGGAGGTAGGGGAACATACAAGGTCCAGGCTAGGTGAGTGGAGTGCAGTGGTTTCCTGCGTGAGCTTTGCAAAACAAACACTGGGAGCTGGAGGGGAGTTTGCTGCTGGATGACAAGTATTTTGCCACCTGCCATAAATCACCACGGCTTTCCTTTCTAAAGGCGTTTAGGGGTGTGACGTGCCTCGGTAATTTTAATAACGGTCTTTTCAGCTCCATACCTGAAGAACGATGATTTTCACGGTTTACTTCTTCCATGTTTGTAAGGGGAGGCAGGTGGGAAGGTAGCAGGAAGTACATAAGCTCCACGTGCCAAAAAAGACAGGAGGTGAAAATACACAGTCACAGCAAACGGCCCCTCCCCCACATTTAGAGCAGAAAACAACTAAGCACTAAATATTTCAAAAGTGAACTTGCTCAGCACGACTATCACCCACAGAACAATTTCTAAAACAACTCGCACATCCCCAAGCCTCCTAATTAACCAGAGCAAGTTGGGACCTCACGGTGTGGCAGACAGCCCTAACAAGCTTGCTGTAAAGGAGTTTAAGAAATGTGTTGATTGGAGCCAGTCAGGAGCAGGTACCTTAGAGATAGCGCATTCTCAATGACTGAGGCAGCCCGGGAAGAGGGAAAAGTTGGGATGTAATACGAGGGGCCATCAAGAGGTGGGTGCCTTTCTCTAGAATCAGAGCCTCAGATTCGTCCATCTAGTCTCTTCTTCGGAT
The DNA here is from genome assembly GCF_049852395.1 of Peromyscus maniculatus bairdii. Taxonomy (NCBI): domain Eukaryota; kingdom Metazoa; phylum Chordata; class Mammalia; order Rodentia; family Cricetidae; genus Peromyscus; species Peromyscus maniculatus. Next base: position 38,527,736 of record NC_134858.1, read on the forward strand.
GGAACAGATGGAGGGCACGGATGCCTGCATTCCGGTTTCAGCTCCTGAGACTCGGGCAGGTGGACCAAGCGTGGAGGAGCAGAAAGAGGCCCGGAGGAGGAGTGTGGGGAGAAGGGAGCAGAGGTCACCCTGCAGCCTTTAGAGACACACAGGAGGTGAAGTGATCCATTCACTCTACCCAGCGGGGACGGAGGACAAAAGAGGCTCCAGTTCACGTGCTGGCCGGGACACCTTTGTGAAGAACCAGCACCTTTCATCTTGAAAGGAGTTCATAATTCTTTTGATAGCTTTGAGAGGAGAATGGGTAAAAAGTTAATCTCCCTTTGGTTCTCTTATCAAGAGTAAACAAAGTTCAACTTTGCAAGCTCTCTGTTAGCCAACCCCACCTTCCGGGGACCCAGACAGAGGTCATGTCTGTAACTGAAGAGATTCAATAAACGCAAGGAGAGACTGGTTGGGGGGAACACCTGCTCCCTGCTCCTCCCCAGTGGGAAGCTGACTCCTGCTGGCACCCCCATCAGCCTCAGCTGGAGAAAACTTCACATGCCAGTGCTGGGCCCCTAGGTAAATCTGTTCTAGTCCCCGGGACTTCAATGTGTATCTGCTTCAAGGGAACTACGTTGGCCTGGAAGACTATAAATGGGTCTGGTCAGGTCAGTGACTTTTCTACTACATTCTCTCAGCTTCCATCTATGTCACAGTGGGACCTTTATGGACCTCAGCATTCCATTCTGTACAATGTGGTAATGATTCCATCTTTGTCTCCTACACTGGTTCAACATCAAGATGCCAGTTCTTCTGTCAACATGCTACAATTTTCACATTGGACGTGAGGGGTCTAAGCTTCTAGATAGAGAGATAACATCTAGGAGAGTCCACACTGTACAATGGCAGGCTAGCTGACAAGGTATTCTATCTGAGGTTTGTTGTTAAAAAAAAAAAAAAAAAACTCAAATGTTTTAGTCAAATAGATAACATCAATGAAAAACACAATTTCAATTTCAATAAAAGTTTTAAAGATGCCTAACATTGTTCCCTGTGGTTGTTACCTACTTCAACATAACTTTTATGTTTAAAAAACATCTTAGCAGTAATTAGGGAATGTTTCCACAAATTATTGGAGGGTGGGAAGTGAATTATTGGGAACTGAACCCAGGACTTCATACTTGCTAGGCCAGCATTCTGACACTGAGCTACATCCCCCACCCTTCAACTAGTTCTTTATGTACTATTTTTGCATCAAAGTTTATATGAGTGAGTTTTTCTTTGGCTAGATTATTGCCTTGTAGTTTATCAGTATTCTCTTACATTTTAATCAACAACCCTTTCCAAGACAGTACAATCCAGGGCTTTCTATTGCCCCAGATGGTGAAATATCCCTTCCACTTCAACCAGGGGTCTTTGCCAAGAGTAATCTCAGAACATATGAAACATCCTGCAGAGACTTATTGAAAGGCCTTTTGTGAACATCAGTTCAGAGTAAATAGTAGCCTGCTCCATAAAAGTCAGGAGATCTAAAAGGTCATCTCATTTGCTTCCAGATGAGATGACCAACGCTCAGAGAGGTTAAAGTTGTCTGAAGTACAGAACTAATTGGTATCAGAATTTAAGTTTAAGATTTAACTTTCCAGAACCCACTAGGATTAATTTACCAATATGCTATATTTTTATTCAAATTAGGTCAATGAATATTTAGGAGTTCCTCGAAAGTCAAAGGAACCCTGCTAGATAAAATGAAGGAAAGAAAATGGGAAATACACACTTCCCATCCTCCAAAGGCCCAGGTCCTTGGAGAAACACACCATTTAAGAGAGAATAGAAAAGCTTCAGAATCCCCGATTAGCCAGCAAACAGTTGAAAGAGATCAAACAGAGAGCAATTCAGACAGAAGATCTAGCACCTTAATAATGAAGGGGTCTTTGAGCTGAGCCTTGAAGGACAAATACAATTTGGATATTCCTATATTTTGAGACAGGGCACAATTGGAAAGTCAAGTGGGTTCCCAAGTCACATGCTAGTTTTATAGGTTTTCTGGAAGTGTTTGCTGCCTTTCTGTCTAGTGATCAGGTATAGTTCCTTACCCTGCACTGGACTTGGACAGCCATCCTGTGATCAATATCCAGCAGCTGCCTTGACCACGGGTTTATTGGTTGATCCAAAACATAGATTGTATGTGTTTATATTCCACTCTCCACCTCTGATTAATAGTAAGATGCTGTACAACATAGCTAACATCTCTGACTCCATTTCCAGAGATGAAAACAGTATCCATGCCGCCAGTTTATTCAGAGAGTTAAGTTAGTTAATACGGGTAAAGCCCTCAGGATGACGTCTGAGACATGGTTAAGTGCTAACTCAGTGTTTCTTAAAGCAGTACCAACCACAGGCTGTGGGGTTCTTCTAATCAAAGATCTTCTGAAAAGCCAAGGAATTTAGGTGGAAGTTCCACTTCTGTTACCTCAGTACTCCATTCTGAAGTGAATTCATGGAGAGAGAAATGCTTGGGGTAGAATGCTGTGGGCCATTTTCTCAGTGTCCTTACTCACCTCTGCTGGCAGATCCCACACAGAAAGGATGACCCCAGGGCTCCTCCTCACCCTGAAATGATGGATTTGGCTCAGGCCAAACAGCAGTCTGCTCTGGTGATGCTCTGAAGCCTCAAGCTTAACTCTCCACAGCTCAGAATAGCTCCTGCCCTCCCCGTGGACTCCCCTTTGCTAATGGTTTCATGTATTCCAGATCGCATTACTACCAGGAATCGATCTCTCAGCCCTTTAAACATAGTCTATTTTGGTCATCTTTCCCTGACTCTTAGATATATTTATTTCCCAGAATATGTAGCAACTCTTAGACAAAATAAATTCTGATGACAGAAATGGAAGCAATCTGCTGTCCTGTTGTTGGGAGAGCTGGAAAGTTTTCCTTGAGAAATATTTTTGTAGGTCAAAGCAAAGAGAATTCATGTCTCTCACACAGTGGGCCTGCAGTGCAACAGGCCACCGAGTCTTGAGAACTGCCCAGAAACCATTCCTGGGTTTTCTAGAGCTCCACAGCTCGTCCTTTGGTTCTGGTCTACATGACCACAGGCCACAGAAGGCAGCTAATCACTGAAAATGCAGCTGAGGTGATACAGGGACCGAACTTCTCATTTTAATTCCTTTTAATTTGGGGTTTAGGATGCTTGTGAGGCAAGTTCTCTAACCCTGGGTTTGGTCCTCAGCTCCAAAAGTGTGCTTTCCAGGAGAAGAACCACATATAAAAATTTAAAACTAAATTATTTTGTTTTGGTGACTGCACTTACAAGCTTGAAAGTTGTAAAGTTTGGGAACATTTGGAGATACGAACCTACGTAATAAACTGTAGCTATTGTGAAATTTAAATATGTATTAAGTATTTCTGATGTGAATTTAGCATCTAAATTGAAATGTATAGTAACCATAAAATATATAGGCTTCATAAACCTAGTATGAAAAAGATATATAATTTATTTTTAACATTTGATATTATGTTTTGATCATATCTAGTTTAAAAAAACCATTAAAATTAAATACACTGACATTTTTTTCTTTCATTTAATTTGGCTTAGACAAATATAAAGTATTTACATGGTTCACATTGTGTTTCTACTAGACAATGATAATGAGAGCAATCTCAAGTATAAGCTGCTTGTTCTTTAGAACAACCCTATTAGTTGGCCAAAATGCTATGGTTATCCCCATTTTAAAGATATGGAAATGTAAGTTCAAACAATTATGGAGCCTTAAACCTTTGAATGAGAGACAAGCACGATTCTAAGGCTTCTGTAAGAGAGATGGTTGGGTAGCACTAAGGACGTTAGAAAAAGTCATATGAAAATCTAAAATTTTATAGGCTATGGATATGTAAAAGTGTTTAATCGGTGTTACCCTACATGGGAGATAATGCTCAGAAACCTATATGTTGACAAATAAAAAGCCAAGTGCCAGATGTGAGCTAGTTCCCCTTGAGTTGTTGGTGATGAGTGTCCTAGTGACCTCAAGCAACACAGGCTACAGCCACTGTTTCCTGTTGCCCACTGGCACTTGTTATTAAGGCCCTGTTGCTGAGATATTTGATATTATGTTTTGATCATATCTAGTTTAAAAAAACCCATTAAAATTAAATACACTGACATTTTTTTCTTTCATTTAATTTGGCTTAGAACACTACCATACATTCTGGTCACAGAATATGGAGAAATGGATTTGGCACTGACCAGGTTGACCCTCCCTGTTGGCTAGCTATCATAATACTGGGAGGTGCTATGCAGGCTGCTATGGGGGAAAAGTCATCAACAGTCTTACCCGGTGAACCCTATCGACTTCTATAATGACGGCTGTGGCAAGATGTACCATGGGTGCAATGTTGGCATCAAAGTTATAGGGGGTTAATGTGCCACTTTCTGGTTGAATTTAAGGCTCGTTCCACAGGACAAAATACATGGTACTGTACACCTGGTCCCAAACCCTTGGCTGTGAAGGTCACAGGCCCAGGCTGAACACTACCATCATTCTGCTAAATAGACATATATCAATCTGTCCTCCATATTCATCCCTCTGTACCTATACCTTGGTGCCGCTCTCAAACCTTATTAGAGGAGTGTCTTTGTGCAGTGGGTAGTGGTTCACACAGAAACTCACAACTTGTCAAAGTGTAGAGAATGAATGAACTATAATGGGAGAGTGGACAGATTGGAAACCTCAAGAGAAAGCACAAGTTTTGTTTTGTTTTTTGAGCTTCTTCCATATTGTGCATGTCAATGCACATTCTTCTCCTGACACACTTTTGTGTTGTTTCCAGTCTGGGTCTTCTATAAACAAAGCTCAAGAGAATTCAAGAAAAGATGCTGGGGGGATAAAGGTTTTTAACTATTTGAAAAATATATCTAGGATTAGGAATGCTAGGTCATATGACAGTCACATGTGTAGCTTACAGAACACCGCCCAAAAGTTCTTCTTATGGTTTCACTTAAGTCAATGAAGTTTCCTGCATTTGTCTGTGCTTCTGTGGTCCTAAGAATCTTTTCTCACTTCAAGGGCATGAAAAAGTAGTCCTTGGCAGTTTTGTGCATTTATTTCACAGTCTGGTCTTTGTATTTAGGTTTCTGATTTGTTACCATTCCCTTTTGTAAATGGCAGGAGGCAGCAATGAAACATTTTCTTCTGCATACGTGAGTCAATTTATCCTTGATCATCAGTTTTATACCCAGCTGTTCTTTCTCCAGTGACCCCTGTGATATCTCATGAACTTCTAATTTCACATATTAACCTTGATTTTTAAGAAAAAATTCAAAAATACATTACAAATGTTTAAGAAACTTTAATTTCAAAGAATATGGATACAATTGAAAGAGAACATTTACAATATGAATTGCTAGAAATAACGAGAGAGAACTGGAGAGACAAGCCAGCAATTAAGATTATTAGCTGCTATTGCAGAGACCCAGGTTCAGTTTTCAGCACCCATGATTCCAGGAAATCTGATGCATTCTTCTGGCCTCTGTGGACACTGAACACACACATAGTGCACATACATACTCTCAAGTACAAGGTGCCCCAAAATTCCACTAATTCTTAGATATTTCAGAGTTTCTGTGTTCCTTTGAGTGGTGTTTTATATCTTTTATTATTATTTACTATGTATGTGGAACACTACTATCATTTTATAGAAGTTTCTTATTCTATCCCTAAGTTTATAATATTTTCTGTATAGAAAATCTTATCATCTCTTAATACAAATATTTTTACTTTATTTCTTCCTGACTTGAAGTATCTAATATATTCTTTATTTCTTAATGTATAGTTCAGTGTTTTCATTACTTTGCTAACTTATAGCAAAGATAATGGTACCCTTGTTTTATTCTTGATGTTAAAAAAGTTTCACAAGTAAAGATTATGCTTCATATTTTTAAAAATATATGTTACCATGTTACTTTCCTGTAATTCTTTGTTATTTGATACTGTTTATCGATAAATCAGTTTTTTATCTTCATCATATATATTTTGTGAATCTAAGATAATCATGAATTCTCTCTTATTTCAGATAAAACCTTAAGTGTTATTAACAAATTTTAATACATTGTTTATTTCAATAGCTTACAGTTTCTTTAGATTCCTTGCTCTTATAAATAAAATAGATGTAAAATCTTTTCTGGTACAATCTTTAACAAGATTTTGTAATCAAAATTAATATTTCCTGTAAAATACGAATTAAAAAATGAAGAAGAAATCAAGCCTATTTTTAACAGCTACAAATTTGCCTAGAAATAAACTGAAGCAAAAATATGAGCAATATCTACAATAAAATTGCAAAACATTGATGAAGAAAATTGAAGACACAGAAACTATGAAAAGTTTTTCTGTGTTCTTGAATTGGGAGAATCCATATTGTTACAGTGTCCACAGTAGCCAATGTAACCTCTCAGTTTGGTAGGCTTCCTATCCAGACATCAGGGACATTCTTCACAAAATTAGAAAAGACTCCTAGCCTTTGCACAATACAACAGTAACCTGAATAGCCAAAGCCATGATAAGCAAAGAAAACAAGTCAGGAGGTGTTACTATATTTAACTGCAAATCATGTGACAGCCCTAGGGTCATCTAAAGAGCATGGTAGGAACTAAGACAGAAACACAGATGGCTAGAACAGAAAAGGAAACTAGAAGTAAACCCACCCACATCCATCCACCTGATTCTCTGCAAAGATGGCAAGGGCTTGTATTGAAGAAAGGAGGGCCTTTTTGTAAAAATGGTGCTGAGAGAATTGTGTGTTCATATGAAGAAGATTAAAACTAGACACTCACATCTCAGGAGTGAAACTTAAGAATTGAAACTACTCAGAGGAAACAGGAAACACAGCAAGAAATTGCGATGGGTCAAGTTTTTCTGGACAAGTCCCCCGAAGCACTAGAAATAAAAGCAAAAATGGGGAAACAGGATTGCATCAAACTGAAAGCCTTCACCTGCAGAACGAAGCCAAGCCAAGCCAAGTATTTATCTGGTGGAGAATCAAGATCCAGAGTGTGCAAGGACCCCAACAATTCAGAAAAATGCAAAATAACCAGCTTAAAAATGGACAATGTTTCTAAATGGACCTTCCTCAACATATACCAATGGCCAGCAAATACATAAAAAGGCTCAATATCACTATTCATTATGGAAATATAAATCAAAACCATGATAAGAATAGCTATTATTAAAAAACAAAAGCTAATAAGTGATAGTGACGATGTAGAGGAGGAACATTTGCATACTTGGAAGGAATGTAAATTAGTACAATAATTATGGATAATAGTATGGACATATAACTCCCCTCCCCCACAAAAAAAGAATGACCATATGATCTGTCAGTTTTACTCCTGACTACACAGACCAAGTAAATGAAATCAGGAGGTGAACAAGACAACTTCATGCATACGTTGTTTGGAACATTATCAACCATATTCAAAAAAGGGAAATAACTCACTATATGAGTCTACACGAGCTGGTAAGCAGGTGATGTGGCGCACATATACAACTGCCATAGAAAGAGTGAAATGTGGTTATTTGTAACATGAGTAAAGCTGAAGGGTGAAATAAACCAGGCATATAAAGTCAAATGTTACCTGATCTTATTATTTAGAGAACATACAAAAGCTGATCTCATTTGTGTTGAGAGGAGAATGGTACCTGAGGCTGGGGCAGTAGGAGGTAGTAGGAAAGGATGGAGAATGGTTGATTACTTGGTACTAATTCACATTTTCAATGAGAGTAAGAAGTTCTTATAAGCTATCGCACAATAGGATGACTAGGAGAAATAACTGAATTATTGTCATGAAACAGCAAATGTATAAATGTTGCATGTATACGTGGTATTTAATCAGTATTGACCACTGTTACATTATATATCATTTTAAAAAGTAAACTTCATTTAAAATATAAATTTCAAATCTATCTGCTCTTGTATGTTGTTGTACACAAAGATCCTTGAACTCATTTGGAAATTACTTGAGCCGATGGCTTATGGGTTGGGAAATCCGAAGCTTCTACATCCACAACAAATAATCTAACATCTGCATATCAAAGTCACAGAAGGAGAGGAGGAAAAAAGAAGGGCTGAAAAATTAAAAGAAGCATGGCTGAAAAACGTCTCATAGCTGGCGAATTACACAAACCTGTGACTCAAGAAGCTGAGAGAATGCCAAACAAAATAAATACAAAGAACTGTTGTCAAGACATATTGTAATCAAATGTCTGAAAACTAAACACAAAAGAAAAATCTTGGGATTAGAGAGAAACTGTGCATTACTAGTAAGAGAAAAAAAAAATTTAAATAACAGCAGATTTCTCGTAAGAAATCCTGGAAGCCACCAGGAAACAGAACCCATTTCCAATGCTCAGAGGGAAGAACTGCCATTTAGGAATTCCAGTAAAATATCCTTTAGGGGTGAAGCTGAGAGACCTCCTTAGATGAAAGAAAGCAATGGGAGTTTGTTATCAGTAGAACCACCGAAAGAACTGCTAATGAAGTTCTTTGTGTAGGAAGGAAGGGAGGGCAGGGACCAGGAATGAAGAGAGGGCGCCCCAGGTGGGAAACACACGTGTCGGGCTCTTCTCAGCCCCGACTGTACGGTATCATCTAGTATATAAAAACACAATAATAACCTTTCCACATAGTTGTCAGTGCACTACTTAAGCTGACTGTATCATGAGCGGGAGATGAGAATGGAAGCTGAGGATTTAGGCAATTACAGTAGAGGTGGATTCTATTTGAAGTGGGAAAATGCTGCTGGCAGTTGACGGCGCACGTGCGGAGGGGGGCATGGCAAACAACAATGGATGCATATTATAATCCATAGAGCAGACATTGCAAACTGTGGGAAATGTGTATAAAATGAATCAAAACGGATTTCTAAAGACAGTTTGAATACTTTACATGAAAATGGGGAAACGGAAGAGATGGAAGGAAAGCAAGGGGCACAAAAATAAAGTAAAATAAGACACAGATTCAATCCTAATATATGAGTAATTATTTAATTACTGTTATTTAATAGAAGTAAATCGTACATGTCTGGGGATGTAGCTCAGTGGTAGAGCACTTGCCTAGCATGTCCCAGGCTCTGGGTTCCATGCCCAACACCGCACATGCATGCGCGCACGCGCACACACACAGATGTAAGTCTTATAAAGATGCAATTAAAAGATAAAATAGCAAAATAGATTAGAGTGGGGGTGAAGGAAAGACATCTGAAATCAAATTATATGCTCTTCATCAAAAAAACACCTTCAAACACAATTATACTAGTAGATTAAAAAACAAATAAAAGAGATTGGGAGGTGGTACTTGAGCAAGCGTCAGGACCAGAGTCTGGATCTCCAAACCCAGTGCTGGGTAAGTATGGAAGCCCTACCATAACTGTGACCTCAGAAGAAGATCTAGAGCAAACTTTGTAACAAGACTAGCCAGGGAAGCTCTGGGTTTGACTGAGAGAAATTTTCTTATTGGTTAAGATGGAAGACCGAATGAAGACAATCTCAGACCTCCATATGCATACATACATATGCATGTACACCCACCCACCCAAACACTTATGTGCACACATGTAAATGTGCATACACATACATGCACACCGCATACACATACACACACGTACAACACTAGTATAGAAAAAGGAAAATTAAGTAAAAGGACAGAGGAAATATCAAACAAACACTAATCATAAGAATGCTAAAGTGTCATATTAATATTGATAAAGATCGTCTTCAAAACAAAGAAAATTGCCATAAACAATTAAGGACATTATACAGCCACAAAATGGCCAATTCCTGAAGACGCTAGGGCAAGCTTAAAAGTGTCTGTACCATACATAAACAAGACCTGCAGAAGCAGTGGCTATTCTTCTAACAGGTCAGGAAGCAACAGCGAAGCGCGGGCTAGGGATGTGGCTCAATGGTAGAGCACCCGCCTAACATGGATAAAATCCTCGCTGTCCACAATACTGCAAAAACAAAAACTAACTAAGAATGGATCGCTCGTAAATACGAAAAATCAGCGATAGCATTTGAAAACACTGGAAGGAGGGCACGGTGGCTCACTTCTTGAACCCCAGTACTTGAGAGGCAGAGGAGCATTGCCATGCATCTGAGGTCAGCCTGTGAGCTCCAGGGAGGCCCGGACTACAGCATGAGCCTCTGTCCCAGACAACAAACAAATGCACAGTACAACAAAGCATTCTGCTCACTCTACAGTGAAGAGAAAGGAAAAGGTAAGGTTAAAACCAAACAATCCAGAAAAGAAGCTGACAGCTAAAGGCAGGACGCCTAATCTTTTGGATTCTCTGGGCCACACTGTACTGAGAACTGGCTTGGCCACAGATAAAATGTCTATTGGACTAGCCTAGGTACTCCCCTAACACTGGATTTAAGAAGTGCAACGTTGAGCAAGAGACTGGGACACAGGAAACAGCCACTAGAGAGTCACTCATGGACGTGAACTGCTGAATAGATCCCCAAAGAAGAGATGCAAAGGGTATAAGAAACAACTGTACAGATGTTGTAGTCTGAGATGGGGGGGTTTTCACCTAAATGAAATCTCCATGTATTCCATCTATGTATTTCAGCTGTTAGTCATGACATCCATGGGTCTGTTCCTGGTGTTGCCTCATGGGTCAAACTGTCACCTTTGTCCCTTGTGAAGATAACAACAGCTGCTAATTTACTAAATACAGTTCAGACTTTGCATTAGCTATATTATGATATTATAATAACCACATAGGATGGATGTAATCTTGTTTAGGATAAGAAATATTGATGTTCAAATAACTGGTATGCCTGAGGTCCTAGAGCTGGTGAGTGTCACAAATGAAATTCAACTGAGGACTTCCCAGGGCGGACACAATAGCTTCCTCTTCTTTAGTAATATGACTCCTACTATAGACTTCATTTCCCAGCTTCCTTTGTAACCACACCTGGCCATGTGACATCTTTATGTCCAATGAAGTGTTAGCATTCTGCTGTAGCCTTGTTCTTAATGGGATGAGGTGTGTCTTTCTCCTCCTTGCTGTTGGCTAGGTGAGCATGCATCGACTAGAACAAAAGCATATGTCTCAGATGATTAAGCTGAAGGTAGACGTTCCAGAAAGAATTAAAGCAGCCCAGACTTATTGACGTATGAAGCTTTTGTTCTAGCTTTCAACTATCTTTAGAGAAAACCCCTGAAATTTATATCTAGTTTAAGCCACTGTGTGTGTGTGTGTGTGTGTGTGTGTGTGTGTGTGTGTGTGTGTGTGTGTGTGTGTGTGAATCTGGGTCACTTGGCTGACTTGCTCTCCTAACATGTGTGGACTTCAAAGCCTGCACTCTTGACCTTTATTTGTGTCTTCTCTCAAATAAGCTGCAGTATACCACAGGCCACAGCATGTCACAGCCCTTCCCATCACACTCAAGCAATTCAGATTTATAACTCTCCCCAAGCCACGCACAGTGTCTAGAGCAGAGCAGAAATTCAAGCAGTATTATAAATTCATTAACTCACCAATGTGAGAATCAATATTTCAAATAATCTAGGAGCCCGATATGTACCCGATGCTGGCCTCCAGGTACTACCCATCACTCCTGTCAGCACGTTGGTGTCAGCTCTGAAGAACTGCATATTGACTTGATATTGACCCCAGAAAAATAGAGCAGAGAGCTGAATTTGCCTCCAACACCATCCATAACAACAACAACAACAAAACAAAAACTGGGCTCAGTCCTCTTGGATTGCCAGGTTTGCTCCCATTGGTCCAGCTCCCAAAGTTCTCCTGCCTTACTGAAGTCCTGGCATGAACCTTCAAGACATTTCAAAAGCATACAAGCTCACTAGTTCTTCTTTCAACATCTGGGGACAAAACAGAAGAGACTCCAGCCACCTTATGTCTCAAAGAGAAGTAAATTCTCCTTACAAGCTACGTGTCTATGTAAAAAGCGGGTGAAAGAGACCTGAATAAGCTTGTCCCAGACCATCCGGAGAAAAGACCACCAAGCAAAGTAAGCCTTGGCTTTTGGTGCCCCCAGTGAGGCCATTAGGGAAATGGTTCAGTATTTAGGAGGAAGAGGAGATTTAGTCTGGTCTAGGACACAGGGTTGAAGGTCACTTCAGTCCTTCTGAAGTTTCTACACCATATGAGCTCTCAAAAATACCATACCAGCTAATAGATATTTTTTTTCACTTAAAAAAAAAAAAAAGACAGATGTGGGTATGCACCCACATCTGGAAAGAAAAGGCACAAGGCTCTGCCAGGCATGGAATTAAGCTGGTATTTGTAGCTGTGTCGTGGCAATTGGCTTTACCTTCTCGTTTTGCATAATCTCCTCAATGGAGAGGAGAGTAATTTCCCTTCAGTTCCTAGACCGCTGCCTGCTCGGAGAGGACAGAGAGGAAGTCTCTGCATTTTGTGAAAGAGAAAATCACCAACATCCCTTTTGTTCCCTTAGGCGGGATTTGGATGGATTACTTATACTTAAAAGGGAAGGCGGCTTTTAACCTTAAAAAAAAAAAGTGAGAGAGAGAAAGAAAAGGAAAGGGGAGGTGGGGAGAAAGAAAGAAAACTCACCGCATTAACACGGTGCATCGGCATGTTACTAAATCTAAGGAATCTTGAAGGATAAATTCTCAGACTTTATCCAAAACATGAAACAAATTCTTCAAACATAAGCTGCCAAACTCATCAACTTGTTCAGATCCCTGTAATGTCGGTCTCCCCAAACGCCGCGCTTAGCTCTGTGATTGGCTGTTTAACACTTGCGGGCCGTGGAGGTGGTGGGCAGGGGGGTCCGTCCGGAGGGGACTGTTCAACAAGCCTGGTGTGTTGGCCCCTCAGAAGATCAGACTTCTGGAATCGATTTGGGTTCAGAATTGCATTACCGAAGGAATGCCGAGTATGCACGGGCCTTGATGGCTTGTGAACCACACTTCCTGAAGCTGGCCACAAGCCAGCACCGAGACCGTCAGCATCTTAAAAATGAATTCTTTATGAGACAAAGAACAAGCCACCCAATTTCTGAAATCACTGAAGTGGAAAGCTTGTCTGTAAGTAACCTAAAACTGGTCCACACTTAGACTCCTTTGTGTTTTGAGTATATGGGAGGGATCAAATGTCACTCCCAAAATGCCTTTTCCTTTCCACAGGCGGGCATTGTGAGGCCCTGGGTAGCCTGGGATTATTATCTGGCTGAAACTAAATTGCTCTGGTTAGGCATCTGCTATTCTGTAAAAAATATTGCCAAATAACTGCACCAAAATCAGGCAAATAGGACCAACTATGTTAAGGAAGGGTAATAGCTCTGTCTCTCCAAGAATTTAAAAGTCTGGATGAGATGAATGCCCAGGAAAGATTCCCATAACTCCACATAAAATAACTGTTGGAAGGGGTCTCCTGTAGGGCCTCTATAGGACTGGTAAGCTGTACAGCCCAGACTAGAAACAAAGAGAACATTCCAGCCGCAGACAGATGGGATGAGGCTCAGAGGCAGAAGCCAGCAAAGTTAGCAGTGAGTGTGTGTGGCATGACTACAGGAATGCCAGCCCGAGAAGGTGAGGGGATCATGGGGCCAGGGTAGGATAGAAGGAAAGCCATGTGGCAGAAGGCTGCACTCATCCTATGGTTAGAGTTTGATGCTCTGTGAGGCGAGGGGTCGTTTTCACGTGATGTTTCACAGGTTACTTTACTTCTTTTGTCTCTAGTTTGAGTTATTTCCTTCTAAATCAAAGTTACCCCACCTTAAAACACACATGTGCTGTTGGCTGGTAAACGCCACTTCTGACTCTCAGACCCTGTGACTTCACATAGGCTACCAGCCTCACATCTTCCCTTTTTTGCAAAGAGGGAAGGAAATCTTCTGGATTAAGTGATGCATAGAGACTTGTGGGTCGTATTCTGTCTAAATAACCCCAGCACTGATTGTCCAGGACTCCAGACGGGCCTAAGCAGCTTTGCTCCCCTCTATCATATTATAGGGCCTTACATCAGGGTTTCTCGGACATGTTCCGCTCAACAGCCTTTCACTGAGCAAAATATGCACATGACCCTGAGGATGTAAGTGTATAAAACAGGTCTACAGATCAAATGTTTACTGATAACAAACCATAAAGAAATTTGTTTCAAAACAGTTCTTTGTTATGCACATAATTGTTGCATGTTTTAAGATGGAAGGAAATGAGTGTACTAATGATATAAATGTGCCTCTTTATTTTTACATGAACAATTATATCATGCTTGTATATTTAGTGCTGCGGGATGTTCAGCATCTTCAATGTTTTTCAGAGTTGATTGATATTTCGACTTTATGATTATCAGTACTGAAAATCTGCTTCACATAAACATATAGTATAAAATGGAACTATTATAGGGCTCTTTCAGAAACTGCTGGAAAATATCCTAATCCCGTGTCAAAATTCATTTCATGACTTTTTAATGAGACTGAAGGAAACAACTCAAACTTTAAAAAAAAAATCTAACAGCACAATTCAAAGATATACAAATTTGGTACATACATGCTAAGAATGATGCTAGGAAAATATTAAAGTCTTTATTTGTAATAATTAATTGAGTATGTTTCCATAAGACCAAAAAATGTTGCTTGAGCAGCAAAAACTCTGCAATTTCTAACATACAATAGTCTCAAATATGATCTAGGTATTTCAGGCAGCCTTTGTTGGTGCTATGCGGTGTGACGTCACGTGCAAGCGTGACATTGTGTGCAAAGTGTTTAGAACCAAGTCTGCGGTGAAGTCACGTGATACGGTACAGGCAAATGCTGCAAGATAAACACCTCATATTCATGATGTGATTGGTTTTTAAGTTAATTTCTCATGCTCAGAAACCTTCCACCATCGCCAAATTTTTCACAGCCTCCACATTCAGCTACACCCTTGTTGTAAGACTCTAAGCCTTAGATGATGTGGTGGTTTGAAGGAGAATGACCCCCACAGGCTCATATATTTGAATACTTAGCTGTCAGGGAGTGGCACTATTTGAAAGGATTTGGAGGTGTGGCCTTGTTGGAGGAAGTGTGTCACTGGAGGTGGGCTTTGAGGTTTCAAAAGCCCAAGCCAGGCCTAGTGGCTCTCACTTCCGCCTGTCTGTGGATCCGGATGTACAACTCTCAGCTACTTCACCATGTCTGCTTGAGTCCTGCCTGGCTTCTGCCATGATGATCATGGACGAACCCTCTGAAACTGTAAGTGATAATGGAATGGACAAACCCTCTGAAACTGTAAGCCAGCCACAATTAAATGCTTTTTTTAAAAAAAAGAATACAAGTTAACATGATCATGGTGTCTCTTCACAGCAATGGAGCACTGACCAAGACAGAAGACCATGATGATGAGGTTTTGCCTTCAATGTAAATTTTCATATCTATTTCCTTCTGAATATCTTACAAAGAAGACAAAGAAAAATCTACCTGAACCGTGAGTGCATGCCTTATTTTCCTTACTAAGAGAATCACACCCTGGTTAGCCCATCTTTCATGATAGAAATACTAAAAAGTTACTTTCTTCAGGTGTAACAAGGGAGATTTAAGTGAGGCCCATGTTTCCAAGTGAAGCCCTAATGTTAAATCTAGTGAGATGAGTCAAAACATTTCCATCAGAACCTGCAGCCAGCCTGAGAGACTTACTTCCAAATTAAATACATCTCTTTATAAGTTCTGGATGTTTTCACTTGCTTTATAAAACAATATTGGCAAGTCCAGACAAAATTGCCCTTTCTAAACAGTATATAAGCAATAAAAATTAAGTTAGTTTGAGCATAAAATCCTAGAGGCTGCAGAGAGTCTAATTGTCTAATACAATCAACTAGTGAAGAAATGAATGAATGAATGAACAACTTTTTTAAGTGAAAGATTTATATGAAGAGAAATCAGACTATGAATGGCTGCTTCAAAGCTCTTCTTCAGGGATTGGTGATGAGCTGATCAATAAGAAAGAGCTGGAAATGGCAACACATGAAACTGGCAAACTCATGCAATGTATCTTAAGATGATATTACCAAGAATGTTGAAGAAAGAAATCAGCCTGTTGGGTCAGAAAATCAAAATTGTTATCACAGACTACCACAAACTGATTCAACTAATTTTCCGCTGAGCAATGCATTCCAGGGCTTTTGAAAGTCCCCCACACTTCACAGCAGGCTTCCCCAGTATGAAGGGCCCTTAAACATAATTTGATCCAGTCCATGTGTTTAGCAGAAAAAAAAAGCAAAGACCCAAAGCAGAGGTGTAGCATGCCCCAGGTCACAGAGTTATACAGCCACCCACTTAATGCTCCTTCCAAGGCACCATGGTACCATACTAAGAATTTGTGGGAGGGATGAAGAGCCAGGCCAGTGAAAATCAGGATGCTGAACACAGAAGAGCTGCTTTAAAAAAAGGTGGACCGGCTCTAAGTACTCAGGGTGGATCAAGAAAACACCAGAGAATGTGACATTCTGTTGTAAAGGAGCCACAAGACCCCAGCAGAGCAAGGAGAATTCAAGACTTTGCTGATGAAAGTATGTAGAAAGAACATGGTTATAAACCCAATTGGGACACTTCTCTTCTAAAAGGTTCTGTCCCAAATATAGCAATGTCACAGGAATGCAGGCTTCTTTCACTGTTGGCTGGGATAAAGAGAAAGTAGCTTGTGCGATGCCTCATAGCAAGCATTTCTGAGCGAGATCCCGTCATCCCCAGTGATGCCAGAACCCCCAAACCACCAAGGACCACAAGGAAATGACTGGCTGCTCTGATCCGTGAAGAACCAAGGCCTGAGATGTTCCAGGAGTTGTTTTCAAAGAAAGTGTTTTGCCACCCTGCCAAGGAGAGAAAACCCACGAAGAAGGGAGAAATGGAATTGTGTTAAGATTTATCACCATGTGTCACTGTGGCTGAAAGCAGGACAGCAAAAAAAGGCATGAGCAAGTGAGTTAAAAAACTTTCCATAGCATGAAAAATGTAGGCCTGAAGTGGAATGCAAGGGAAACTTCCAAGATGGCAGGCCAGGATTGAGTGATGGACTGTCACAATAGCTCCAGAGACATAGAGGAGCAAGACATACTGCACTCCTAGGACTGGCTTAAGAATAAGGCCTGGACAAGAAGGAAGACTTGCAGTCAAATGCTTAAATGCCTTAAAGTTCTGATGGTGCCTGTAGACACAGCACTAGAACTTGGCCCACATGAGAACAATGAGGCTTCTGCCCATTGAACTAAATCATGTGGAGAGACCCTCTTACCTCCTACACAGTGATGAGACTGGCAAAGATCAAAATGAACCAGTCACTCTGGACCAGTCCTTCCTACTCCTCTGCTGTTCTGCCTGTGATGGCTTCATATTGTTTCAGCCCCTTTTGAGTGTTCCTTAGGAACAAGTTGATGATGATTGGACAACCAGTAAAAAGAAAATTAAACAATACAAAAAAAAGAAAGAAGAAAGAAAGAAAGAGAGAGAGAGAGAGAAAGAAAGAGAGAGAGAGAGAGAAGAAAAGTGATGACTTGAGGTATTTAATTACGAGATGATAAACCCGTGGGACCTTAGAACAAATGCACAGAGCACCAACCTGTCCTGAATCGCCAGTTGCATGCACACAAAATAACATATTGAAAGAGAAAATGTGTGTCAGACTGGGCTTGGCATTTTGTGTGCACGATCTTACTAAAAAGTCTTCAGTTTCCCCCTTTTACAGAAAGGGAAACTTTGAGTTTAAAAGATTTAACGTCTTAGCCGGGCGGTGGTGGCGCACGCCTTTAATCCCAGCACTCGGGAGGCAGAGCCAGGCGGATCTCTGTGAGTTCGAGGCCAGCCTGGGCTACCAAGTGAGTTCCAGGAAAAGGCGCAAAGCTACACAGAGAAACCCTGTCTCGAAAAACCAAAAAAAAAAAAAAAAAAAAAAAAGATTTAACGTCTTACTTGAGGTTGTTTAGAGAGTCGCACAAACCCAGCTTCTCAGTGTCGGCATTTAACCACTCCACTGTTTGCCACGTCTCCTTCAGCCTTTTAAGAAAATAAGTGCTACATTAAAAAAAATTAATCTCCAGCACTCGGGAGGCAGAGTCAGGCGGATCTCTGTGAGTTCGAGGCCAGCCTGGGCTACCAAGTTAGCTCCAGGAAAGGCGCAAAGCTACGCAGAGAAACCCTGTCTCGAAAAACAAAAAAAAACAACAAAAAAAAAAAATTAATCTATTCGGTGTTCTGAACTGCCTCTGTGAAGTGGAAAGTCAGCAAGTACCACGGACGCAGTCATGGCCTGGAAAACCAGGCTCTGATCGGAACTGGGCCGCTCAGTACTGAGTGTGGCATTTAAACTCTTACCCTGCTTGTCTGCCTTCACTTACTTTTCCTCTGAGATGCATCCCATCCCTACAGACTGCTTCACACTAGTCAGTGGCATGAATTAAGAGTACAGGTTTTCCTGACCATCACACACCACCAGAAGGGCAATTCCTTAGTCTTCACATGGAAGGACCAGTAAGATGGGGTTTCTGTATCTAAATCTCAGGATCCAGCACTTGATACCACTGTCTCTGCAATCTCACTTGCCATTGCAGAGGACCTCAATGTCTGCTCTCCTAACTCATTACCCAGAATCCCTCACTAACCAGAGTACAATTAAAGAAGGCAATTGCACGGCAAAGCTCATTGGTTCTGTCAGGCCACATCTGAACATTCTCTTTCAGGCACAAGACCTTACTGAGTGTTTTGGAGTACAACTGTGATCTCCCTAGTAATTTATACAGTTCTATTAATGACAGCTGAGATTTGGAGATTATTAAGAAAGTGTGTTGATTTGTACAGTTGGCCACGAGAGAGATGGAGAGACGATGTCTTCCTGATGAGTGGCATTGATGCTCTCTGTTAATAAAAGTGCTCTTTTCTATTTTACATGCCTTCAGTAATCATAAACTTCTAACTCTTGGGGATGGGACAGGAGCCTACAAAAAGATGTCAGCCTGACAGCATTATTTTCATTCTTTATGGTACTACCAGGTACTTTCTTGGCAGGTAAAAAAGTAATAGATTTTAGCCGGGCAGTGGTGGCACATGCCTTTAATCCCAGCACTTGAGAGGTGGAGGCAGGTAGATCTTGTACATTGGTCTCTGTGGCCCAGCCTGGTCTACAGAATGAGTTCCAGGACAGTCAGGGCTAGGGATACAAAGAAAAACCCTGCCTGGAAAAAAAAACTTTAAAAAATAAAAAATACAAGAATAGTTTTCAAATTCCCCCATTAGAAAACACGTTGTGTGTTAGTTTTCATTAACCACCAACTTGACAGAATCTAGAATTATCTAGGAGAAGGGGAATTACCTTGATTGCCTTGAAAGAGGTGGGGATATTCACCCACTGAGGGTAGCATCATCCCCTGGGCTGGAATCCTGAACTGTATAGAAAGGAGAAAGTGAATTGAGCCCTACACTCATGACTGTCTGTCTGCTTTACTACCATTGTGGGTGTGACATGACGAGCTGTTTCAAGCTCCTTCTACCTTAACTTTCCTGCCATGATGGACTGTACCTTCAAGTCCTCCATGATGGACTATACCTTCAAGTCCTCCATGGTGGACTGGACCTTCAAGTCCTCCATGATGGACTATACCTTCAAGTCCTCCATGGTGGACTATACCTTCAAGTCCTCCATGATGGACTGGACCTTGAATTGTGAGACAAAATAAACTCTTCTGTAACTAGAGTTTTCCTGCCTTGCCCACAGTCAGGACAAATCTTTGTCACCCACCAGTCCCATAGCCGCTCAGACCCAACCAAGTAAACACAGATATTTATATTGCTTACAAACTGTATGGTTGTGGCAGGCTTCTTGCTAACTGTTCTTATAGCTTAAATTAATCCATTTCTATAAATCTATACCTTGTCAGTGACTCCTTCCACCTTTCTGTTCTTTCTTTTCTCCTCTCTGTTAGTCCCGCCTATACTTCCTGCCTAGCCACTGGCCAATCAGTGTTTTATTTATTGACCAATCAGAGTAATTTGACATACAGACCATCCCACAGCACTCTTCTGTAAGACATCTTCATCAGGGTATTTTATGACAGCAATAGGAAAAGAAACTATCTGGCTTTTGAATGGACATCACAATTGACAGGTTAGGTGACCTGAACTTGCTGTTGACTTACAACTGATAAACAAACTATCCTGTTTGATGTGAATAGTTAACACTCTATTAATGCAGAAACTAAAGGCTTTCTGAACCAGGTTAAATGATTACACAGAAAGTCAAAGATACCAAAAAATTGCCCCACATCTTGAAGATACCATATTGACATCCCCAAGAGGTGCTGGGTAGAAAAATGAAAATTAGAGGTGTTTGCAATACCACCTGAAATTAGATCTGGCCCTTAATATTCAAAAGAGGGGTTTATTCACTTTCATAAATGGCTTTTGTCAATACTTGTTTTATCTTCTTTATCATGTTTGCTACTTTGTGATGCAAAGATGAAAGTGTTATTTTCTCAAGGTCATGTGTGTGGGAGATGGTTCAGTAACCATACAATTCTAACTCAGAGCTAAGTGAGTTCTTCACTACAACCAGCACCTCCCAACCCCCAACAGAGCTGGACAGGCTCCAGCCAGAAATCAGCTCGCACCAAATGCTCACACAGTTGGATCCTTAACTAGAAACCATAAGAAGTGACAGGAAATTCTGCCATCCATGTCTGTAACAGATCCTCCAGCCATCAGAGGAAGGCAGGTGCTCCATTGGTCATGCTGTCTCCATGACTGCTGTCAATCTGCCTGCACACAGACACTCCTCAGCCTTCCCACAGAACCTTGTCATTCTCAACAGGCTCTGGGGCCCAGGTCACTTCTTGAATCTTTGTACTCACAGTCCAGCAGGTTGTGAAAGGAACGTGTTGCTGTGTCTCTTCTTCCTCCACCCTCTTGTATCAGCCCATCTGTTGGCTCCTTCTTCAGCACCCTTCAGTGGGGAACACAAGACAGTTGAGCAAAGAGAAGGGAAGCAAGCCGCACGCCACTCATCCACAATAGATTAGTCATCGGTAGCATAGTG
Source organism: Peromyscus maniculatus bairdii (assembly GCF_049852395.1). Taxonomy (NCBI): domain Eukaryota; kingdom Metazoa; phylum Chordata; class Mammalia; order Rodentia; family Cricetidae; genus Peromyscus; species Peromyscus maniculatus. The sequence goes on from NC_134858.1 coordinate 38,548,775, forward strand.
CTCTCTGCATCCTTGTCTAATTCTCCCCTGCTCTCATGTTTCTAGGCATGCTAGCACATGGGTTTGATCTCTTGCCCTGAGGTAGAGAGGCCCAGAGAGTCTGACTTTGCCTCTCTTTATAAAGACACTTCAGCCTGCATTTGAAAGGATAAAGAATGTCCTTAATACAGTAGGACGTGATCAGGGAGAACGAGTTTTCTATTTTCATTTTATCGAGAAATATCAGAGCTAAATCTTTAGAGATGACCTTACCCAGTCCTCTGGCCTTGCAAATCTTGGGCCTGAGACAGAGAGCTGATGCAACTTGCTAGAAGCCAGTCTCACAAATTTTGGCAAGGTCAGGGAATAAAAAGGTGAATGGTCCCAATGACCTATCCAATGACTGTTCCCGAAGTGCTATGTTATAGATTTGTGAACAGTGACTTTGTCTCCCTAGAATACCTGGAATTCTGAGATGATGACTCTGGTCACTGTGCAGTGCTCTGATATAGTAAGGAAGCACCCGTGTGCAAGTGAGTCTTTAAAAACACAGGGGAAATTGGCTTGTGCACAGAAACTTATACTTGTTTATTCTTAGATGGTATTCACTTGAAGTATGCATAGGTCAGATTCTCCAGATTCTTGGATAATCTGAAACCCTGAAATTATGTGTAACTAAAAAACTGTTTAACTCACTTATGCCAATGGGGGGCAAAATCAATTCAATCACTGTTAACCAAAATCAAGTCTGGTTTTGTTTGCTAGCTAAGACTTGAGACTAAACACAAATAAAAGAACCAAGCAACCAGCCAATACATCAGAGAATTATTAGGGAATTGCTTAGTACCCCTAGGGGTTATGTCTCAAAGGACCATCTAAACTCAAATGTGTGTCCCACTCAGTCTTGTCAATGTGGGAAAAGAAGGGCTTCTAGAGAGAGCTATTCATGGCCTCATCTTAGGAAACATCCTTGCTCAGTACCTGAGAATTACTTTGTCTGGTCTGAGGATGTCAGGACAGTGGGGAAGCTGATCTCATTCTGTAACAAACACACCTTGAGTCTAAAAGCTCCCTTCTCCCTGAGACTGATATAGCAGGACCAGACAGACATGCAGAGGAAGCAAAGTATGCTGTTTCCTTCTAGGAACCAGCAGAAAGATACAGCCCAATCCTGTAAGATGCCATACAGGAACTAAAGAAGCTGTTCTCGGGAGAGGTCTTTATTGACCAGGTGTGTTTGAGACTGCTTATGAACTTGTAGTTGTTCACGAGGAGCAAAAACAAGAATTGTGGCTGTCTAAAGATGGGACTGCGTGCTGCTGGTCATGGGAGAAAAATCCCTTCTTTTCCCCTTTCCCTTTCCTGCTGTCTCAATGTCTGACACAATCTAGAAGTTACCTGAAAGCCAAGCCTATAACCATCCTCACTCTAACTGGTGAAGTATAACACCAGTGGAGAGAAAAGATCCATTTGCATAATGACACAGTTTTTCATAGGAAAGCACTTAGGCAACTAGGAGAACTAGCTAGACATTCTAGAATCAAGCCATGACATCTTTGAGAGCCATGATCTGGGTTGTAAACTGAAAAGTGAGTTGGACACAGCACAGGGTACAGTGATAGGGAAAATGCCAACCAGTTCAACTTAATGTCTCCCAAATATGTAGTTCACTAATGACTGAGCTTCATATAAAACACACACACACACACACACACACACACACACACACACACACACACACAAAGAGGGGGGATGGGATGGAGAAAGAGAGAGAATTTTAAACTTCCCATGGTTTCTCTCTAACTTATCTAATTTATAAGCTAAAATTGCCCAAAGGAAAAACTAGGTCTATAAAACCCCTGCCTTGATCTGATCATAACCTTAGCCCTGACTAATCTCACGAAGCATCTCCTGCTTCCAATCATGTGGGTTTGTACCTTTGACTCATCTTTCCACTTACAACCCTATTCAGTCATTAGACCCAACACTTTGTACAAACGTCCCTGGATATGACCTTTTGATTCCCTCTTCAAATATGATTCATAGAGTGCCTGCAGTATCAGAGCCTTCAATCATCCTGGGTCAACATCTCACTGATTGGTCTTGACACCTGGGCTCTTAGGAATCAGCACCTCCCTGGCTGACAGGGGTCCTATTAATTTTGATCTAGACCTTGTCTGAGGAGTTCTACAGTGTCAGAACATAAAGAGGGCTGTTTTTACCAGGGAAAGGGTTGTTGCTTTTGTTCTTAGATCTTAAGTTACTGAGTTTGATGTTCTGTCTAACCCGGGCCCAAATATTCCTGGACCTAAGGAGTCATGGGCCAGAAGTTAATCAAAGGGTGCTAACCTCATTAGCATCAAGCCTGATGCAAGATGGATAGCTAAGAACATGTTGTCATAGAAACTCACCATTTTATAGTTCGTAAATAGTCACTAAAGGTGAAGTTGTGTCAATGAAGACTTTCAAAAAGAAATATTAATTTTAATTTTAACTGAAAGCAAATAGAGAGAAATTTTTTAGCCATCCTATAATAATAAGTTCATTTTTTTTCTTTTAGTTTGAATCGTCTGACCTGATTGTTACCTAGTCTTTCCTTCCTAAATAATAGAGTTCTAAACTTCATGCACAATCTCCAGTTTTTGTTCCTCAAAGTGAATCCAAACCTTAATGCCATTTATTAAGAAAGCAAAGTTCTGCCTTCCAGAGTTTTACATTTTTCAATAAAAATTTTCAGAGTCTATTATAAAATCAAGAGCAGCATTTAAAGACAAACCTTGAAAATAATGCTATCTTTATTGGGTCCTTCCAAAAAGACTTCAACTTCGTTTCCAATTAAATTGAAAAATATCTTTTTGTATTCATGTTCCACTGCTTTATGTAAAGTCAAATTAAACTTTACAGTTTGGGATCCAGGTACAGTGGGAACCAAGTGGTTCAGGAATCATCTTCAGTGATTTTTGATAAGCAAACCATTTCTTCTTTTCTGAGCACACTTGTACAAGTTGACTGGAAAATGTTCTAGTAGTTTGAGTCCTAGCTAGGCTGAGGACATTAGTCAGCATGTGTCACAGGGAAATTAAGAATTCCCATTAATCCATCACATCAGCTGAGTATACCTATGTCCCAAGTCTGCTCTACACAGTGATGGTCCTGCTAGAGTTTGAATAGGAAATGTCCCCCATAGACTCATGGGTCTGAACACTTGGTCTGTGACTCTTGGCTCTATTTGGGAAGGTTGTGGAACCTGTAGGAGGTGGACTCTTGCTGAAGGAAATGGGTCTCGAAGGGCAGGACTTGGGGAGTAATAGCCCCGCTCCACTTCCTGTTCAGTGTCTCCAAATGCACATGTGGCACAGCCAGCAGCTTCACTTCCGGCCACAGTGCTTTCCCATGCAGCATCTTTCCTACCATGATGGATTGTAGCCCCGCAAACTGAAAGCCAGAGGAAAACTTTGTTCCCTTAAGCTGCTTCTCATCAGATAGTCTGTCACAGCAAAGTAAGTCACAGTAAGAAAAGTAAGGAATATAACAGAAGTAGCCAGTGACAATACTTTAGCGTGTTTTGAAGTTTGCAGCGTGCTCTCACATGTTGCCAGGCACATACATACACCATTCTCTGTTAACGCTTTCTTCAAAATGTTTTTGTTCATTTTCTTTTCTGTTGTTGTTACTTTTTTTTTTTTTGAGGTGTCACCAACATGGAATGTGTGCAAAGTTTATAACTGGATGACATTTGATATATGTATATAACCTTGAAATCATTAACATAATCAAAATAATGAACATGTTGATCACCACCAAAGTGATCGTCTAAGCTTCCTATTGCTTTCTCGGGCCTCTTACATCCTAGCAGGAAACTGCTGATGTACTAGTCATGGTATCAGCACTGTATAGACTGCTATACAGACTTACATAGCTTCCTCTGGGATTTTTTTTATTCATTCACTTTGTTTTCCAATCTGTATACACTGTACATATATATCACCAAGGAGCTTCTTTTCATAGGCCCTTCCTTTCCCTTTTTTGAGCAATTGTTTCTCTTTTTTGAACATTATAAGTGAAGGTTTCTGCGAATTTTTCTACAAGTGTTTGTATAGAGAAATGCATCATTTCTAAAGCGTGTATGTCCTAGTTAGCTTTAACTGTCAATTTGACATAGCCTAGTCATCCAAGAAGGAAGTCTCAGTTGAGGGATTGCTCAGCCAGATTGGCCTGTAGACATGCCTGGGGGGGGGGGGAATCGTCTTGATTGTTAATTAATGTATGAGGATCCAGCCCTCGAGAAATCACACCATGCCCTGGGCAGGTGGTCTTGGGCTATACGAGAAAATTATCTAAGCATGAGCCTCCCAAGGATCCAGGTAGCAGCATCCATCCATGATTTCTGCTATAAGTTCCTGTTTGAGTTCCTGCCCCAACCACTCTCAAAGATGGACTGTAAGCTGCAAACTGAAAGAAACCCTGTCTGCCCCTAAGTTTCACTGAGTGTGGTATTTGTCACCACATCGGAAAGGAAACTAGAACCCAGAACTAAAGTATAACTGAGTCAGAAACAGTTGTCTTTCTTTATAGTTATTTCTCATTTTGAGTCTCTTTATTCCTTTAACTTTTCTCCAAATGATTTCCTTGAAATCTTCAATGTAATCTTTCTACTAAATTATAAGAAAATAAGAGTAACTGAAATCAGAAGCTTAGCTAGTAACTAATTGTTGGTGATGACACTTATGGATATTGTATGGGATCATGTATTCCCAGACCCAGGGAAAGCTTCATGAAAGATGAATTTTCTATACTAAGCTTTGAAACGAAGTTCACTCTAGTCAGACTTTGAAACTGGATGTGTTTCAGATGACTAAGGGGAGCATGGGAAGGGAAGGCCTTTCCCCCAAAGTGAACGGCATGAGAAGTCTAGGAAGGTATGGAGTGTTTTTAAATAGAGTGTGCTACAAGAGCAGAGAGGAGAGCAAGCAGGGAGTGATGCATTAGGGTCACAAAACAGAGTGAAACTCCAGCACTGGGAGAACGAGGGAGAGCCTGAAGGCCTGGCCCTGCGAGACAGATGAATAGTACTCTCCAGAAACCACCAACGTGGATTTTATTGGGTTTAGATTTTCTGAAGCAAACTGAGAGAGATTTATCTTTTCTGGGTCTGGTGGTTTTAAGTTTTTGAAACCACAGCCTCAAAGACAGGAAAAGAAAACCATCCGTTGGATGAGGCCACCCATGCAAAAGCTCGAAGCCTCCAGCCAGGCTATTTACCCTTGGTCATGTCTTTGGGCACCAGGCAACTGTTTAGGATAAGAATTTGGGATTGTGCAGCAAGTGTAATCGAATACAGACAAGACAGAGAGGGGAAGTTTGCTTTTACAATTGCCAAGCATGCTTGTCGAAAGGGTACCATGACCAAGAGGTATTATTTTGGATTGCTTTTGGCACAGTCTGTCAGTGGACTATTGATATGAAAAGTCTTTCTCTTCATAGAATATTTTAGAATTTAGCTTAATATAAAATATGAAGTCCACAGTTAATACACAGGGTGGCATTTGGTGCCAAAGATTAAATATTTACTGGTAAAATATACAGTGACGAAAAGAATTTTCAAACAGGCAATAAATCATAGGATCTGAACTCTGTATTAATATTGTTTTTACTGGGGGGAAAAACTTAGCCCAAAGGAAAAAATTTAACCCATTGCTGTAGTTCCCTCGGGCAGAATTTATGAAAAATAATAATCAAATATCCATTGCTAAAGCAGGCAAATAGGAGAGAAATTTTATCTACCTTTGAATAAATTCATGACTTCAGTGAAATGAAGAATGTTAGTCCTCTGTCCTTCATGCATCCATGGCTGCTTCTTTCCCATACCTTTCCCACCCAGCCTTTCTGTTCCTCCCACCTCTAGTAGGCCGATGGTTAAGAGCACTTGCCCTGTAGCCATTGAACGTGTTCAAATTTTGACTGTGGCAGTTACCAATTATATTTCCACTTAACTTTGCTGTTCTGCATGTTATTTAACTACAGACTAATGTATTAATAGAACTTCACCATTGGTTTCTATAGGTATTTGATGGGTTAATATACATACAGAATGCCCAGGAACCATGGTAAAAACAGCTAATCCTCTATGGTATCAACCTTCATCCTCCTCTTCAATTTTTCAAACATAACCTGTTTTTAAAGCCTAGATTTAAATATCTTTGATAAATTTTCTTTGCTCAATGAGATCATCCCCTAAGCATGCATAGCCTTTTAAGTATTCATCTTTTCTGCCCTCTGATTGTGTATTGTGAACAATTCCAGATAGGTTCCTGACTTTCCTAATGGATAGGTCAGTCTTCTAAAAAGGAAGAGAAACCAATTTTTAAATATCTCTTCAAGATAAGTATGCCATTAGAAACAGATGACATCCACAGTACTCTTAATCTCTCTCTCTCTCTCTCTCTCTCTCTCTCTCTCTCTCTCTCTCTCTCTCTCTCCCTCTCCCTCTCCCTCTCCCTCTCCCTCTCCCTCTCCCTCTCCCCCTCTCTCTCTCTCTCTCTTTCGTGTGTGTGTGTGTGTGTGTGCGCGCGCGCGCGCGCGCACGCGCGCACGTGTGTGTGTGTGTGTGTGTGTGTGTGTGTGTGTGTGTGTGTGTGTGTACAAATGGAGGTAAGAGGACAGCTTGCAGGCATCAATTCTTCTCTTCCACCATGTGAGTTTAGGGAACTAAACTCAGGCCATCAGGCTTAGCAGCAAGTGTCCTTACCCACTGACCCATCTCACCATCTCATCAGCTCCCACATTTTTTAAAGGCATACACCATATGTATTCTGCTTAAAATTAAACAAATCTTTCCAGATTCCAGTATGAATGAAAGGGGTAAATTATGCTACCTATGCATTAGCAAACATTTTTTGCATGTATCTGCTCTTGATAAGCCATTATTATGAATGGGTGGGTGGATGCATCAAGGGATGGGTAGATGGATGGATAGGTAGATGAGTGGGTAGGTGGTTTGGTGAGTGGGTGGACAGATGGACGGGTGGGTGGGTAGACAGGTGGTGGATGGATGGATTAGAGACTGTATGGATGTAAAGATAGATAGGGCAGGCAGATGGGAAGGTAGTGGAAGGGTGGATCAACATAAGTCAGGAGGCAAAAATTCTTTCAGAACAAAAGAAAGGAGCTAACTTCTGGAAATAATTTACTACACAAACTAGAAATAAATTTCAGAGAATATCTGCTTCACATTATCTGTAAGGCACAGGAAAAAATACGTAAGAAGAATAGTTGGGATGAAAACCTGACAGGCAAGATGTCAGTTAGGGATACTGAAATACTGAGTCAGAACAATTATTGTGGTCAGAAAGTAGAGAATAATGAGAGGGAAGGAGGGAACTGAAGAAGGGAGGGAGGGAGGGAGGGAGGGAGAGAGGGAGGGAGGAAGAGAGAGGGGGGGGTGGGAGAGAGAGAGAAGTGGGGGAGAATATGACTCTCCTCTATGTTGTTCCATTTCTTTTAAATTTAGTGTTCATGGAGAGCAGTAAATGATTTTCTTCAGTCCGAGATGTATGTTCTTAATTAGACTCATTTATGCTGCAATATTAAGAACATGCAACTGGTGGAGGCCACAAAAAGAAAGGGGGACCAGTTGAAGGTCAGTGCCCTGCCTGAGTTAATAGAGAGCCTAAGGATGGCGGAGTTTTTCTCTTCTCCTCTATTTTAGTTGTCATTGTGAAGATAAGAAACCTGTTCAACAAAGAGTCAGGGGCATGGGTTGTAGGGATTGTTTAAAATGTACAACTTTGCTCAGGAGCCTCCAAAGAAGTAATTTCCAGTGTCACAAGCTCCTTATGAAAATGGAAATGTTCTGCCCCTTAAATTTCCATTTGAAATTCTGTGTTCTGCAAAGGGGTTTCCATAATGAGGAAGAGCGGGCTGCTTGGCTCTCTAGTGAAACTCAGTAAGTACAACATCATAAAAGCCAGAGTTTTAGCTCCATCCTTTCCTGTTAATTACTTCAGCGAGTCTGTCCAAAGGGTGAAAGAGAGGGAGAGAGAGGGGGGAGAGGAAGGGGTGACAAGGGAATGGGAGGGAAGGAGAGAGAGAGAGAGAGAGAGAGAGAGAGAGAGAGAGAGAGAGAGAGAGAGAGATCCTTGTCTTCTAAGACAAAAGTGGGAACCACTGACCATTTACCAGGTCTTTCTAAGGTGTGACCGAGCCCTTCAGATATACATCCTTTCTTCTAAAAATGTTACCCTGGAGTGATAAATGCTTAAAACCAAGTTTCACAATTAATTGTGGAAGTTGAAATAAGGATGTAAACTATGCAAATATACTAGTCTGCTTCCCCATTCAGAATTATGTCCCATGGTCCCATCCAGTGCTTCCTGCAAATTAACCTTTCCTAAATGTTCAGCCTTCAGACTTGATTTCGGTGTTTCCTGGTTTCTCTTATGTAGCCTGCGTAGAAACCATCCTATTTTGTTTTTACTTTATCGGTGCACATCACATCTAGTTTTTCTCCAGAGAGCACAACTCCACAGTCCCATAATGACACCTGAAGTCTTCAGAGCCCAGGGCTGAAAGTGATGACTAAGATAAGGAAGGCTTAATACCGTGTTGAAAATGGTCACACAAAGCGGTGGAATTCTGTCATGAATCTGACAGGATGCAGCTCTCAAGCTGCCTTTGTGACCTGAGTCTCCAAATCTTCCATGAGGTTCCACATTAAACACACAACAGATGCACACAAAGCCTCAGCAATTGGCCAAGTATATTATTGTAACCAGCAAACCAAATCTGAAAGCCTTAGGCAAGAGTTTTCACAAAGCACATTGGGGGAAATGCCAGCTTAGATGATGATAGAGGTTCTGATTCGGGGCTCTGCCCACATCTTAAGTAAATAAATCCTGAACCCTCGTTACCACCCAGAATGGTTTTTCTTGAATGGAATTATTACTCAGTGAAAAGATAAACATGAAAATTTGAAACAGAAGTTTTCTATGCATTGATATCAAATTGCAAGAAATTAACTCAGAAAAAGGGCAAAGAGGGAAAGGCGGGCCCCATGTAGTCCTTACTTCTGAGGACTTTCACCCAAAGCTGCTTCCCAACACTTCCCTTATGCATTCCTAAGCCTGGGACGATCCGCTTGCTACCATGGTGCCTCCTGATAAATTTCTCGTTAGCATTCAAATGTCCACATTTCTAGGTCTAACATCTACCAGTGTATCTGACTCTACTAAAACTCATCTCAGTAGTAGTAAGGCCACTTGCCCTGGAGTTGGGACCCTGGGCTTCCCCTCCAGGCTTCTCCTTACTTGATGTGGTGGTGTGAATAGGAATGCCCCCCTAGACTTGTGTGTTTGACTGCTTGGCCCATAGGGAGTGGCACTATTGGGAGCTGTGGCCTTGTTGGAGTAGGTGTGGCTTTGTTGAAGTAGCTGTGGGGGTGGGCTTTGAGGTCTCAGATACTCAAGCCAGATCTGGCGTGGCACTCTCTTCCTGCTGCTTGCCAATCTGGATGTAGAACTCCCAGCTGCTTCTCTGGCACCATGTCTACCTTGCATGCCACCATGCTTCCTGTCACGATGACAATGTACTAAACCTCTAAACTGTAAGCCAGCCCCAATTAAATGTTTTCCTTTATAAGAGTTGATGTGTTCATGGTGTCTCTTCACAGCAATAGAAACTATAACCGAGACACCTGGGTAGAAAATTTAACCCCTGGGCTTCCTCTGTAAAGTGACCATAATGACACCTCATGATATAACAAAGACTAAAGAGACAGTTGAGTACAGGACTCCAGGCCTAGTTACTATTTTTTCTTCAGACTTGCAATCAGGTGTATTTTATTCGCCTTTGTATTCTTGGCATCTAACATGGTACCTAATGCCGTGTAAGCACTTTGAAAAAGGTTTTGTTCACATAGCAAATGAATGAACATGGGCAATACTTCAGCCAGTTCTTTAAGAAGGACTTTCCCAATGTGGTATCAAGGATTTCTTAACCTAACTAACTCAGGGAGGAGAAGGCAAACCCAGGCCTACTTCCTTCAGAAAAATATCTTATTCCATCTTCATGTACCTTTGGGAGGCTGCCAATCACAGAACACCATTAGTCTGAAGACAAGGAGGAACACGTGGCCAGATGGAGCCAATTAGATTGTTTCTGGTAATGTTGCATCTTGAATAATTAATAAAGGAAGAGAGTAGAGCTGGAGCTGTGAGTTGGTGGCTGCATTGCTGGAAAAACTGGCCAACTCTGGTATTAGCAGCTGTCCTAAGCCTGCCCCTCCTGAGGTCTGCTTGTTGACTGCCTCCTGAGTCTGAGCATGGCACTTGATCCTTCTAGCAAGTGTCTATGTAAGCTCAAGATCAGTTCCTGTTGCCCAGAAGCAAATAGCAAACCAACAAATTCACACCTCGGACTTGTACATAAGGAAACCTTAGCTCCATGCAGAGTTAAGATGACCCACAAAAACCTAAAGCATACAGATTATCAATAGACTGCTGAGGAATGCACACAGATTTTCTTTAAAGGAGATGAAAAAGTTGTTTTAAAAGGTTATTTTATAAATTTATAAAAAATTTATTTAAAAAAGGGGAGTTTGTGTATGGGATAAGAAAGTATACAGTGTTTGAAGAAGTTGATAAAAAGTCAACACACATAATCATCAAAGGCACTGAGAATATTTTCATGTGGGGGCATGAGTTGAGCAGTAGGTGTGCTAATCACATATGTAAGTACATGTATGTGCATATTGCCAGGTGGGATATTCCATAATGAAGTTATCTGAGGAAAGGAGTTTTAGGGCAAAGTCTTACTCTAGAGCCCAGGCTGGCCTAGAACTCCCTACATGGATGTCTTAGTTATTTTTCTATTGCTGTGATAAAACACCATGACCAAGGAAACTTATAAAAGAAAGTGTTTAATTTGGGACTCAGGTTTCAGAAGGTTAGATCATATGACCACTAGGGTGGGAAGCATGGATGCAGGCAAGCCTAAGCTAAAACCATAACTGAGAGCTTACACATGATCCACAGCAGGAGGAGACAGAGAGAATTAACTGGGAATGGTGTGGGCTTTGGACACCTGAAAGCTGACCCAGGGACACCCCTGTTCCAACAAGATCACACCTCCTAATTCTTCCCAAGCAGTTCCAACTGGAGACCAAGTGTTTAGATATATTAGCCCATGGGAGGGCATTCTTCTTCAAACCACTTGAATGGTTCAGGCTTGGACCTGAGACCTGTGTCACCACACCAATCTATGGTTTATTTGTTTGCTTGTTTTCATTGAAATGAAACAAATCGAAGGCCAAAGGAAGTGAAGTGATTTGTAAAGACAGCCTGCTTGGCGGATAATAACTAGAATGCAATCCCAGACTTTTTTCCTGCTGGCATGATGATTTGTTGGAGCTGTGAGCCACAGCTTACACTATGAGTCTGGCAAATGGACCTTTTAAATTGAACTCAGAACAAAAGTTGATGATAACTAACAGCCCATCCATAGCACTGTAGTGGCTGAAAAGAGAGTTTTTATTTGGGGGGGGGTGAAATTTAAAAATCACCTGGTTCAGTAGCAGGCAAAGTGTTCATCGCTCCAAAAAAGTTGGTTGTTGGGCACCTTCATGTCCATCATGCCTGCAGCTGTCCTAACGAGTCCTGTGGACTCAGCCCTGCTCATTCCTGCAGTCAAGGGCATTTAGTCTGTCTGTATCCCAGCAGCTTCTACCCTTCACCCACACCCAAGTGCCTAAACATGAACATGAATTGAAATAGTAAGATCAGCTATTCCCTTCCTGTGGTCCAGTCTCTCCCTTTCATTGTCTAGTGAGGCAAAAAACCCAAGCTCAGAACAACCACTATAGTCTCACTTCTCCTAAACCCTTGACTCACTCTTCCCAAACCCCTTCCTGACTTTGAACCATCCAAGCGAACTCCTGGGATTCTCTCAGATTTCCAGTTCAGAAGCTAGAATTCTCATCTGGCAGAAAAGCCACAGTCCAGGACCTTTGGACATACATTGATCGACCCATCATGTGCATAGATGAGCTCATCATGCACAATGCATTAATTTTGCCTCATTCTTCTTTGATTGTGACACCGAACCTGGACAGTCAGCCACCACTTGAAGGTACCGTTCTCTCTCCACCGAGTTTCTCAGTTTCCAGACATCCAGCAAGTGTTGGGTCCCTGTTAAACACTGACCACTATCTCAGAACGCTATCAATGCTCTTATTAAGTCCAGATTTACATTGTTTGACTGTCTTTCTAATTTCCTAATCTCTGTCACTCAAGTGTTGTTATTAAGACAACATTCGCAAATGTATCCATTGCTCCTAGTGAACCAAGGCTTGCTCACAATACCACAGACCTCTCTTCAGATTGATTGAGAATTGTGTATTTAACAATCTGTTTCCAAATGTCCTGAGTGGGCCCCTTAACATGTGTTGATGATTATGTTGCCAACACAAGAACCTGTGGAGGACACATTCAAACTATACCATCTCCCAGTCCATGGCTCTCCCTCCCAAGCATCAGAGTAATAATTAAACACTCCTGCTGAAAAGCAAAAGCTTATTTTAAAATCCAATAAAGACAGAGATCCATGGGAGGTCGTGGTAGCTGTCAATAGGTTGTCTTCCCACAGCACTTAGGCACTTCTCAACATGTCCATCTTTCTTTTTCCAAAGCATCTGAAAGACGGTGTCCACAGTACAGCTTAGGAGACCCAAATGCACCCTGTAGAGCTAGTTTGCTTGTCTAGGGGTGTGTTGTTATTTTATTACTTAGCATATGTCTATTGTATACAGACATTTTCACTCACGTGTATCACAGACTTGGACCACATTCATCCCCATACCTATGTTTTTCCCCATTCTCCTTCCAAGAGTTCCCTTCCTTTCCCTAAATAGTCCCCACTTCACTTTCATGGTGTGTGTGTGTGTGTGTGTGTGTGTGTGTGTGTGTGTGTGTGTGTTCTAGGACACACATATGAGAGAAAACATGATTTTTGTCTTTCTTAACTTGGCTTGCTTAACTCAGTATAATGATTTCCAACTCTATTTTCCTAAAAACAGGATAATGCTTGTTCCTCTTTATGGCTGAATAAAATGCCACTGCCTATGTGTACTACACCTCCTTTATATGTTCATCGAGTGACAGACACCAAGTCTGATTCCACCACCTAGCTGTTATGAATGCTATCATAATAAACACGTGTACTGGTTATCTCTGCATTATGTAGACTTAGACTCTTATGGCCGTATTCCCAGAAATGTGTTTGTTTCTTGAGACAGGGTATCCTGTAGAGCCCAAGTTGGCCTTGAACATGAGATCCATCTGCCTTAGCCTCTTCAATGTTGGCATTACTGGTACATGCCACCATGCCTGACAAATCACAGAACCATTTTGTATAGAAATGACAGCACCCTTCTCCTGAACTCCCACCTAAACAAATAACTTAATTGGCACAACATTACCAGCATTGCCCCCATGACAATACATTCCATGTGGTTAAATATGGCCTCATCTATGAGAAAACTTGTAATAGGATCCAATCAGCAGTTTAGAAGATCAGAACAAATAACACCACCAGGATGTGGTCACCAAAAACAGGAAAGGGAGGCTGACAAGATGACCAGCAGATTGAGCTGGCCACCTAGCTTGAAGACCTGAGTTCAATCCCTGGATCCCATTGTAGAGCGAGCTGGTTCCTACAAGTTTTCCCCTGACCTCCTTACACACACACACACACACACACACACACACACACACACACACACACACTCAAAAAACAAACAAATACACATAATAGAAAATTTTACATTTCTATTTGCGTGGGGCTTGGCTGTAGAAGCAGATCGCTACTGGCTGGCCTTTGAACATTATATCTACCTTTGGTTCCGGACTGGTTTTTGTTTGTTTGTTTGTTTGTTTGTTTGTTGTTTGTTTGTTTTTCTTCCTGATTCAAACCATGTGGACAGCATTGCTTTTTTCTACTGCCACAGAATGAGCAAGTCCCTACCACGATGGACTACACCCTCTGGAACTTCAAGTCTTTAAGTCGCATTTTGTCACAGCAACAAGGTAAGTGGCTGATACACGTTGTAAAATTCATATTTATGCGGCAAGGTTACAAACTGCACATATCACACAAATGGGAAACATTAGCAACCCCTGCTTCCTAGGCAGCAGGTCTTTTCCCTTGCCACAGAAGATAGGCAAGACACTCAGAGCTGGCCATGCGGTCGGCTATGAAGATGTGTTCTTAGTCTTGCTTTCTCTTATGGTCGGAACCCTTCTGTGTGTCTCCCATCTTACAAGCCTTCTGTTTTACTCCCTGCTGCTTCTTCAAGCCCCTGACTTCCACATGCATTTCTGGTCTGTGGCCTGAGTCCCCTGACGCTGTAACTGACATCGTTTGTGGACTCCAGCACGGCCACATTTACACGATGAGCAGGAGAGGCATCTCAGCTTCTCAGGGCACATCCCAAATGAAGAGAGGAGGAGACTGCACACCCTAGGCACAGACAGGGTAGACTGGAAAGTAAGGAGCTCTCCTGTAGCACGAATCTTAAAAAGTCTTATTAATAAAAACAAACCTGGAGCCAGGTATTGGGGTGAACGCTGGAAGATCAGAGAAGCAGAACAAGCCACAGCCACCTCACCTCACCAGTTCCTCAGCTGATCCTGTTTCCTCAGACTGGAAGCTTCTGAGTCCTCATCCAAATGAATCTCAGCTGAACTGTGTTGCTCAAAAGGCTGAAAGTTTAACCAGCCAAATACTTCTAGTTTATGGTCCTCATGCCTTATATATCTTTCTGCTTTCTGCCATCACTCCCTGGGATTTCTGCCTCTGGAATGCTAGGATTAAAGATGTGTGCTACCACTGCCTATCCTCTATTTTTAATATTATGGCTGTTCTCTTCTCTGACCCCAGATAAGTTATTAGTGTGCACAATATTTTGGGGGAACACAATACCACCACACTCTCTCAGTGACAATAGGAATCCAAAGCAAAGGCTGAAAGCGTCACACTGAGAAGCGTTATTTGTGTTATACTATCTTCTAGAGTTATGATGAGGGGATTCCTGAGAGGGACAATCATGTTTTCAAAAGGACCCTGGTTTTCTCTAGTGAACATGTAAATGCAATTAAGAGATGCTTGACTATCCATCATGACAGGGCTAACTTTAGCTCTGTCAAATGCTCTCTTGCAAACTGCTTTGGCCTTAATGCATTTAAATCTTTTCCTGCTGGAGTTCCTAAGTGGCAACTGCTAGGTTGTGAGAGAGTCTACTCTCTGAATCAAAGGAAGTTAAGGGGATGTGTGTATGTGTGTGTGTGTGTGGGGGAGTCTGTGTGTCTGTGTGAATGTCTGCTGTGTTTATGTTTGTGTATCTGTCTCTTTCTGTGTGTGTATCTGTATGTGTGTGTGTATCTGTGTGAGTGTCTGTGTCTGTGTGTGACTTATAAAAAGGGGTTAGTTATCCTGTTCTGACCCTTAAGTGTTCTGGTGCCTCTCAGTTGAGTTCCATCCAGTGTCTGAGAAGAAGGAAGCCCTGGCCAAGCAAGCACAGGAGCCGAGCCTCTGTGCTGACACATCTCCCCACAGACAGCCTCGGGGCCTGCAAACTGAAGTTCACTTCTCCCAGGATCCTGTTTCAGTACCAGCCCCCCCCCAGCTGTCTGCAGCTGTGTGCCTTCCAGCTCCTCACAGCTGGCTTTTCAACTAGAAATGGCCTCTCTCTAAGACACTTTACCAGAAGGGATTGTCTCAGTTGCACAGTGTGTTGAAACACTATTCTAAAAGCAGGGATTAAACTAAACGAATTGTAAGATTAAATATAAAAGGGTTCCTGGCCCACTCCGTTCCACATGGTTGGTGCTCCCACCATGCCTGGGAGATTTTCTTCTACTTTCCTTCCCTGCTTCCACCTTCATGTAGTACTGTTGGGCAAGTTTGAAGACTGTGAAGGCATTTTCCCTGGGGAGTTCCAGTCATTTTCATCTGGTACACTCATCGATGTTTGCATGGTGTGGCCATCTGTGGGTTCAGAAATTTACAGAGAAAATTACCCAGGGCTGCACATGCACCTGTAGTCATATACCTGCATTCATAAGGCATGCCTCAGGGTATTTCCCAATAACAGCCACGTGTGTCCTAAGTGCATAGTTCTAGACCATGTAAGAGAAGAAAGGAATTTGAAGGGCTTTTCCTCGTGGAAAGGGCTTGGAAGATGACTTTCAGGTTTTTATTAGGTAAACTGATAGAGTTCAAGATACTAACCGAGTTAGAAGTCGCGCAAGCCGCACTCCACGCTGGAGCTTTTCCTTTACGGCAGAGGCTCTCATCAGCATGTACCTATGCCCCGCTCTCCTTTCTGCCTTTCTGTTTCTCCTTCTTTTCTCTCTTTGCTATCCCCCTTCTGAACCCCCAGTCTTACTTCCTAGTCTCCCCTTGTTTTGTTTTGTTGAGACAGGGTTTCGTGTAAAGCAGGCTAGTCATGAACTTACTATGTGATCCAGGGTGAGAGTGAGCTCCCTAACTCTCAACCTTCCAGCTCCCACCGGGACAGCTAGGACTACAGGGTTATGGCAACGCTCTTGTTTCTTATTTCTCTCTCTCTCTCTCTCTCTCTCTCTCTCTCTCTCTCTCTCTCTCTCTCTCTCTCTCTCTCTGTGTGTGTGTGTGTGTGTGTGTGTGCGCGTGCGCACCAATGCACCTGGCTTTTTCACATGGGTGTGGAGGATCTGAACTCAGGTCCTCATGCTTAACTGGCAGTTACTTTATTAGTTAAGCAATCTTTCCAGTCGTGACTGACTAGAAGCTCATGATGCAACCCTCCTTTCGATGGATGATATAAGGATCAGGCCACTTCTCTAATTCTTTATAGAAAAAAAATCTTTGAAACTGTTTCCCCTCAGATTTACTTCTTCAAAAGGGAGACCCGGGTGCAAGGGAAGAGAAAGATAAAGAGCCTTCTCTGGCAAGGTCATGGGGCCCTTCACGATGACCTCACCAAAGCCCTTTTAGAATCTGGAATTATTCCAAAATAACTCCAGCCAACGGAGGTCGAGTCCTGGGTTTTTCCTTAGGACTCAGGCTGTTCTTCCCCACTTCCCACTATACCCTCCTGTAGAGACACAGAGAATATATCAAATTAAAAGGAGGAAGTGTATGGTGTAGGAAAGGAGAGGAACTCCAAGGGAACACAATAAAGCCATCTGAGTTGGCGGCCAGGTCCAGATCCCAGAACTATGGTGGTCATGTTTCCTTGCTTTGCTATCCTGTGTCTCCCTAGGCTTCTCCCCAGCCCTTCCCTGCACAGCTCTGTGTTCTGTTTCCCCTGGAAGGGCCCCAGCCTTAGCAGATTCCACCGACATTCCTTCCCTGCCCTGCTCCGGGAAGGGTCAGGTGGGACCCAGGGAATGGGAGGGAGGACTGTCTGACACACTGATCTGCACCACAGCTATCGTGCAAATGATTGATTAGCATTCACCTGGAGCTGCAGACTGAAATGCCTGAACTCAATCCTGCTTCCCCCAGCAGACACCTAGCCAGCTGTCCTTGGCTTCTCCGTCCTTCTAACCTCTTGGCAATACTCTTTTTCATTCTCTTCTTAGACTGTGAACCTTCAACTTCCCTTTCTCTGGTTTGTGTCCCATGTCACTCAAATACCTCATTGCCTGGCTTCAGTTCCTTTCTTCCCTGCTTCCCTTCCTCCCCCCTACCCCAATCATTTCTGCTTGTTTGCCGGCCTGCCTGCCTTCCTGTCTTCTTTCTTCCTGTCTTTTCTTACAGTGTTGGGTAGTGAACCCAGGACCTCACACATGCTAGGCAAGTGCTCTACCACTGAGCTACAAGCCGAGCCCCTGTCTTCTCTCTTTTACTTTCTCAAGAGGTTGTGGGAAAGCCAAGGAGGAGCCCCTGGAGCTTGTTCAGGACATGCCATCACCAAAACAGAGCTAACAAAGGGTGATGAGATGGGGAGAGATGCCATGGGTAATGGTTCAGCCAGTTTCACGCAGAGAACAGAATTCTCTCCTTAGCTCTTCTTGACTCTATTTGTTGAAGTATCTCCAGAAAGTTAAAATAGAATCTCTGTCCCAAGTGTTGTCCCAGCCTTTGGCATCAAACTCAGTCTTCAAGTATTACCTTTTAGTATCAGAAAGGGCTTATTGTCCAGTCATTCCCTAGTGCCTTTATGAATGTCCTTCTGGGGACCTTCTTCTGGCTGTGTGTGCCACAGTCATGTTGTTTGGTTGACTGCTGGTTAGCACTAGTGTTTTGGTTTTGGGATTTTTTTTTTTTTTTTTGAGACAGGGTTTCTCTGTGTACTCTTGGTGCCTGTCCTGGATCTCGCTCTGTAGCCCAGGCTGGCCTCGAACTCACAGAGATCTGCCTGCCTCTGCCTGCCTCTGCCTCCTGAGTGCTTGGATTAAAGGCGTGCGCCACCACCGCCTGGCTGTCTCTACTTTTGAACCACTCTAGCATTTACTTCCCAGGGAGCCCAGTGGGCTTGTCAGGAGCCACAATCACAGTGATGGCTGTCACAATAGAAGACACTTAGAGGGCACTTTAGCTGTTCACATGGACTGTGTCTCCCTCCAGACACTGCCTCAACTATTACAAGCGAAGTACCAAGTGTACTCTTTGCATATATAAATATTTTCCACAAATCCAATGTGTTGAGAAGTCACAGAATTAATTTGTTCACTGTCTAGTTCTTTTTGCTTGTATTGTTTGATTGTCTTGTTTGATGAACTTCTTGTTGATCTTCTGGGTTTCCAGAGCCCTTCAACAACAACAACAACAACAAAAGGATTTCATAAATTCTGTCTGAAACTAGCTTGTCACATCTGTCCTTGATATGATTGTAGTTGCTGAACACTCTCTGTGTCTTAGGCACTTAACTGACAGGCTTAACCCACACCATCCTCCCAACAACCCCACAAAGGGAGTGCTGCCCACGTTAACAGTTTACAGTAGAGTGTCTATGTTTGCTAGGACCTTGAAAGAATAAAGAACATTGTCTTCCCTACCCTTCTGTCTACTAAACAGCATATCTTCCCAGCACTGACCAGTGGACACTTGATTAACACTGGGGAATGTCCTTTCTAATTCAGAGAATCACCGAGCATCCCCAGCTTAGACAGTGATGATGGGTCTATAAGAAGCCAACAGTGGAGGAAGTCTGCAGTGTTCTACCTCAGATCTCAGTACCCTAGCTGGACCAACAGCTATTATTAGGAAAGAGAGACACAAATATTCCCACCCTCTACCTGGGGACCAAATAATGTACCTCTGAGTATGAGAAAGGAGGTGTGTGATGGGTGTGGTACCTGCGCAGAAGCCACCGAGATGAGCAAATGTCGGATGTTCTATTTTTCCAGGCCACAGCCCATTGGTTCTATGTTAGCAGCTGATCTAATTCAAATCAGTTTGCTTTCTATTGCTCTGATAAAAACCCTCACCAAAAGCCACTTAGAGAAGAGAGGGTTTGTTTCATCTCACACTGCCCAGGCCACAATCCATCTCTAAGGGAAGTCAGGGGGACAACTCAAAGCCAGAAATGAAGCAGAGACCATGGAGAAATGCTGCTAACTGATTTGTTCACCAAGTCTTCCTCATCTTGGTTTTCTAGACAACCCAGGACCACCTGCCCCGGGGGAGCACCACCCACACAATGATCTGGACTCTTCCACATCAACCATGAATCAAGAAAGTGTGCCACAGATAGACACGCCCACAGGGCAATCTGATGGAGGTAATTCCTCAGGTGGGGCTCCCTCTTCCCATGTGATTCTGGCCGTGTCAAGCTGATGAAAACTAGCCAGCACCATAACCAGAGAAAACCCAGGGTCAGCCAGACATCCTTAAGTTGAGTAGTGATGCTGCTGTTGTGGACTCCATGTGGTATGAATTTGCTGGTAGCTGCTGGGGCATTGCTGAAGGGCAGCTCGGATTTCTGTGTATCTCTAGCTGTACCTCAGAAGCAGCTCTGCACCTAACTCTATAAACAAATGAGGGCTTCTCTTGCAATCCACTATGGTCAACTGCTTTGGTCTTACCCTTAATACAGAGTGTTATAGTCCTAAGCTGATTAAGTCTGCTTCCATCCACTGTCAGACTACTGACTGCAAGGTCTGAATGCTGAGACCAGAGGACCAGTAATCAAATGAAGGGTACCTCTGGGAACACCAAGTTATACCAAGGAAGGCTCCTCTGAGGAAACAGTTTGTGTGCCTAGTGCTGGTTACTGTGCTTTATAGTGTCTTCCTTGTTTTTCTCTTTGTGTGACAGTATACCCAACAAAAAGGAACTTAACGGCAAACAGCTTTATTCTTTATGTCTGAAGGCATGTAGTGTACCCTACCAGGGCAGACAGTGGATGCACTACAACACCCACAGTCAGGAAGCAAAGAGAGATGAATTTGGGTCACTGCTTCCTTTTTTTCTTTTTGTGCCATTCAGGAACCCAGCTCATGAGATGATGCTGTCCACCAATGTGGGTCTTCCCTCTTTTGTTACACTGTTCTGGGAATACCCTCAAAAACAAACCCAGAGCTGTGTTTTCCTGGCGTTTCTAAATCCTGTCAGGTTGACAAGGAAGATAAAAATGTAACTGGTTGCAAGAGCCAGAAGAGGCAGGGCACAGGAGACAAGTCCTAACAGGTTGGAAACTCTAAGACAAAGAGGTGGGAGCCAGCAGAGAGATGAGACGCAGCACCAAGACAAAGCAACACTGATTTTAAATAGGTAAATTGCAAACTCACAGTGTGAGTTGTCTCTGCTTTATCAACCTAAGATGCAACCAGACTATGAGCCAACCCAGAGAGCCAGAGGGGTTGAATGAACACAAGAGCTGACTTCACCCATTTGGCAGGACTTCCGGGAACTTTTCTGGATAAAGAACCCATGTTAATTCTCAAGAGGAAAGAAAATAAGATATTGTCTGCAAAGACCTAAGAGGATCACTTCAGTGTTCTCCCTCAAAGCACTCTGGTAATAGGTTGTCATGTTAAAACGTTGCATGTGCTAGCTTCACCGACCTGTCCTCTAGAGCCCTTTTCTACATGTCCCCATGAACTCTCTTTGCCATGCTTCTTTTGAGCTGTTTTTCTTTCTGGGCCTCTGTGCTCCAAAGAAGCAACATTTGGGATTCAAAGTGATGTAGACCTACCTGATGGCTTAGTTCCCTTTTATTCCCAATTAGGAATCCTGGGCCTGCACCTGGCCCTCTCACTGATCAGTTTCTTGTTTTCCCAATCAATGGGCAGAGGGCAATGACCAAAGTAGTTCTCAAAATGGAGTCTCGAGGAAAAGATGAATGGCTTTGAAGAAGAGCTCATGTGACTAGGGAATGAAACTGAACCAGGAACTCTAATGCAAACCTAACAAACAGACTAAAAGATGGGGCTGGAAGGCTGGTCACAGAGAAGCTGAGTGCACCAAGATGGAGGAAGAGGGCAGAGTAAAAGTTCCTACATCAACAACTGTGATTGATTTCGCTTCATTGAAGTGCAAAGAATGCTTATTTGTGTCTTTATGTTTTTAGAATTTTTATTTTTAATTATGTGTCTGTGTGTTTATCTGTATGTGTATGCACACACGTGTGCAGGTGCCATCAGACACCAGAAGAGGGCATCAGAGCCCCTGGAGCTAGAGTTACATGCAGATGGTAATGGGCCACTCAGCATGGAAGCTGGGAGCCAAATTCCAATCCTCTGAAAGAGAAGCAAGTGTTCTTTAACTCCTGAGGGCCCTCTCTAGCCCCAAACAAGGCTTTTAAAGAGATGAGGATTGGAACCTGAAAATTGTGATTAGGAGGAAGAACTGATGTGGATGCCCAACTCTACTTCTCACTAGCATGATGACCCAAAGCCCATTGCTATGCTGTGAGTCCCCGTCTGTGAAGTTATAATAACCATAGCTACAGCACAGAGTACACCAATGTTTCCGTGGGCATTAATACTGCTCCTACTATGTGCTAGATATTGGTAATTAATTATTATTTTCAAGGTCACACAGTTAGACATGACAAAGTGCTGGTCAAAATCCATTATGTCTTGGCCCCACTCTGGGCTCTTAAAATGCTCATGTCAATGTCAGGAGCATAGACAATTCAGTCCACATCTGGCGAATGACCACAGTAAAGGTCAACAATCTTTTGTTTTGTTTTATTTTATGTTTGTTTTTTTTTTTTATGACACAGGGTTGAAAAGAAAAAAAAAACATTTAGTATTAGGAGGGACAGAGGAGGACTTTGAATATAATATCTAGAGTTCTGGAAACCAGAAAATGACAATCTTTTCTCTAGGGCTGTGCATGCCTGTCACAAACTTTCTTGGCTTGGCGCACCACACGTCACTGTCACCTTCTTTGTTCTCCAAGACTGGCCAGAACTCTACGCTAAATTTCAGTGTCAACTCATAGCTTACCCTCACCCTTTTCACAGTATAAACAAGTCCATTGAAGACACGGGTTATAGTACTTTCTCACAGAAGCTTTGTGAATTAGTAACAAGTACGACACATGAAATAAAGTCTCTTGGTATCCAGATAATGCACTGTCTTCTAAACCTACAACAAACCCACTGGATTCTCTCCTTGTCAAGATGTTCCCTCTACTGTCTGTCTAAGTGCAGCCCCACTGACCAAACAAGTGATTTATTTATTGATTTGGAAAATATGGTTAGCAAGATGATTCATCACATGGATGACAGCTACTGGTCTCTCTCTGTATGCTTCTAAAGGCCTTAGGGTGGGGGGGGAGAGCTTAAATCAAAACCTTCCTAATTACCTACCACAATCCTCTTGGTTTGTAGTGGTTGTGAGGTTTGAGGACCTGTTTGCTAATGCTATGATCCCAAAGCTCACACTGAACTTGGGTTGTTAAAATGCTCCAGAGGGGATCTGAACCGTGGCAATCGGGGACCTCCCTCCACTCGCGCCAAAATATCCTTCGCCTTTAAGGGCTCTTTTTAAAGCTAGAGAGCTCTCTCTGATCCTCCTTAATAAAGTGCCCTGGCAGCGGTAGCCACACCGCTCCCCTTCTTTATTTGAGATCTGTGCAGTCTCATTAAATTTGATGTGTCACAGAGGGCTTGGGTATGTGAAAGGCAGGCTGTGGGAGCTGGACTGGAGGTTGCCAGCTTTACTAAGGAAACGTAATTCATTACGCCTTTTCAAAATGGACGCCCCTCTGGCTTCCTGCTCCATTGATCCGCCCCCCCTCCCTGCAAGTAACAAGTGAAGAGCCAGCTCAGCCTGCAGATTTAACCCTTATTAACAGCTGTTTAAATTAGAGATGCAGTTTGATGGAGAGACGGGAGCCTTCTTACATCCCCCCTCAAAGGAAACCTTAAAGATTAAAGCATGCATAAGTCTGGAGCTGGGCTGGTGAGGCAACATCTCCCCCATCTAGGGAGGGGCTAGTGTTGCTATTAAGTAGTTTATCTAAATAATATGCTCCTGCTTTGCCATGATTAAATATTCATGACCCACTCTTCCACCCCACCACCCCCACCCCTTTGCAACAGTCACAGAACAAGAATGTGCTGGACTGTGCACAGCAAAGACTCCTAGAACAATAACTGAACAGTTTGCATGCTTCCTCCTCCTCAGGACTGATCTGAAACTACTCCACTACCTAGCCCACCAGAAGCGCCTGTGACAACCTGGGAGTGAACTAGTGGGTACCCTTGAACTGAAGCCCAGAACCAGGCCACCTGTTCAGGGAGCAGAGTCTACAGACAGAAGACAAGGTTCACCCTTCAAGTGACACCATAGTCTCTGTGGGATCATCTCATTCGCCAAGCCCACAAACTAACCTGGAAGAAAAAGGGGCAAAAGCAGGGGCAAGACCAAGGTCAAAGAGCAGCCACACATCGGACAGGCATGTCAAAGTCAGAGCCTGATATCCTTGTACCTTCCAGGGGAGTTGCAAATGCTACCCAACAGAAATGAATACACTGAGAAATTTCTAAAACGTATTTCAGCGGTATTTATTTATTTATTAACTCAACTGCACAGGTCTCTACTGTGAGCCTTGTGCATGGCAACGCTGTGGCATTGGCAGTTTCAAAAGTCAGCAAGCCATGAACCCCAGTTGCCCTTCTTGTAACAGTTGCTATTCTCATTGCAGGAAAAACAACAACAACAACCAAAAAACACCTGACCAAAGCAAATTAAGGAAGGAAGGGTTTATCTGGGCTCATTCCGTGAGTCTACAGTCAATCGTGGCAGAGAAGGAACATGAAGCAGCTGCTCACACATAAACATCTGCGTTCTAGAAGCACTGAGCCACTGGGTACTCAGCTCACCATATTCAGCCAAGCAGTTGGTCTTCCTACCTTGTTTATACTAGAAAATCCTTCTTGGACACGCTCAAAGGTTTGTCTCTAAGGGAGTTTTATATCCCACCAACTTGGTATTGGGTGGAAACATTGCACTGTGCAGCTTGGGCCTTGCTAACACCTAGTTCCTTAGGTCTCTGGCTTTGTAAGCGATAGGAGTAGAGATGGTAGTTCTCTGAATTCCTCCTTCAAAAGAAGAACATGGGGCATCATGCTGGGTATATCATAGGAGGAAAAAAACTAGCTCTTTGCTGGAAAAATACAGCAAGCTAAAGAGGGTGTGGGTAGCAATGATGAACTTACTTCAAACTGTAAAGTAAGTCTCTGTCTTTGACTTTGTGTAACAGCTCTGGCTGTCCTAGAACTCATTCTGTAGACCAGGCTGGCCTCAAACTCACCAAGGTCCACCTGCCACTGCCTCCTGAGTACTGGGATTAAAGGCTTGTGCCACCACCACCCAGCTAGCTCAGTCAGTAGAGCTTGAGACTCTTAATCTCAGGGCTGTGGGCTCATGCCCCATATTGGGTGCCAAATAATGTGAGAAATCCATGGATTGGGGGGAAGAAAACTTATTTATTAAGGTATGAAATGGAGATTACACACTCATTTATACAAAATAAAGCTCCATTGCCTCTTCATTTCCCGGGGAAAGATGGGGAAGCTCCTTGCAC
This sequence comes from Peromyscus maniculatus bairdii, assembly GCF_049852395.1. Lineage (NCBI taxonomy): Eukaryota > Metazoa > Chordata > Mammalia > Rodentia > Cricetidae > Peromyscus > Peromyscus maniculatus. The sequence goes on from NC_134858.1 coordinate 38,573,777, forward strand.
CAGAAAGCCTTCCATGTCTAAAAGAGCTCATGACCTCCCTCCCTCTTCCCTCTTAAGAGGTCACATAGGTGGGCAAGAAGCACTGCCTCTATCGGGCCAGCTAGCCCAAGGTCATGGGTGGAGCAAATACCCACTATATATTGACTCTTCCCACTTCCTCTAGTGAGCCCCATCTTCCATCCAAATATACAGTGATCACCAGATTCAAGGTGAGAGCATTTGAAAATTGTCCGCTGGAACATGGGTCCAAGAAGGCGATTCTCTCACTCCCATTTACTCTCCTGGCTTGCAGTGGCTAACTCAAGGGTCTAAAATAGAAAGGAGATGAGGTGGCCCTGGGTTCTAAGCAAGTCTAAGCAAGCCATATGCTAGCAGCTTCTGCATTTACAGTGTTTGTTCACTGCCTTCGTAGGTTTTTCTTCAACTTAAATGTGTAGAAGTGCCTTTTCTTCTGGAGTCTACAGTTTATTGTAGTCCCCAAATCTCTCCATACACATTTCACAAGGTTGTGTGGAGACTTTTTTAGATATATTTTTAATATTTTTAGTGATGTGTATTCATGTGTGTCTGTGTGTAATTTTGTGCATGTGGGTGTAGGTGCCCTCAGAAGCCAGAAGAGATCATCAGAAACCCTGGAGCTGGAGAACATACAACCCATTGTGAGTCACCTCACATGGGTGCTGAGAACTGAACTCAGACCATCTGGAAGAACAGGAAGAACCCTTAACCTCCAAGCCATCCCTCCAGCCTTTTCACAAGGAATGTTTGCTCTAGAAGGAGTAACCCAACTAACTCTCCTGTAGTCCCAGAGCAGGAAATAAAAGCAGAAGGAAACAGGGCTCCATCCCTCCCTATATCCTCAGTTCATTGTGATAAGCTGCTGAGTTTTTCTGAGAGACTCACAGCATATGCAGTGTATTCTCTGCTCTCCTCATCTTGTGATAAAACACCTGACAAAGAAGACTTAAAGAAGGGAGGGGTGTTTCAGACCAAGGCTGAGGGAATTCATTTCATCACGGTGGGTGAGGCAGGGAGGCAGAAGCGTGAAGCAGCCCATTCCATGGCATCTACAGAGACTCACCCGAGTGAGAAGGGTTCCAGGGCTCAGCTGGCTGCCCCTTTCCCATGTTGTAGTCAGTCCTGTACCCCAGCCCATGGGGTAGTGTTGTCTATATTCAGGGTGGGTCTTCCCACCTCAATTAAAGCTCTCTGGAGAAGCCCTCACAGATATGCCTGGTGGTGTCCTCTGGGTGAGTCTAAGCCAAGTCAAGTTGATGACAAGGTTTAGCTGTCATATGCAAGGTGTGTGAAAAATGGGGTTCTCTTCAAGGTTTCAAAGAATTTACAATGTCACAGAGAGCTACTCCCAGCTTGCCTTCCCCAAGAAATGACAAAAGTTAGAAATCCAGGTCTTCTACTTTCTCACTAAGGGACTGCCCAAAAGTGAGGAACCAGGAAAATAAACTGTAAGTTTTCAGTATACATCCTATCTGGGGGCCCATGAGGAGAGGGGTGGACAGCAAGAGCTTCCAGAACGTTCAGGTTCAGAACAACTGCCCAGGCAGAACCGAGATTCGACAAGAGTTTCATCATTCTCATTTCCCACTGAATTAGATAAGAGTATGGAGAAACACAACCTCAGTGTTTCTGAGCAGCCTTCCCTTTCTAGAACACTCAAGCCTTACTTTACAAGGACGCACAGCATGAAATAGGGCATGAAAAAAGTGCTGGTGATGTGGAGGCAACCTTTCTTCCCAACAAGGAACTCACATCCCCAACACCTGGGAGGTGTGCCACATAGCAAAATCATTCTGTGGCACCCCTCCGTCCCAAAAATCTAGAGCAGAGCGATACAAATGATAGTAGAGAGTGGGGAGGAGCAAACTCATTATTGAGGACTCTGTATGGCCTCAGGAAGGTGCTAAGAACTTTGTGTATATTGCTCATCCAATCTCAGGGACAATCCTACAGGGTCAATTCTCTTTTTTTCAATCCCTCCTTCCTCTATCTTTTTCTTTTTTCATTTACAGATGAGTTGAAGAACCTCTTCAAGTCCAACTGGACTGAGGGAGACTAAGATTACAATGTATATAATTTTGAAGCCATGTTCTTTCTGCTCTACAATGCAGTCTCCAATTGCACGCTGGATCCTTAGATGCTATCTATAGGGCCACAGGCTACCAAAACTGCCAATAGAGCGAAGAAAGGAACACCTTGACTCTTGCTCCTGTCACCTTTTCATCACAGGAGAGGGACACATGTGTCCACTTCAAAGAGGTTTCTTTAATGACTTTTTAAAACAATATATATTTTCTTTCTTTTTTAAAGATTTGTTTTCTTTCTGTACATGCATGTGTACACATGCACATATGTGTAGGGGTTCCCACAGAAGCCCAAAAAAGAAGGCCAGAGTCCTTGAAGCTGGACTTACAGGTGGTTATGAATGCTAGGAACCCAACTCTAGTCCTTGGTGAGAGCAGCAAGTGTTCTTAACTGCTGAGCCATATCTACAGTTCCCCATAGTGATGATTTTAATCTCACATTCTCTTTTTATAGCTTTTAATGCAATGCCACATGTTCAGACACAAGTCATACTATGCAACAATGGTGAAATAAAGGGGATCAATTGTACAGTCCAATCATTTCAACACACATACATATGAGTGTACGTACACACACACACACACACACACACACACACACACACACACACACACTACAATGTCCTCTGGCTAAAAAAAAATTCCTCTAGACACAGTATTACCCCCTTCTCCTGTCCTCCCTCACAATTTCCCCTGCCTACCTTATATTCAATCCCATTGTGATTGTAAAAAACTGAAAAGCCATTGCCACAGCAAAACCAGACATGGACAGACATCCACACAACACAACAGATGGGTGGTTCAGATTCCTACAGTGAAAGTAGAATGTGTAGATCACAATCTCCTCCCTGATGATGACCTCAGGTCAGCAACCATAGCCCGGCTCATACATACTCTCCTTCAGTCCTAATACCTACACCCTCAGTGTAGCCATGGCCTCTACCTACCCCAGCTTCTTCCCCCTACGTCCCCATTCAGTCAATCCCACTTGCACCCACCTGTCTCTCATACCTTCTACTAACCTCTTCTTCAGTGTGCCATGGAATTCTGCCCTGCTTAATGAATAAACTCCCATGGGGCCACAAGCCTTCACCCAAGCATTCTTTCTACCCGCCACCTAAACAGAAACACAGCTTTTCCTTAATTATACAATAGATCTCCAACTGCTTCCCCCAGATCCCCCTCAAATAAGCTGCTTTTTCTCCTCCAGTTCCAATTCATGGACAATTACACTTGCTTTCAACCACCCTTGCAGGGCACTTGTTGTACAGCCGTGGTACAAGAGGCCTCCCCCTCCCCCTTCACAGCTCGCATTTACTCCTTGATGAGTCTTTTGGCCCTTGATACGCTGAACACCTGGTTGCATTCCTTCAGCACATTAAGCTTGTGTTGACTGACAGTTAGCCTCTCAGGGTCTCAATCAACTCAGCATCCATGACACTCGTTTCCCCCCTGCTTCTAACCACAAAGCCAATGGATTTCAAAACTTGGTCTTTGGGACCAACGACATCAGCATCATCTGGAAACTTGTTAGAAATCTTGATTTTCAGGTTCTTCCCTAGACCCATTCAGAGTCCCCACTGGGAGGGGGTAGCAATCTATGATTTAATGGGCTCTGAATGATCCTGAGGATTTGGGTGATATGAGGATTGATAGTCCTGAGGATGAATACACCATGGCTCATGCCATCAGTTCAAATGTTTCTAGTCTAAGATCCCTGTGCTTTGATTGCTTCTCATCACTATTTTTGCTCTCTCATATCTGTTCCTCTGAAATTTATCATGCATGGGCTGGGTGTGTAGAGCTTCTTCAGACCTCTCTTAGTTTCTTTCCCTGTTGCTGTGATAAAATAACCTAACAAAAGCAACTGAAGAGAGGAAAGATGTATTCTGCCTCACAGTCCTAGGTTCCAGTCAGTGACGGTAGGGAAGTCACAGCAGCAGGAGCCACATTGCATCAGTCAATAAGTGGAGAGCGCTGAACACATGCTGTTGCTCAGCTCCTTCTCTCTACTTCTGTAGTCTAGGATCCCAGTCAAGGAATGGGGCCACCCACAATGGGCAGATCTTCCGACCTCACTTTATATAACCAAGATGGCCCCCTACGGCATGCCTAGAGGTCTGTAACCCAGGTGATTCTACAGTCTGTCAGGTTGAGTGTTCATAGCAACCATCATAAGGCCTCAACTTCATCTTGGGTGGACCCTGATCAATCATTTTCATGTTACCCACAAGCCTGTAATTGCTTTGCAAAAGCTATGAGACTGTGATAGAATCTATGCTATTTACTATTCTGTACTCCTATGCTGGTTTATACCCCAACTATCTATTTCATTCATATTTGCTAGTATTCCCAATATGTATCTACTTTCTTCAAGACTTCCATTTACCACGTTTAAAAAAATGACCTTGACTATGAAAAGAAAAATGTCCATCCGCTGCTCTCCTGTCTTTGTTGATGTTCTTCCTGGGATTCAAAGAGCGGGAACCTCCTTTTCCTTGTATCCTTTGAATTCCCTGATGATTCCCCCCCCACCCCCCCCACCCCCCCGTGCTCCCGAAGTATGCCAGTGAAATGTGCGGGGTCTCTGAGAAGTTCAAGAGCATGCATGGGCAGAGGGTGACTGATGACGGTGTCACGGGTCAGAAACAGATTCCCAGATACTGAGGCTGTTTGCCATTTGCAGATAACCGACTTCAGGAGAGAAGCGAGCACTGGAGGAAAACTGTGGGAGGTTAAGACAAGAGGAGGAAAGAGGGAAGAATGTGACACTCCACTGCTAAACGAAGTTTACCCAGGCAGCAGAAGATCAGAGAAGGAATGTACCGGAGACTGAGGACTCTGTAGGTAGATGATCTACCCTCTGAGACCCATGTGGGCTCCCTGTGAAGGGAGAGCACCTGTTAAAAAGGGGTACAGTAAAGATACCAGACAGTGGGGGGCTGGCAGGAAACAGAGCTGTAATGGGCAGAATCGAGAGTAGAGCAAAACTGTAGCAATCTGTCAGTGAACTTGGGCAAAGGGAACTATATTAACTCCCATAATCATCAAGACAGAAATACACTGGAAGAAGGCTACTATGGGCAAAGACTTGGTGCGCTGGGGACTGTAGTCTCACCTCAGCTGCTCTCTATGTATCTGCTATACTCTTCTATGTAGATGTAACCAACTGTCTTATTAAATAAGAAACACAGAACCAATATAAAAGAGAAAGCCGAGAGGTCAGAGCTCAGAGCTAAAATCTCACCCTTCCTCCTGCGGTGGTCCTAGCTCTTCGAAAGAGAGCTACTTCCTGTGTGTATGTCTTTTCATAGTCTTTTTGTTCTGCCTTCTCATTGGTTGTAAACCCAAACACGTAACTGCCTCATCACTGTCTGTATGTACAGCCCCCCAGGTCTTAAAGGTGTATGTCTCCAATGCTGGCTGTATCCCTGAACACACAGAGATCTACCTAGCTCTTCTACCAAGTGCTGGGATTAAAGGCATGTGCCACCACCGCCCCACTCTTGCTATGGCTCTAATAGCTCTGACCCCCAGGCAACTTTATTTATTAACATACAATCAAAATCACATTTCAGTACAGTTAGAATACCACCACATTTCCCCTTTTCTATTTTTAATAAAAAGAAAAAAAAGCAAAAGGTTATAACTAACATAAGAAAAACTATATACAAAAGTACAATAACTATATACAATATATACAAGTAATAAATACCTGTAGTCTCACCTCAGCTGCTCTCTACATATCTGCTATACTCTTCTATAAGGAGAGGCGTGGGTTAGACCATTCTATAGGATGTTGCTGGACTATATCTTCCAGATTTTTCTATAGGAAAGGAGGACTTTCCCCAGCTCCAGTTCAATGAAATAGCAATTCTGACTCTTCTCAGTCTATTTTGCGCCTGGCCCTAAGGTTGTGGAAAGAAGGAGAAGACAGATATCATTGATAGTCCACATTAGAAACAGACAGATGATCATAGCAGATCCTCTTCGTTCCCCTGTCAGTAAGGGTGGTGCTTTGACCAACAGGCTAAGGAGGAATGGTACATAGGGACAGAAATAATCAACAAGTGGAAGGAATCAGTACTGGAAAGCAACAGAGGCTCCTCTCTGACATTGGAATGGGTGTCTGTTTTGTATATGTACGTGTGTGTGCGTGTGTGTTTTCATGTAAATATACATATGTATAAGCATATATGTGTACGTGGTCACATGCATATGTGTGTATACAGACACACACATGAGCAGCTACCTATTCTCTGCTAAAAGCTGCAGAAGTATGTCACAGCCTGGGTACTCTGGAAGCAAGCGCTGAGACAGTTTGGTGTGCAAGATGTTCCCAGGGAACAGCACATGTAAGAAGAAAAAGAGTCTTATTTAGCAGATGAAGAAAGAGCTGCCATGGAGGCTGCCTTTGCCACTCACTGGAGAGCTACTGGGTCTTACTAGACCTGTATTGTGTTACACAAAATAGAAATGGCTGGGCCAAAATTGCCAGGCCTTGAGATGCCTGCTGCACTCCCCCCCGGACTGTGACGACCCAGGTAAGGTCTGGTGTTAGCAGACAAAGCCCTGAAGTGCAGGCAGACCCAGAGGATGCTGACAGGTAGAGAGTGCCTTCTGCCTTCCACATCGCTAGGAGGCAATCCTCCTTTGAAGAGAGGTCCAGACAGTGTGTTCCAAGTCTACCATACTAGAGTAGATGAAAGTGTTACATCGTAACCCAGGACATGCCACAATGTGGCTCGTTCACCATGTCAGTGCTGGTATGGGGTAAACCAAGCACAGTACAGAGTATCTGGAGTCAAGTTAGTTTCCAATGAATGCGTGGAAAAGGAATTCCCTACTTGGTTATGAGTGGGTGTAAAAAATTTAAAATATAAACAGGTTCCATCTATGTATCTATGTATGTATGCATCCATCTATCTATCTATCTATCTATCTATCTATCTATCTATCTATCTATCTATCTATCTATCTATCTATCTATCATCTATCCCTATCCCTATCCCCCACTCCATAGAAGTGGAGTTAATTTTTCCTTCCCTTATTCTTCCATGGCCTCTGGCCAGTTTGAGCTACAGGATAGGAAGAAGACACTGTACTGGCATAAGGTTTACAAGCATTTGGTCTTAGAGAGGGAGGCCTCTCAGTTAGTAGAACCCCTGCTTTGCCAGCATGAAGACTTGAATTCAATCCCTAAGTGTGATAGCACACACTTATAATCCCAACACTTCAACAGTAACAACAGGTCAATCTCTGGGCTCAATAGCTAGCCAACCTACCCTAACCAATAAGAATCAAGTCTTTGAAAGAATATCTCAAAGGGAGTCAATAGCATTCCCGAGGATGACACCCAAGGTTGTCCTCCAACTCCCACAGCCATGTACACCCACATACAAACATGCACACACAGATACATACACATGCACAAAAATTAAGATAAAGAAAGACCTTGTTCTCTGGGACCACTGAGGGCATCAAACAAGCCCAGATACCCTTCAGGGACGATCATGCAGAGCAGCTCTGAGAGTATTTGAAGATGGAGAACATCCAATCTCGGCCCAGTCTTGCAGTCAACTCTCTAACCCAGAACCAGGCATGTGGACAAAAGTGAGCCACCATCTGAATAGTGGTGGATTACAATAAACTAAACCCTGCTGGAGCCTCACACACAGTGCCACGGGGTGGAAGGCAGTGTCCAAGGTCCCCAGTTTTTCAGTGGTTGGTACATAGCAATGGATAACTGAAACTGTGACCAAAGGGGGTAGCAAGGACATGGCAAGTCCTTACTTAATCTACGAGTAGAAGATTGAAAGGTCATGATGCAAGGACAGCCCAAGGGCTGGCCAAGAATGGGCAGAGACCAGTGAATAAGAAGTTGGTGGTCAGAGGGGGAAGCACACGTGGCAGGCCTGAGGTGACTCATGCTGAGATGGACACGGCTGGCTTCCAGACTCCTAGTGAAGTAGAAAAGGAGATGTCTGCTGACATGAGCAGCTGGGATAAAATAAGACTGTGGCGGTGAGGACAGGAAACACTTTGGGTAAATGGTAGAACCTCAGCACCAGGGAAACTGAGGCTGCCAGTAAGGATCATTAGAGTCAGGTGGCCAGGATGTACAATGTCAAATTATCACCATTGTGATGCCCCAACAAACTGAAGTTTTTCACACATCCCTCTCACACTGTTTCTGCTATTATGAAATGATAAGCCTTTTCTTCTTAATGACAAGGGAAATAACACAGCCCCAAACATGACAGAAAAGGGTAGATTGGCCATTCATTTTAACTTCTCTTAGATGAACTTCATTTCAGTTTCTTCCTGTTCTTGTTCACTCTCAAGCAGAGAATCTGAGATGCTTTGAATTATTCCTGGTATGTGCTAGATAACTAGTACTTGGTGAATGAGGGAATGGATCATGGATGAATGAATGCTTCCCTTACAACCACTCCATAGGGTCCTGACTTATCTCTCATAGAGACCTCAGCACTTTTTTCCTACCTGCTTTAGTCCCCATGCTCCTGGCAAAGGTTAACCTGTGATTACATCCACACGGAGTCCCTGGCCTCCTATAAGTTGGCATGCCATCCATTACAAACAAGGCAGGCCCGACTCTGCTTTTTCTATTGTCCCTGGCTGCATCCCCAAAGCTCATTTCCTATCCGTTGAGTGGATGAACTTGACTATTAAACACTCCTACAAATCAGAGTCTTTCCTATGCTATCTCTTGTGCCCAAGAGACCAAATAGTTGTATCCATTGTGTGTTTGGTGCTGTGTTCCAGAAGTGTAATCCTTCTACTTAAAGTCAAGCTAGGAAATTGCTTTTTCATTCTCTTTTGTCTGCTATCTATGTGTGTATTTCTGTGATTATCTGTCCTCTCTCTCTCCGTCCCTCCGTCCCTCACCTTTTCCTCTCTCCCTCCCTCACCCTGGGGTTAGGTTAGGATAAGATGTTACCATTTTTCCTGTCTGTAGAAGCTGGAGGGAAAGCCTAGCTGGGTGTATTCTCTCCTCTAAGAACTTCCCACTTCTTGGGCAGAAGACACAGTGCCTCTCTGGCCAGCCCTTTTTACTTCATTCCTTGATTTTGATAGTGTCTTGGAAGTGGGATGAGCTATTGCCTTAGTCCTTGTAGAACTGGAAGAGGGGACAGATGGGACACCAAAGCTAGAATTTACTTCTGGGCGGGAGAGAAGATGGGCAACCAGCTCCAATCTGCCTCTTCCAGTCTACTGCAGCCAATTCTCAATGCAATACTCCCACTTAGCAGAAGGCTGTTCACCATCTCATGGAGGCCTTTGTTTTAGATAATTACTTTGAGAGCACCTCTGGATTGAAGCACAATACTATGATAACCTCCCCTGTAATGGGACTCTACCTCTATAAGAATATTATCTACACTGGCAACCAATCTCATTCCCCAACTCTCTGTGTCTCTAATTACTTGGAGCAACATCCTAACATTGTGATATTTAGATGTAGGCCCTATGTGACTGGGTTATTAATAGACTTTGGAATGAAAATTAACTATCAGCCGTGGAGCTCATAGTTAAGACAAAATAGTAATAGTGCATTGTATGACGTCACAGTCCATGCTTTCCTATCAGGGCTCTACCTGTGAGGAGTCGGTCAGTTATTTGTTTTCCCCAAACTGCAGCTGACGAGATCTCCTAGGACTCCAAGAGAACCAATAATGCTTTGTAGTCACACAGCAAAAGACGCACATGCAAAACTAGAGCCTGCGGCTTTGGGCTCCTAAAATCTTCTTTTCTTGATTCAAATAGCCCAGAAAATTAGAGATTATGCTGCAGACTCCAGCTCTTCCCTTTGAAGTAGGACTGCTGATCTCCCAGTGAGTCAGCAATCACAGATAGCCCACATCAGGAAAAGGGAAGGTTTGTGGAGGCCGTTCTGATGCAAGCAAGCAGGGGACCTTGTGCCCCTGGAAACCCAAAGCTGGCCCCTGGCTGAAGAACAAGCCTCGATTCTAGACTAAACAGAGGGGAACAGGAGTGTCAAGCAAGGCTCTGGGCAGCCTGATCTGGCCAAGACTTTGCTCTGAAAGCCTGACAAATAGTCATTATTTCTCTTCCTCTTAAGCTTTTAACTTTGCAATGAGAAGTATAAACATTACGAATAATAGTTCCCTGATATTACCACACAGGTACATTTGTTTGCTCACCAATTCCCCTCTCTGTCTTTTAAATTCTCAGTCTTCCTTGGAGCGTTAGTTTTCTGCTGCCATATTAAACATCATTGAAACTTTGCATTGAAAACCACCATCAGGTTAGGGACTGGGGAGAAGTGCAAGCTCAATGACTGAGTTTGGTCCCCAGAACCTTCCACATAAAACCAGCCACAGTGACACACACGTGCAATACCAGCCCTTGGGAGGCAGCAACAGGCAGGCTCTCTGGGAACTAATTGGCTAGCCAATCTAGCCTGATTGATAGTGATAGACTCTGCCTTTAAAAAGAAAGAAGAAGAAGAAACGGGGCGGGGGGGGGGGGAGTGAGGAGGGAAGGGGAGAGGGGAAGGGAGGGAAGGGGAGGGAGGGGAGGAGGAAAGAAGGGTGGTTTCTGCGGAATGACAACTGATTTTGTCCTCTGGCAACCATCTACACAAGGGCACCTGCACACACACATACCTGATTGGACACATACATGCCTGCACACACAAACAAAAGCCATTTATTGTCATGCAGTAGCTGGAGACTAGATGTCAGCTGTTGGTCATTGCCTACTCTCAATTCCCAAAGGCTGCCCACAGTTCCTTGCCTGGAACTCCAGTGGAAGTTCCCACATGCGTGTTCATTTCTCCCAGACAGCTGGATTGTGTCCTCCTGACACCTTCTTCTGCAACCAACTGGAAAACCTTCTTTCAAAGGGTTCTCAAAGTAAGTCAGGCCCCTCAAGATAGTCTCCTGTCTTAAGACCAACTGTCTCATACATAACCGAATCACTGGAACAAAATCCCTCAGGTTCCCAGACCCCTGGATTCTGCAGGATGTGCATACACTTGGCATGGGAAACCCTGAGACCATCTCAGAATTCTGTCTACCACACTTAGCAACAGCACAGGTCATTTACATGGGACAAAGTATAAGCAAAAACAATCCCTTTTCCTTCTAAGATATGACTCCACCTTCCATCTTGAAATGCCTCTCCCCAGAATTTCAGCTTCTTCCTTGATATCTCCACCAGAATCTAATTAGGAAGCTGAACTTGATGCTTCTAAGTGTTGATTATGACACTTTCCCAACCCATTCCTCTCTAAGTCTTCCTCATCAACAAGGGTGGCTCCTCCATTCTACTTCTTTTGCAGATGGACATACCTTGGAGTCACCTGTAAGTCTTTCTCACACATACCCCAGGGCTTATTCGCCTAAATATGGCTCTTCCTTTGAAATATGTGCAAAGGACTGTACATGTGTAAGTCCCTGATAAAATGCTCATCTAGTATGGAGAGCGCTGAGTTTGATCCTCAGCTCCACAGGGCAAGAAATGTGTGATAGCAGTTTGCCTCTGCTGCTAGCAAGTCACCACTGGACTTTGTCAGTAGACACTTGACCACCCTCCTCATTTCTACCTTTACCCCCACCTCTCCCCATCCAGTCTGTCCTCTGCACAGCAGCTAGAAGAACCTTTTCAAAGCATAAATGCACTCCTCTGCAAAAGTGTATCAATGGTTTCCAATCTCATTTAGACAAGAAAATCCTTGTCTCCACTCCTTCTGGCTGCCTGTCACCTCCTGTGACAGTCCTGTCCCAACACTGCTCTTCTTCCGTTACAACGCCATCTTCAGTGCCCTTGTACACACCAAGCACATGTCTTCCACAGGGTATCTCACCCTTGCTTTCCTCCTCTGTCCTCATCTTGATGTTGCGTGGACTGAATCTGCTCGTGTCCTAGTGAGAACTGGAAGGCTTTCTTAGCCTTCTCCTTCCCACTATGGCATTGCCATGTTTCATAGGGAAAAAGAGTCATGGTGTTTTTTTGCACTTTCAAGCTCGAGTCAGAAACAGTTGCCCGAGTCTCTGGAAGTCCCCCCAAAAAGCCAAAACTACAGTCACCCATCCTCCTTGCTTCGAGGAAGCTTTCCACCAACTAAAGTTTCTAGGATATGATAAAATATAACAGGCATTTAAGAATGGTGAGGAGGAAAAAAATCTGCCTTATAAAGAGATTCTCTACCGTATTGTTTCCCATCTAAAGTCCACTGGCTGTGCTTCCAAAAATGTCCTTGCAAAATCTTGATGAAAAACAACTTTTTCTCCATTCAAGTATGTTGCTCATTCCTCTGCTAATTCTTCCAAGGGGATATAGCAAAGGGCTACTTTTCCTTTACAGCCTTGATTTGTTCTGTCTACATCCTGTAATTTCCTTCCACATTGGAGAGCCAAGTGCTGTGTGGGTCTAATTAAACACTGTAATTATCCATGAGCTATAGCCCAGAAGCACAGAGAGAAAAATCTAACACATGTCTGATTGTAATATCAGGTAAATACTCAAGATGTGTGACTGGTGGAATGCAAAATATTCTATTCATTTAATATTCCTGATGAATAGTGAATTAGTCTAATCACATTAGCTATTCTATTCACTTATTAGGTGAGAGTGATTAGAAATGAATAGCTACAGAAAAACCCTCTCAAGTTGCAAAAATTAGACTTCTATAGTTTTATTATGTTTATTTTCAACTGGGGGTAATTGTCTGAGTCTTTCACCAAGACATGTTGGTGCCCCTCCCCTGTCTTTGCCTCTCGAAAGACTGAGTACCGGGAGCAAGTGGAGAGAGGGCAGATGAGACAATGCAGATCTGGTTTGCACTTGATCGTATAGATTGTATAAACACGAGAGACGATTGCACACAAACACTGCTCCTCTTCCAAGGGCATGACCTTCCATTTTTTTCTTCTCTTTCCAGAGGTGTAATTTATATACAATAAAATACCTAAGTCTTAAGTGTGTGGCTCAATGGAGTCTGACCAATGCAGATGCCTACTTACCAGGGTCCCTTGGGCCACTTCACAGACGACACACGCTCCTTTCCAGAAGTTACCACTGTTACGTCTTCTACCACCATCCACTGATTTAGTGTGTAAACTCATATGAATGAGATCCTATCGTCACAAACCAATTCTAAAGATTGGTGTGGGTTTTGTAATAAGCAAAACAAAGGGGCAAGGCCACCACCCCGGAACTACCCACCAAAGCTCTTGAGACTAAGATGTTTAACAAGAGTAATCCATGCAGGGTCTGGAGAGAAGGTTCCCTGATTAAGATCACACATCGCTTTTGCCGTAGAACTGGAATTCAGGTCCCAGCATCCATGTTGGGTAGCTCACTACTACCTATCACTTTAGCAACAGGGACTCCAACACCCTCTCTGGTTCCCACGGGCCCCCACACTCATAAGTGTATATACCCACATACAGATGCATGTACATATAGTTAAAAGGAAAAGATCTATCTTTAACCAAATAAAAGTGATTTGTGCCTGTTTTGAGGGCTGTCAACATCACAAAACCGAAAAGCCCTCCTGTTTACCCTCACTATCAAGCAAACCTAGCTGAATGTCCCCATTGGCTCCTTAAGATCCTCCATCCTTCTCTCCATTCTGTCCTGGGATTCTGGAGACTGACCTCTGTCTCTGTGGATTCAGCAATGATTCTCTCTCTATATCTGTCCAAAGAGAAGCAGTGGCTAGAAACAGGAGGGCAAATGGTGGGTAAGGAGGGGTTATTTGTTCCCTAGACACTATGTGTGTGTTGTGTTACCTAAATCATAACTGCATCTAACACAGTCTTTGCCTAAAAATCAATTACTCTTCCCCAAGCCTGAGTGGTCCTAGTGCCCAGCTTTCCCTTGCCCACTCTGCTAGACCCGCACTTCTAGTTGGTTTGAGTGATATGGCCCCATAGGTTTATATATTTGAATGGCTGGTCCCCAGTTGTAAAACTATTTGGGATGGATCAGAAGGTGTGGCCTTGTTGGAGGAAGTGTGACACTGGGGACAGGCTCTCCCCACCCTCTTCATCTCCTGATTATAGATCAGTCGTGAGCTCTCAGTTACTGCTCTAGAGTCCTGCCTGCCTGTTGTCATGCTTCCTGCCAAGACAGTCATGGACTCTGACCCTGAGGAACTATGAGCTCCAAATGACTTCATGTATAAATTACCTCGGTGTGGTTAGTTTTGTTTCAGCAAAATAGAAAGTTAACTAAGACATTTTTGCCTTAGTCTTCCCAACACTTTTTCAAACGGCCCCTTCATCCAACTTCCTCCATTGTCCCCTGTGAATTGTGCTGTCTGGCTTTGTCCCTGTCTGCCACCAACATTAACATGAACAGGATCTCTAGAAAGAGAATGGGATGTGGGCACTCCAGGCGGCCTCCTAGAAGACACACTGTTCCTCAAGGGCTTCCTCAGTGGCCACCTTTTTCTAATCAGAGCACACTGGAATCCTACCTCTTTCTAAAGAGGGGATTCTTAAATCATCTGCACACATAATTCATGCTGGTCTTTAAACACAATGGCAAGTGATCCAAACCTTGTAATACACTGTCTTGAGGCTTATGAGTTATTTTTACCATTTGAACTTACTTTAGGTCTCCTGCCAAATCTCTCTTATTGCAATTTCAGACATTGTATATACAGGTGCTTGGTGAAAGTCATTCATGTCCTCTCAGCCAGCCTCCCCCGGGCAGGAGAGAGATAAGAAGGGCTCTGCCCAAACTTCCCGTGATACAAGAAGAAGATCAAGAGAGGAGACTCATTGCTTGTCAAAAGAAAGGGTGGAGAGTTGACGCGAGACAGAGAAAGTTAAGCGAACTCAGGTATTCATTACATCTGCCGTCTGCCAGATGCTGTGTTAAACACTGGCTGCACATTGTTTCTCATATTAGCCACTCGAGGCTGGGGCTTTGGCACGATTCATTCACAGATGGGGAAATTGACAGGTCCAAGAGAGAAATCCATTCCCTTAATCCAACGTCCCAGGTTTCTGCCTGTCAGTCAGGGAGGCGGGTGGAACCACCATGACTGTGTGAAGCCGAAGTCCAGAAAGCAGCTGAGTGGCTTTAAGGGTCCAAATGCCTTGTGTTGGTTTGAATGAGAATGTCTTCCAAAGGCTCGGAACACTTGGTCCCCTGTTCGCAGGCTGTTGCGGGGAGGTTGTGAAACTGTGAGGATGGCACCTTGATGTCACTGGGGGTGGGCTTTTAGTGTTTGTAGCCATGTCCCACTTCCTTTTTCTCTGTCTCAGTCTTTCGGCTGAAGGTGCGAGCTCTCAGCTTCCTGCTCCTGCAGCCCCGACTCTGCCCTACCATGCTAACCTCTTCTTCCGGAACTTAAGCCGAAGTTAACAGAAAACTAACTAACACACTCCTCCATTCAGACAGACCACATGGTGGAGTACAGGGAAACTCAGATGTGCCAACTGAGCCATTTTGATTTAAAGAGCTGGTGGAGGGGCAGGGAACAAAGGTGTTCCCCACGAAGGAGCAAAGACCTGACAGGAAGACAGGACCAATCACTTGGGAGGAAATACCCCTGGTGCTCCCAGGGTACAGTTACAGTGAATGGGGGTCCTGACCTGTCAGCTCCCTTTCAAACATTCATTCAGTCATTCAACAAGTAGTTATTGAGTCAGGGTCTATACTTGGTGCCAGTGAGCACGACATTGAATTCAAGAGACAAAATGTCACAGAACAGACGCAGATAAGTGGTAAGGAAACAAAAGAACCAACAAGATGCCAGGTGTTGAGGTGTGATCTGAGGGCATAAGGCATGGAAAGGAGGCCACGTGGCAGTGGCACTTGTATGTGCTCACTTGTGTCTGAAGTGGGTGGATTCAGGGGTCCAAAGAGAACAACCGCCTCATGAGCATCAGGAGTCTTCGTGTGGATCTCCAGAGGCGATGTTGCAGATGGAGCGGCCTGTATCTGTGAAGACCTGAGGTGGGGGTGTATGTCACTGTGTGTGGGGAACAGCTGGAAGCAGGTTCTGACTGGGTCTGACTTGAAGACTAGTTCAGCTCAGAACATCTGTAAGCGACAGATTGTGTGGAGCCTTGGCACATTGAAAGCACTTTTCAGATGAGATGGGATGTTACAAGAAGGCTCCGAGGAGAAGAGAGACATGGCATGGTTGGTGTTTTAAGAGATTAGTTCAGAATATTGAATGTAAACCACAGTTGACCAGAGAATAAAGTTAGACCGCTAGTTTGGTTTTTTGAAGAGTTCATACATGAAGACTAAGGAGATGGTTTAACAGGTGAGAACATTTGACACGCAAGCGTGAGGGCCTGAGCGCAGACTCCTGGCACCCGTGGTGATAAAGGAAAATAGAAAAGCTGTGAACGGCCACACATTCCTGTCCCTGTAGCACTGGGGGCGGGGAAACAGAGATACTCACATTTGCAGGCCGGCCAGCCCACCGAGCCAAAAGAGCCTGTGTGCTCCAAGTTCAGTGACCTTGTCTCAAGGTTATAAGCAGAGAGTGGCCTCACACATGTGCACATTGGTCACATACACATGCATCTACACATGCACATACACGTATACAACACACACACACGTATACAACACACACATATACAACACACACCTATACAACACACACAGACACCTCTCTCTTTCCCCTTCTTCTCTCCCTCCCTCCCTCCCTCCCTCCCTCCGTCTGTCTGTCTCTCTCTCTCTCTCTCTCTCTCTCTCTCTCTCTCTCTCTCTCTCACACACACACACACACACACACACATGCACGCGCGCACACACACACACACAGGTAGTGGGTAGCCATTCCAGCTTTGATCTGGAAGTTCCAACCCCCATTGAGGCTTCAGCAACTGTCACGCCTACAAGGCGGGGCCAAGGGAGGCGCCTGGAGACCCAGATCTGCATGGCGAGCGCTCTCTCTGTTCCTGGACCCTTGACAGTGGAGGTTGACCGAGCAGAGCTCCAGAGAACACCGCTGGACTGCGATAAATCTTCCCCAGACCCCACGACCTACCTAACTCTTCATTTGTAAATTACCCACTAAATAGATCTTCCTTTTAACTACGTGGAGTGGCCTTAATAATTTCACCAGGACACGGACACACACACACACACACTCAACATGAGAGGATCACGAATCAGACGATTCACTGAGGCAGTGGAAGTTGTGAGAGTGTTTGGAGTCTGCAGGTATCTTGAAGAAGGAGCCTACAGTCTCTGCCCTTGGACTGACTGGACGGTGTAAAGGTGACGCTGAAGCTTAGGGCTGAGTAGATGCTCGTGCGTGAAAACAGGGATGATTTCGGAGAAACTCTTTGGGGACATTTCAGGGCTTCTTTTGAACACCATAGAGTCAAGGCCTTTCTTAGACATCCAAGCCCGATCTGAGGTAGAGGATCCAGGTGGACAGACTTGCATTAGGGAGTTATTGTGTGGTTAAAGCCATAGACTCAGACAAACTCCACCCGCCCCAGTGATTATAACTGAGACTATGTGGAGATGAGGAGGCAGAGAGGAATGGAAAGGGGAAAGACAAAAGAGGAACTGCAGTGAGATATCAGGGCCAAGGCAGAGGGGAGCTTCTGGAACTAGGAGAGAAGAGAGCTGGGAGGAGGGTCCGAAAAACAAGTCACACCTGAAAGGGCTAGAATGAAATTTAACACTTTGAGTGCTAATTTTCAAAATGAAAACACATTAGAGGCTAGAGAGACAGCCCAGTCAGTAAAGCGCTTGCTTTGCAAGCACAAGCTTGTCAGCAGGTCCCCGGAACCCACATTAACTGAAGCTGGACATGATGATGTGCACTTGCAGTCCCAGCAAAGGGACCATGGAAACAGGAGGCTCCAAGCCTTGCCACTTAGCAAGCTCCAGGCCAGTTAGAAACTGTATGGGGAAGGGGCAGATGGTGCCCATGGAACAATACCAGAGGCTTTGTTTGTTGTTTTGTTTGCCTTACACACACATGCACAACTACACCTACCTGAACACATTTAAACACACAAATGTGTGTGTGCACATGTGTGAGTGCACTTGTGAACACACACACACATAGGCCACAAATAAAAATTAAAGTATTTTTTAAACAAAGAGAAAGGAAGGAAGAAAGGAGAGAGGGTGAGAAGGAAAGAAGGAAGGAAGGAAGGAAGGAAGGAAGGAAGGAAGGAAGGAAGGAAGGAAGGAAGGAAGGAAGGAAGGAAGGAAGGAAGGAAACCATGGAATCGAATCCTTCTAGATGAAGCAGGGTGGTAAATGAGAATCAATCTGACCTGTGAAGTCTTCTTCAGCCTTCCCTAGAGCTCCAGTGAATAGTGGGGACAAAGACCCGGATGGGATGGGCTCAGGAAAGAAGAGAGAACACAGGTTTAGGAAGAGAGAAAATGGAAACAAAATGTACTGACAATGCTATCTATGAGTTTTGCTGTAAAAGAAAAAAAATGGTGGCTCTTCCATCATGACTGCTTGGCTGGCAAGGAGGATCAATAGAGCAAGGTTCATCCTAGCTATGGGAGACAGAGGGGGTCTTCACCACAGGGCAGGGGTGAAAAGTCAAGTGCCAAAAGGTCACCATATCTAACCAGAACGGCTCTTAGCTGATGTAAGCTCCACAGTTCCACAGAGCATTTCAACCGGAGAAGCACAGTCATTTTGTTGCTAATTGTCTTAAACTAACAATTATTTTTTCTTTATCCCTAAATGTTTCTGTAAATCATTTTACAAATAAAGGCACTGGAACTCAAATGATTTTTATGACTTTGTCAAATTTTCAAAGTGTACATGAAAACCAAGACCCAAATTAGATCTGGCTGATTCCTAAGGCTGATTCAAATTGTTCTACAACACTGAAGCTTGGTCTTCCTCAGTGGGTCCACTAGCTAATGAGAAAGGGATATCAGACCAAATGTGCCTGGTTCCAGGTTCCTTACCACCATCGATAGATAGATAGATAGATAGATAGATAGATAGATAGATAGATAGATAGATAGATAGATAGATAGATAGATGATTGACAGATAATGAATAGATAAATTCATGCTTAGCTTCAGCTTGACTTAATGCCTTGGAGGAAGGAACCTCAACTGAGTAATTGTATCCTTCATATTGGCCTTTGGATATGACCATGGAGCACCTCTAAGTTGCTAATTAACATAGAAGGGCCAAGTCCACCATAGATGATGTCATCCCTAGGCTGGTGGAACATATAAGACAGACTACTGAGCAAATCAGTAAGTAGCGCTCCTCCACGGTCTCTGCTTCAGTTCCTGCCCCCAGGTTCCTGTCTTGAGCTCTTGCTCTGGCTTTCCCCAATTATGGATTGTAACCTGAAAGCCAAACAAACCCTTCCTCCCCATGCTGCTCTTGGTCATAGTTTATTCACAGCATCACAAAGCAAACTATAAATAGATAGAGATGGAGGTTGAGTGATTGATATGAGATGGAATTGACTCCCACACTTGAGGGGCTGCCCAGTGTGAGCTTTGAAGGGTAGACCAGCAGGTCAGAAACTGAGGGAATGATTTTGTACTCTTGAGGCAGATTTCTTTTTTCTTGAAGTAACCTTAGTTTTCCCTCTTGAGATGCTGCTGCTGCCAGTGATTGATGTTTGTGTTTGTGAGATGGGGTTTCATTATGTAGTCCAGGCTTATCCCCAATATTCATGATGCTTCAATCTCAAAACCTGCCCCCAGTGACATACTTCCTCCAGGAAGGCCACACCTCCTAAACCTCCCCAAACTATACCACCAACTGAGGACCAAATTTTTAACTGTCTAAGACTACGGTGGACATTTCTCATTTAAGCCACTATCACAGCCACTAACATGATCAAAGGTGATCTATTGCAAATTAGATATATTGCAAATATAGCTGGTGAACACACTTACACAATACCATGGCAAACAACCCTTGGATTGGTGCTTAACTAACAATATGGTAGGCTAGCCACACTAGCTCATACAGTTAACCAGCACAGTGTCAGCTTGATCTCTGCTTTTCTTCCACAGAAGCCCCAACCAAGTACTTTGTTTCAAAGATATTTGTCTTCTAGAATTATCATTTCTTGATTGGATTTTCAGCAACAGACCAGCAAGAGGCCTGAGGAGGAGCTGTCCTCAGACCACTGTAGTGTTGAGAGTGGTTTAAAAGATTTGTTGTCATTGATTTTTACTGTAGAGAAGCAGGAAGCTGGCAAAATGAGAGGTGGTAATTCCTCAAGGCAAAGTAACACATAAGTAAATACAAATATCTCCAGCCTCTTGAAAGAGATCATGGCCTCAGGGATTATGAAAACACCAATTCTAACCCTGCTTCCTCCGCACAGCCCTGGCTCTTGGTTCTTCTCTCACAACAGTTTTCTAGGAAGCTGGCCTGGTTTCAAGGGTCCCCAACCTCAGCAACCCTTCTTTAATCTGTACATGGATAGCTAGAGGTCTCTTGTCAATCAGATGGAAGAGCTGGGTTTAGGGTATCGAAGCATCACTCCCTGTACTGGAGGAATTTGGGCTGGCCTCCATGGTCACTTCCTGATTGGAAGCATGCAGATGGTTCTTACAGAGTGGGGACTTGTGTGCTAGCTGGTAAGTCCCACTCAGAGGCACCAAGAAGGAGAAGAGCTTGAACCAGCTAGGTTCTGGTTGCGACGCCACTGCTTCACTGAGCACCTGTATAGAAAAGAGAGAGGACAAAGAAGAAAGCGGAAGTCCCTGCATTGAGGGCGGGACCATGTTCTGTTCCAGAAAGAGAAGAGTGAAGAGGGGATTTTGACTTCCTCAGCCCTCCATTGGGGTTTCAGCAGAGAGTAATGAGCGGTGTAGGTTTCTAACGGAGGACTCATTTATCTGGGTGCCAGTGGGTAAGCCTAGCTTCCCAAGCTTGAAAATTTAGATTTATTGGGTGCCAGAAATTGCACCGGACCCCATTTAATAGGCCCGTGCACCATGAAGGTGAGGATGGAAAGATAAAAGCGAGGGAGGTGGAATGAGTGGCGGAGGGACACAGTATGAGGACACACAGCGGATTCTGATCAGCACGTTGGATCCTGGCCACAGTGGGCCTGAAGTACATGGATCTGGAGAGAACGGTGGTTTATGAATGACAGAGATCAGGAAAACCTGTGGGAAGAGAGCGAGGTGGAGAAGGGGAAGCAAGCTCTCCACATCCAAAGGAGTGGGGAGTTGCAAGGAGGGAGAGAACCAGGACAGAATTCTGGACTCTGTGACTACATGAAGAGAAACCTGGTGGTAAAAGAGGTGGAGCGACTAGAAAAGAAAAAAAAAAGCCATTTGCTGGTTTAAAAAAAAAAAAAGGAAAGTATGTATCTTGTTCAGCCTCTTGCTCTGAAGCAGAAGAAAACCTTTGAGATTTATGGAATGTGAATTTACATAGAGAGGCTCTGGAATATATGAATAATCAGGCCACTTCTGATGTGAAGAGAAAGGGCCAGGCTGAGGGGAGCATGTTTGTAGTGGGGAAGGGGGGAAGCCTGGGGGGGCTGACACATAAGCCCCAGACTCCATGTTGATTCCTCCGGCGAATACCAGAGTTTGTACTGCCTTCCTCTGGTGTCTCAAGGTCTTCATTTTTTTTTTTTTTAATCCATTTTTTTTCTCAACCTGGTAGAAGCAGTGTGAGGATGAGTTTGCAGGCTTTGGGGTGTTTAAACAAACAACAAAACCACGGGATGAACCCTCCAGCTGATGTGTTCTTCTGTTGGCATAGAGACGGCACTCAATAGTTACCGAGCTTTGTTCCTTGTACAAATGACCATACTAGATCCATACGTATAAGAGGACTCTTCACTCATTCACCTACTCATTCACAAAAACCTGAAGGCGGAAAGATGAGTAAGAGCCCACCACCATCACTGCCCTCAAGTATTCCTGCTCCTCTGGGGTTCGAGCAACTAGTACATTCCCATGGTGAGATGGGAAACCAGAAAGCAGGGAAGGATGACATCGTTCTTTATCTAACAACTCACTTTCTTGGGGGAATCAGGGTTAATCACTCTGAGGACAATGACCTAATCACCTCCCATCAAGTCCCCCCTTTTAAAGTGCCAGCACCTTTCCTTTCTGCCAAGGTAATTTAAGGGATGTGCTCAGGCTATGTCCAAACCATGGCAATATCTATAGCATTTATAGAAACAAGCATGTGTATTTACCTTGTAAAGTACGTGAACACATATCACAGAAAGGTTGTTTTAAAAGCTAGTCTTCTACAGGAACACAGATCATCAGAATCACTTGCTATTTATCCAGCATTCATTTATTACTGTCCCTCCCTTATGTGGCTAAGTGTATATCTTTTACACATTGAGAAGATGTTAGCCTCTGTGACCTAAAGCAATCGGATAAGGTCTTTAAAAAAAAACAGTATCTGAACAATGCAGATGTTTAATAAAATTTGAAACTCACAGCTGTGCTCGCTAGGGTGAGACAAACATGGCTATGGACTTGTTTAGTGTCGGTAAAGCAGGTGACAGGTTTAAAGAGTATACTGGTGTGTGTGTGTGTGTGTGTGTGTGTGTGTGTGTGTGTGTGTATTTAAAGAGTATACTGGTGTGTGTGTGTGTGTGTGTGTATCTATGTGCACATATATGCTGGCATAAATATATGTATGTATATTTATTTTGCTATAGGGATGTATTCAAAGCAGTGAGATGAAGTTGTGCAAGCAAGCATCTTTTAACAGTTACCCGTTCTTTCTTCTCATCTCTCTCCCCAATCACCTTCTTACTCCACACAACCCCCAAAAGACCTTGGGGTCTTTGTATATTCCGTCCATATATGTTCATTCTGCCTCCTCATGGATGTTTACCCATTATCCCTAACTTCCACACACGTTTTTCCCACAACGTATTTTAACTTCAACAGTTCACCTGGCCAGCAGTTGAAGATGAAGTCCTAAGGGGGGTGGAGCTTCGTAATGAGTCAGCAACAATGGGGGGAGGCATGGAGGTGGGAGATGGAGGCACAGAAGAGAGCCTTTTCTCCCTTTCCTGCTCGGGGTTGGGGATAAAGAAAGAGGGAGGTTCGTTTTGTGTGCTGCTTCTTTCTCCAGTGGGCAAGGCCCTCTGAAGAGTTATCACCTGAGGTCAGTCTGCCTTTTTTTCTGTCTTCGCTGGTCTCCGCAATTGCCTCAACTAGAGAGTATATCAGATGGCAAAGGTACCTCTCAGTTCTTAGTGTCTACCCATCTTACCCCCCTATATGAGAGGTGACTTAAGTGGGAAGGAGGGGAACTGTCAAGATGCTTACTACGATATTCAGTGCTTGAACTTGATGGTTTACTTTCCCCCTGTGGGGGGCTTGAACTCAGAGCCTTGGACATACAAGACATATTCTGAGTCAGCTTCCTCCTCTGTGAGATAGAAGCTTATCCATCCATCCCTCTGTTTGGTTATGTGCTAAAGGAAACACATTGATGTATATTCTAGCAACTAAAATAACATTCTCTGCCTGCCTCCCAGGACCATAAAGCAGAAACACAGATCCAATGTTACAAATGAGCTTTGGATTGTGTGTGCAACTGGAGGGAAGAAAGGACTTTTACGTTCACTTATTACCTGTGCCCTGTGGATACTGTGTGCTCTGCTGGTCCTGCAAGGGTTATTTTTGCAGACAACTTATCCCCCTCCCCAGCCCGCCCCCCCCCCAAGTTTCCGTCTGTGTAGCTCCCAGCAGATGTATTAAGTATAGTCTTGGAGCCTTTCCAGACTCTCTCTTTAAGACACAGAATGTTGAATATTTCCTGCACACAGCAGTCAGCTCTGGCCTGGCGTTGTGCCAGGAAATCTGCTGGGTGCTGTCCCCACCCCTTCCCTAGTGTCTGGGCCCCAGCCCCAACTTGTCCAGGTTCCCTGGGGCTTCCCTGGGAAACAGGGTAAACGCTAGAGTAGAGGCAGCCTCTGCAGCAGCATGGCTTAGAGCCGCCGCGATCCCCAGCTCCCCTGCTCCCTCCAGAGCCCCGCGGAAAGTGGGAAGACTTACTGCTGGCTAGGCCTTTGCTCACCGAAGCAGTCAAACCCCTCGGGAGGCAGAAGAGCAGCTGGCTTGTCCTGAAGTGAGGCTCTGCCTCGGTGGAGACATTTCCCCAGGAAAAAGAAAAAGCAGAGGTGAACGGAGCTAAGCTAGTCTCCGAGGTTGGCCCCACCACAGAGAGTGGGAGATGAGACCTCATCTGTCTGGTTTTGCAGTGAGTTGCTACACGGTACACTCCCCGGCCTAATGCCTCCTTCCTCCAGCAGCCACACAAACTGAATCCATATTCCTCTCCAAACACTGCCCCGGCAGGGAAGGGATCATGGCAGTCCCTGGGACAGCATTCGGATCTCTGCCCCCTTCCTCTCCCTCTTCTCAGTCAGTTGGTGAACTCACTTGTACAGGTTGACCTTGCAGCTCTCTGGACCCAGCATTGGCACTTCAGCAGAAGCTAGGATTCTGCCTTTCAATGGCCTCTTTTCTGGCCACCCCCACCCCTCTTTGTCTGTCCATTTGCTCCCCAATCCCTCCCCATATCTGATTTTATTTTCTAATGGGTAACAGGGTCACTTGCGACATCCCTCCATCGAATGCCCACCCTCTTCCCTAACTGCATTGGTTCAACTGACAGAGCAGAGTCTACAGTACAGGGGGAGAGAAGCAAGGCTCCGGCAAGGTGCCGGGACTGGTGAAACCATCCAGAAGACAGGCAGACGCCATCTTGCACCCACGGAGCTCCCTGCCGCGTGATCCCAGGCTGACGGTGAAACACCGCCCTAGTGAAGAGGCCTACCACGACAATAAACCTTCATCATCAAGAAGAACAAAAGAGGCCCTCAGAGAACAGGAGAATCCAAGCCTAGCCAGTAAGGAAATGTTCAAGCAGGGGCACTTAGAGACGGGGTTGCCTACAAACAATTGCAGTCCCACGTCCAAGTTCAAGCTCTGCCCTTAATGACTTGTGTGGAGCTGCCACCCCTTCTGACCTCAGGCCCTTCCTTCATTTACAAACCAGGACAACTGAAGTAAATAGTATCTCCCAGCTCTCAAATCTGTTGATTTTGTGACTCCTTCAGTGACCTTGGTTTTGGGCCCCACATTGTGATAAAACCATATTAAAAAGACTGTGGACAGTGACTGTTAAGTCTCAAACCCAGGGATGAACGGCTGAGTTGCCTATTTAACATATCAAAGCAGCCCTGGCTGCCAGGGTCTCCCAGCATGCCTCAGTGCCTACCTGTTACAGGGTATTGCTTGACATATCCCTCCCTCTACCTTGAACTCTCCAGCCCAAGGACTGGGCTGCCCTTCCCCCAGAGGCTCTTCCCTATGTAATCCAGCCATTTTGGTTAGCCGCCTCTTTATTACCTTTTGTCCTCTTGGCTGCTGTACCTGGTTCCCCTTTCTTCTCTCTCTCTTCCTCTCCCCCATCTCCTCACACAGCTCAGGGCTATGTCCACTCTGGACTCTCCCAGATGTCTCTGATTCTGGCTATGCTCGCCCTTTTAGTTTCAATAAACTTTCTTTCCATCATATCTAGGAGCAGTCAGGTCCTTCTGTTTTGCCTTCGTTCCTTCCTTTCTCCCTTCCTTCCTTCCTTCCTTCCTTCCTTCCTTCCTTCCTTCCATCCATCCATCTTTCCTTCCTTCCTTTCTTTTTTCATTCAGACAGGGAAATGTCATGAAGGATATTCAAAACACCAGTCCCTGAATTCATGGAGTCTGCCTTATTTTCCAGGTGCATATGCTACGTGCCAGGACAAGAATGCTGGCTTCCTTTGAGGATGCAGTGCCCATGCTGTTTGGAAAGATGGGATGTTGCTATTCAGTTTGTCGCCATTCTTACTGGAGTCTGCTCAGACGAAGCTCCAGCTGCTAGAGCTAATGAGAGAAGGCTTTTATCAGACGCTGGAGGTCAGCAGACGGGCTTTATGGGAAGAGTGGAAGAATGGAGGAAGTTCCATCATGATCGTGAAAAGGCTTTTACAGTAAGCTCTGTTTGCTCTCCATCAGGAAGGACCAATAAGTCGTACTGGAAAGTGACTAATAGAAAGTCTTATAGATGGTGCCTGGGTTATCAATCTTCAAAGATTGAAGAAAACATCGGAATATAGCAAAAAAACAAAACAAAAAAAAACCCTGCTATATTTCTATAGATAAATTATTTCTGATGACTTCCAGTCCATTTACACAGGCTTTGCCTAGCAAGGAAGGCTTGGATTATTCCGTCATTTGTTGCAGAAACAAAAGGTTCCTGTTGTCAACCCACTGAAAAGCAAACAATGACAATGACAGTATCGCCAACCTGGTTCAGCTTTCCTCGCCATCTCTGTTTCTAACCTGCCCTGCTTCTTCTGCACCCTGCCAGCCCAGAACTTGGATGTGGTCCGTTTCTGGAAAGGGCCTCAGAACTGCCCTCCACCTGTGCTTATGCACTTTCCTCTAGTCTGGAAGTGTCCCTGATCTCATGGCTCTCAATCCTCGCTCAGCTGACATCACTTTCATGACCCAGTATTCCCCACTACAAAGAGACGATTCCTCCCATTTCAGCATTCCCGGTGCTTTTTACACCCAGCCCTGCTGGGCATTACTGCTATGCTCCATGAACCACATGGACCCATCTGGTCCTGCAACAGTCCTTTAGAGGGAAGTTGACACATAGCATCCCTGAGGATAATCTCAGGGTATGAGGAGATATATATATTATAATATAATTATTATAATATAATATGTATTATATGTAATATATCCTCATTTATACATAATGAGGATATATTATATATATACATATTATATTATAATATTCTCACTTGGCCTAACTTTCTTGATAGGAATATAAACATTTTCCCACTTACTAATGTCTTGAAAGCTTAGACTGTGGTCTGTCCTCTCCCAGCAATTAACATTTCTCTCTCCCAGCACATAACTTGGCATGTGGTGGTGAGCAATCAACATTTACTGAATCAAACTGAATATAATAAAAAGACACCTCGGTACACTAACATATTAGTAGAATGCTGCAGTTAGAAATATTAACCAACCCCCTCTATCTCTTTCTGTGTGTGTGCGCGAGCGTACATGTGTACATATGTCTGTGCATGTATGGAAGACAGATTTATCTCAGGGTATCTTCTTCTATTGCCCTCCATGTTCTGTTGTTGTTGTTGTTTTGTTTTGTTTTTGAGGCAGGGTCTCTTCACTGAACCCAAAGCTTGCCATTTCAGCCATGCTGGCTGGCCAGCACGCCCCAGGCACCCTTCTCCATCCCCCAGCTCTGGAATTCCAGACACTTATGGCAGTACCCAGCTTCTCTGTGGTGCTGGAAACCCAAACTTGGGTCCTCATGCTTGTGCAGAAAGTACTCAGCACACCGAGTCATCTCCAGCACCAGACCTTTCCATTTTTAACTGAGAACCAATCAGATTTTACACTATAAAGAAAAACAGCAGCACTCACAGCCCCATTTTAAAGTTCAGACCATTTACTTCAAGGAGGAAGGGCCAATATCCTAAATATGCCACGTTTCAGAAATTTGTGGACAGGGCTCACTCTGCTGAATTGTTACAGCTGGGTTATTGAGCATCAACTCTACATAGAACTGTTGAAGATTTAGAGATGCAAAGGGAGAAAGACCAGTTTCCTAAAGTCATGGGGATTATGCTGTAGGGGAGGAAATAGTAAAAAGATAAAGCTGGGAAATAGAGTTCCAGTATTATAAAAAAAAAATACATATCAAGGTAATGATATGTATTGAAAGCAGGTGAGGAGATGAGTACTTGAGACAGGTGGACAAGGAGTTATTGTCTGGTGGAGGTGACTTCTGGTCTTGAAGGAGTTAAATAGGTATCCAGAAAAGAAGCCCTTCCAACCAAAGAAGATCAGGTTTGAGGGAGAGAATGGCAAGCAAGATGATACAGCAGGAAAGGAGCAGAGCTGCAGGGAACCAGTAACAAATAGGAGGTCACAATGACAGCGGTGCCCTGGATGTAGGAACCGTAGACTGCAGTTACCGGAAGATGGGAGGCGGAACTGTGTTTTGATCTGGCCTATGTGTGAAGAGCATCACACTGGCTGCCATGTTGGAAACATACTTGGAGGTGGATGGAGTTGTGGCCAAGGATGCAGCATGGAAGCCACTTAAGAGACTCCTGGGCAATCCAGAATGCTGGTGCAGGAACCCTGGCAGTAAGTGGTGAAGCAGATAAGAAGTGAATGGACAATGGGATATCTGTGGACTTTGCTGAAGGACTGGATGTAGAGTCTGAGAGAACGGACTCCAAGGTGCTCAGCTTAGGCAACAAAGACGCAAGAGGCTATTTGCTGAGAATAAGTCTGGGGAGAGGGAGGTCAGGAAACATTAAGTTTGGATCCTTTTCGTCCCGCAAACACATTTGTTGAAAAAGCATTCAGACCTAGCAAACTGGAGTTTAGGAAAGACATTCAGACTATATATATATATATATAATATATATATATATATTACATATATAATACATAATATATATATGAGTTACTAAAGAGAAATACTGAAAGCCAAGAGACTGTTCTTAAGTGAGAAGAGAGGGAAGGAACAGTGAGGAGAGCTAAGGTGACTTTTGGGGACTAGAGCGCTGTAGTGATGCGAGAAGATGAGGCAGGGCTAGTGACGGTCACAGAGAAGGAGTGGCCTTGGCATGGAGGAGGGTGAACCTTGAACCTAGAATGTCCTGAGAGCCAAAGGCATAGAGTATTTTAAAGAAGACAGATGATCACCTGAACTAAATGGTGACAGATTGAGATGGGCATGCAAATTGACCATGCCTTTAACAACTGGCGGGTCATCATAACCTTGACAAGAGCAATTTTCTGCCAACTGAAGGGGATAAGATTCAGACTGTGGTGGATTCAAGGAAAATGTGACAGAGGAATTGGAACAACTAATATTAATGACCCTTTCACGGCAATCGCTCAGAAGGAGTGCAGCGCAAGCTGGAAGAGCTCGCAAGGGTAGTTTCTGATTTAGTTGAAGAATCTGCAGAAGAAAAGAACTCCTGCCTTCTGGGAGCATAGCTTTACTCACAGAGTGGGGAGGAACTCCAAAGGCCAGCTGTCCATACTGAGCTGATGGGCCCCTGGTCTATTGCCTGCAGAAAGTGCTAAGTCACCTACCCACTAGCATCCCAGAAGATATGGCTTCCCTGGAAGGGCCCAGGTCAGTGTCTCATCGCCTATCAGCACGACCAAATACCTCCAGCACTTTTCCTGTCTTCTTACCTGGGTCTGCAGGCACAATGGACTCTCAGTGAGAGACCCTGTCTCATAAGACAAAATGGTTGTCTCCCAAAGAACACCTGCAACTATACTCTAGCCTCTACATGTATACACACACACACACACACACACACACACACACACACACACACACCCCTACCTACACACAGATGTATATGAACATGCAGACATACATGTGCATAATAACATGTACACACATACACACACATAAACTCATATGCACAAAGAAAATCTGCAGGAAGCCTGAGATAAGAGAATGTCAAGAACCCCAAAGTTAAGGGAGAATTATGTTGTGGACCAGTCTCCAGCTAAGGATGGAGATAAAGGAAAAGGACCTAGAAAGAGATAGACACACAGACACGGAGAGATGTAAATGCATGCCTCTCTCCTTCCATCTCATAATCTCTGGGCTCTGCTCTCTCCATCATGTAATTTTGGGGTTCTATGGCCATCTGGAAGAGCTTCATTTGGCCCTCTGATGACATCGGCACCAGATGACACTGTCATGATATATTCTTTGTCAACACTTATTTCCCCCTTGAGGCTGAGCCTGCTTCCCAGCGATGACACACTTTGTCTGCTTTGCCACTGGGTCTGCATAACTGGGACAACGATGGTGAGGAGGAGGCAACGCTCAGACTGGAGGGAAACTTTGCTGTTTAATTCAGCTTCCCCCAGGATGCTTCTCACTGTGTGCCTACGAGAGCCGGATAGGAAGGTCAATTGGCACAATGTTACAACTTTAAAGAAAATCGAATCTGCTCCCCCAGAGCTCACTGTTTAAGGGAATGGTTTTCAACCAGGCATCGTCTACCCTCTTCCCCACAGGGACATTTAGCAAAAATGTCAAAATGGAGTTTGTTGTTTGTTTGTTTGTTTACTACCATTGTGAAAGGAGGATGCTGTCAGTACTACTGGGGACAGATCAAGCATGATGCTAACCCTTTTATAACAGAAAACCAACTCTCCGTTAACAAAGACTTCTCCCAGCTAAAATTCCAATAGGATGTGATGGAGGAGCTGTGGGGCGAAACAGCCCAGCACCTGTACAGAAGGTTCAAGGGAGGTTATGAGAAGCAGCAGGTTCTATTTCATTTCGGAGGATCCGTCAGTGCTCATAGAGAGACCATCTTAGATTCAGAAGCCAGACCTCAGTAGCAGCAATCTCAAGGCCATTCTGAGAGCTGTGCTCCAAAGAGAACCAAACACCATGCTTCTGTCTGGGTATTTATGTACGTGGACACGGTCTCTTGGAGGTACCAAGGCTCTTGTTTATATAATGTCATTTTCAGTCCTCCCCACGACCCTAGTGAAGGTCCTCCTATTTTCATATTTAGGGCTGAAGTGCAGCCCCTCCTATGTTTTTAAGGGCATTGTTTTCTACTGAGGGAGAGGCAGGGACCTCAGGCTAGACAACCAGAATTGTTGAAGGACCCTGGCAGTCAGTCATGAATGACAGACACCCAGACAGATGTGCCTGCCTCCTTAACCGCTGGCTTGAGCAAGCAGAGCCAGGGTGCCTCCAACTTAGATTTGCAACTGACGTTCACTGCTGTGTCTAAGATTCCCCACCCCTAACTTATATCACCTATGCTCAGCCCAGACCTTTTGTTCCTCCAGCCTGCGGAGTAAAGCCGACTCTATCCACAGAGGTAGGAGATGCCAGCACCCTCTTAGTACTTGACAGTTTACACAGAGATTCCTGTGTGCCTTCTTCTCCTCGCCAGGGGAGAGGTGGAAGGCACATCTTAGATTTAGATAGAAAGAGGGCCATCCCCAGTGTCATTGTGAGTCACATTCCATCTGTGTCTGACGGTGCATAAGTCACCAGAGGAAGGACAATGAAGAACTATCTTGCATGAAAATGCAGTCAGATGAAAGGCGCTGCCCTGAAAAGCCTCAGGGAAATTTCATTCAAGTATAGTATGACTTCAAGTGACCAAGTTAAAACTGAGCCACATGCTGTCACTTAAATATAGATGGCCAGCTTTTGTTTATGCGCACAGAGCCTGCTGCTTATACACAGTGGTACTCCATCCATGTATCCCAGCAAAGCCATTTAGAACCTAGAGCTTGAGTCTATATAAATGTAAATTACCCAAGCAATGGGAGCATTTCTCGGGGAAAACAAGGCTGCTGTCTTACCTCCTCCAGCTTCCATGGCCCAGTGTAGACTCAGGAGGCCTCCTTTCATTTGGGCGATCTCCCCCAGGCAGGTTTAGCTTGGTTTCTGTGTGCTACCTGTCAGCTGGCTGGAACTGGGGACCTGCATTTCCTCTGTGTATGTTTGTCATTATCATGCAGAGTCTCTGAGATATCTACCCTGTGACTTGTCGCCCAATACCACTGCCTCTACGTAGTGTGTGTGTGTGTGTGTGTGTGTGTGTGTGTGTGTGTGTGTGTGTGTGTGTATAAGCACATCAATTCAGCAAACATGCCAGCTTTGTCTGGGACTAAAGTCAAGCTCTGGTTAGAAATGAGATGTTTCTGAAAGCTGCATTAACTCTTTAGCACTAGTAATGTGTTTCATCAGGGATCTGCAACAGCCATTTCCTGAGCGAGGTTCGGAAGCATGGAAAAGCTAAAATAAGTAGCTACCAGCCTGTCTTTCCCAACAAGGGGCATGGGGTGGTGTGGGGTGGGGTGGGGTGGGATGGGGTGGGGGGACAACTCACTGTGCAGGCGAAGAATAGGCACAAGAAAATGTCTGCAAACTGCTGGAAGCTCCACACAGGAAGAAGCCAGTGAAGAATAATCTAGCTAAATGAAATTGTTTTCTTCCTTCTCAACCCTGGTGGATTAATTGGGTACAAATCGGTCCACTTAATGCCAATTGACATTAAGCAATTTACCGTTTGATGGCAATTGAAAAGCCATGCTTGATGCTCCAAACCCTCCTGATTGTTGCAAACAGATTTCCCACCCTAAAGTGGAAATGGATTTAATTTGATCTCTTCAGTCTGTTCACCATTATGTGTAAAACAGTGATGCTGGTAGCAAGCAACTCAACAGCTACCTGAGCAGTGAAGTGTTCAAAATGAAGGTGTTCCAGCCACTGGTGAGGATGCAAAGGAAGGGGACACCGACGGTCACAGGCCTGGGACAACATGATGATCCCCTGCCACTGTTGCTAGCTCCTTGCGTTTATTGAGATTTGTCTTTGTCTTTGGTGACTCCTTAAATCAGAGGAAAGTTCTAGAAGGCAACCCACCTCTGTTCTTTTACATCAACAAGGAAACCAGGGCCCAGGGATGCCAGATGACTTGTCTCAAGAGTTGAGAGCAGCCACCGGCTCTCGCTTCCTCACGCCGGTATCGTCTTGATTCTCATGTCTCTTGATCCCCTACCTCAAGAAGCCTACCTCAGGCTCTGGGAATGGAGAGGCCATGGATAGGTAGATGGTTCTACCTTGTACTGCAAGACTCAAGTTCAGTGGCCACACCTGGGCTATTTACTTCTCAGGGCTTCGACTCCTTCATCTGTGAAAAGGGAACCCAGATCCACATTTCCTAGTATCTGCAAGGACAGAATGAAGCCATCCCACACAGACCCTTTTAAGACTATGAAGGAAGGTGAAACATAAGACACTATTGACTGGCTGAAGCCTGCCCTACACAGATGATGGACTAGATGGGTCAAAGGATGAATGAAAGTCAGTCATGAAACCAACTATGAGCAACTGACTGTAAGGCTCGTGACATGCTGGCACTCCGCACTCATACCTGAAATCAAAGAAAGATTAGGGGTTAGAAGGCTGAAAACGTGCAGATATTTGTCATGGCTGCAGTCAGTTTGACTTTTGGAACATCTAATACTTAACAAAATTTATTCCACTTTTTAAAAATTATGTTGTCAACATATTCTCTAAAATCTGTCCTAAGTTCTAAAGCTCTATTCTGCAATAATATATTTAACCACTTAGCTGAGCAAAGACGCAAACATGGCTTGATGAGGTTTTTTGCCCCTCAACTGTACATTGAAATGCAAAGACCATTACTCTATACTATGCCAGCAGAAAATTTCTGAAAATGTTTATAGAAGTGCATGCCCTTAACATTTTCACACTCACAGGCATTAGTGGAACAAGGTATATCCAGGTCTGGACCACATTAGATAGAAGACACCAAGGCTGCATTCTGGTAGCCAGGTCACTTGGAGAAGGCCACTTGATCTCTTTGAGCTCCTGGGAGATAAACAGGGATATCAGCTGGCAATGAAAATCTTGACCCCAAGACTAGATGAGATCACTCTATCCAGTTTCATATCTCATCTCATATCCTGCTCAGAGAGGTGGTAAGACACTTGGGAGGTCCCTTTTCAGTAATGAAGTCTTCTTCCCTCATAGCTGGGCCACCATCGTATTTCCCTCAGTTCAAGATCACACACACACACACACAGAGAAAGAGAGAGAGAGAGAGAGAGAGAGAGAGAGAGAGAGAGAGAGAGAGAGAGAGAGAGAGAAGCCCACAGATTAATGTAATACTGACAATGAAGGAGTCTAGTTAGGCTTGTCCTCCAGCTCCATCCAAGATTTTCTATAGGCTCCCCAACTCCCTTTAGCTTTCCTGTGACTACATATTGACCCAGCATCTTTCTCTACCATCTGAAATCTTCCTCCTACACTCACCAAACACCCTAATCCTGAAAGAGCTCTGCAAAGAACTTCACCCTGCTAATCACAATCTGAGTCAGATGCCCCGTGAACTTGACCTGCCATAGGGGCTATTCCTGGCCTCACTAGAAAAATAGAGAGCCATCCCGCCTCTGGCCATTCTCTACCATAGTGCTTTTGTCACTGTCTGAAAGCATATCATATATTAATTTGCATGTTTATTGTCTGGAGCAAATGTATGTGCTACAGAAGGCAAGAGAGGATGTGTCTTGCCCACTGTAATAGGTCCTACAGCCAGGCACACAGCAGCACTCGGTTAAGGTGGTGAAATAAAATGTGGTAAGAGCATCCAGTTTAGTAAATGTTAGTACAAATGCCTTTAAGAGTACAAATTGTGCTTCAGAGAAGAACCATCACAGGCACTGGATGCCCAGACTGCAAGACTCTTCCAGCAAATCCTATCAACAAATTAATTGATGCTGCCTCCCATGACACCTTTGCTTGCAGACTAATGGCATGTCAGTTTAACTATCTCCATTTATGAGCCCTCAATACAGCCTGCAGAAAGCAACTTTAAAATAAATGAATATACAATCCTAGTGTATTTACAGGCACCTGTAATCACCATTTGGGTAAAGGAAGGGTTTATAACTAAGAAAATAGCCATGGAGGAAATGAACATATAATTAGTTCAGTAACAGAGAGTGTTGTCACAGGCAAGAGTGACGTGCTGGTCCATGCAAAGCTCAAAGTCGTGAAAGCTCCAAGTCAGAACATCTAGTCCCATCTCTGCCTCTATTGTACCAGGTGACCTGGGTCAGGCCACTGTACCTCTCTGATCCTGAGTGTTCCTTTCTGTAAACTGAGAGGGCTTGTTCTACATCTCTCTTAGCTCTGGGATTGCATGTATCTCTATTCACTGACTGGTGTTCAGCAGGACCCACTGGTGTCGAAGAACACAACAACGGCTGTGTCACTGACTTTACACAGGGTAGGGCTAAAAGGCCTTGGCCTGCAGAATGCCTGTGGGAAGTAGACACCTGTTTCATTTCTTCTTAGCTGAGTTCAAAGTCACACCTGAGTTAATTTTTCACAGCAGACTAGTAACTGAAAAGATAGATAGCCTTGGGGTCAGTTGGTAAATGTATTAGTCACTTCTTCTGCTGAGCTAAACATCATGACTGAAAGCAACTTGAGGAGAAACGGGTTTGTTTCACCTTACAGCTCACAGTCCTTCATGGAGGGACATCAGAGAATGTTTCAGGGCTGGAACCTAGAGGCAGGAACCAACCATGGAGGAGTGCTGCTTACTTGATTTTGGTCCCTAAGGCTTGCTTGTTCAGCCTGCTTTCTTTCTTTCTTTTTTTTTTTTTTTTTTTTTTGGTTTTTCAAGACGGGTTTCTCTGTGCAGGACTATCCTGGACCAGGCTGGCCTTGAACTCACAAAGATCCACCTGTCTCTGCCTCCCAAGTGCTGGAATTAAAGGTGTGCGCCACCACTGCGGACTTCAACCTGCTTTCTTATGCAATCCAGGTATACCTGCTCAGGGTTGCTACCACCCACAGTGGGCTGGGCTCTCTCACATCAACATTAATTAGGAAAATGCCCCACAGACTTGCCAACAGACTGATTGGATGGAAGCATTTTCTCAATCAGCATTTCCTCTTCCTAGATATTCCTAAGTATGTCAAGTAGGGTGAAAAAATAAAAACACCACCAGCATGATAAGCAAATATATCTAGTTGTCTTTGGTGCAGAGATGGGATGTACTTTTCTGTACCTTGGGAAGCCAAGTCTTGAAAAGTATTTTTTCTTAACACCTTTGAGAGATGCACTAATCCTCTTCTCAAGCACGTGAACTAAATGAGGAGGTACCAGATCCCCTTCCTCTGTCCCCCCTTGTTGTGAGACTCAGCTCAGAAAATTGTGAGCTATTTCCTTCTCGTCCCTTGCCCAGCTCCTTTGTCCTGTCCTCCTCCATCCTCTGGATGCATCCTTTGCCATCTTCCCTGTGTACCCATCTCAGATAATCCCCTCACCAACCTACAAAGCTTATGAGCAAATGATCCTCACATATGTCTGGTTGTAACATTTTCACTTCTAGATCAAAACTCCCAATTGCCTATTAATAAGTTCTATTATCAATTTCAATATCTCAAACACATATCTAGATAGAGCTTAAAGTGTTCGTTATCAGTCTCTACCTTAGAATGTTCTAGATCCCCTTTCACCTCATTTAGTTTGCAGTGACACTTACATTCAAGTCTTGCTTCTAAAATCAGAAGAGTCCCTAAATGTCACCTACTCTTCTTTTTTGCTATCTTCGGCATATGCCTCATTTTCACAGCTCCTATCTAATATAGATCCTATGGATCCCTCCTTGAGTAATAAGCAAGGCTGACATCACTATTCTGGAAGTTGAAACATATTGGAGACTAGAAAGTCCAAGGTGACCGTGAGCTGGGAAGGAGGTCTTAGGAGCTTCTGCTTTCAGCATGGTACCTTGAATTCTGTGTTCTCAGAGGGAAGAATTCTGTATCTCCACATGGCAGGAACAGAATCACAAAACAATGAACTCTGTCATCAAGCCATTTTATCAAGATATCTAATTCCATTCATGTGGATGGAGCCCTCATGACCCAGCTACCTCCCAAAGGATACACCTCACACTAACGTTGCACCAGAGCATCTCATCATGAATCTGGATGAGATACAAGCATCCAAACCATAGCAACGTAACACAGTGATAAATCTGGCCATGTTAAAGATGAAGGCAGCTGTGTGTCAAAGAAGATAATTGAAGGGAATTTTAACTGATGTAGGATAAAGAAAACAGCTTTTCAAATGTAAGTGTAGCATAGGACAAAATCACCACAGTTCACCATTTCAGAGCTCTGGAAATCAATTAAAGACAAATGATAAGTTGCGAAGTATTTATTCTTAAAAGTCTATTGGAACTTTAGGTTAATAAAGATAGAACATACAATCTTCTTGTCTGAGGCTGCTCTCGTCCCTGACCCAACTTAGTGGAAACTACTGTCTAACCAGTTCTAGACAAGCTGCAAAACCAGAAGCTTCAAAGCCAGAAGGATCCAGTCCAAATCACTCTAGTGGGTAGAGGAGGGAAGGGGGAACAAAAGCCAGCTCAAAGTGATGAATCCTCCAAGAATTAAACAGAGAGAAGCCACAACAGCTTGTGAGCGAAAGTTGCAGCCCTGGATCTGTGATGAGTCAGGAGTAAATTTAATGAGGGAAATTCTGGCAGGACGAAGGCCATAGAAGAGCCAGAATAGACTTCCTGTGTGTACCTGGAGGACTGGAAAGGAGGCATGTGTATGGGAGACCCAGGAAAGTCAACAGAGACTGGAGACCCAGTTGTGAGTCTCCCAACTCATGCAGGGCTCAGTCAACACAGAGTGTGTTGTGTGGCTATTCCTGGGGAGACATGAACAAACACACTATC